>NW_028225184.1:13053380-13088189 GCF_052327205.1 Somniosus microcephalus
CTTTACTCTGTATCTAACCCGTGCTGTACCTGCCCTGGGAGTGTTTGATGGGGCAGTGTAGAGGGAGCTTTACTCTGTATCTAGCCCCGTGCTGTACCTGCCCTGGGAGTGTTTGATGGGACAGTGTAGAGAGAGCTTTACTCTGTATCTAACCCGTGCTGTACCTGCCCTGGGAGTGTTTGATGGGACAGTGTAGAGGGAGCTTTACTTTGTATCTAACCCGTGCTGTACCTGTCCTGGGAGTGTTTGATGGGACAGTGTAGAGGGAGCTTTACTCTGTATCTAACCCGTGCTGTACCTGCCCTGGGAGTGTTTGATGGGACAGTGTGGAGGGAGCTTTACTCTGTATCTAACCCGTGCTGTACCTGTCCTGGGAGTGTTTCACGGGACAGTGTAGAGGGAGTTTTACTCTCTTTCTAACCCCGTGCCCTGGAAGTGTTTGACGGGACAGTGCAGAGGGAGCTTTACTCTGTATCTAACCCGTGCTGTACCTGCCCTGGGAGTGTTTGATGGGGACAGTGTAGAGGGAGCTTTACTCTGTATCTAACCCGTGCTGTAACTGCCCTGGGAGTGTTTGATGGGACAGTGTGGAGGTAGCTTTACTCTGTATCTAACCCCGTGCTGTAACTGCCCTGGGAGTGTTTGATGGGACAGTGTAGAGAGAGCTTTACTCTGTATCTAACCCCCTGCTGTACCTGCCCTGGGAGTGTTTGATGGGACAGTGTACAGGGAGCTTTACTCTGTATCTAACCCCGTGCTGTACCCGCCCTGGGAGTTTTTGAAGGGACAGTGTAGAGGGAGCTTTACTCTGTATCTAATCCCGTGCTGTACCTACCCTGGGAATGTTTGACGGGACAGTGTAGAGGGAGCTTTACTCTGTATCTAACCCGTGCTGTACCTGCCCTGGGAGTGTTTGATGGGACAGTGTAGAGGAAGCTTTACCCTGTATCTAACCCGTGCTGTTTCTGCCCTGGGAGTGTTTGATGGGACAGTGTAGAGGAAGCTTTACTCTGTATCTAACCCCGTGCTGTACCTGCCCTGGGAGTGTTTGATGGGACAGTGTACAGGGAGCTTTACTCTGTATCCAACCCGTGCTGTACCTGCCCTGCAAGTGTTTGATGGGACAGTGTAGAGGGAGCTTTACCCTGTATCTAACCCGTGCTGTTTCTGCCCTGGGAGTGTTTGATGGGACAGTGTAGAGGAAGCTTTACTCTGTATCTAACCCCGTGCTGTACCTGCCCTGGGAGTGTTTGATGGGACAGTGTAGAGGGAGCTTTACTCTGTATCTAACCCCGTGCTGTACCTGCCCTGGGAGTGTTTGATGGGGACAGTGTAGAGAGAGCTTTACTCTGTATCTAACCCGTGCTGTACCTGCCCTGGGAGTGTTTGATGGGACAGTGTAGAGGGAGCTTTACTCTGTATCTAACCCGTGCTGTACCTGCCCTGGGAGTGTTTGATGGGACAGTGTAGAGGGAGCTTTACTCTGTATCTAACCCCGTGCTGTACCTGCCCTGGGAGTGTTTGATGGGACAGTGTAGAGGGAGCTTTACTCTGTATCTAACCCGTGCTGTACCTGCCCTGGGAGTGTTTGATGGGACAGTGTAGAGGGAGCTTCACTCTGTATCTAACCCGTGCTGTTTCTGCCCTGGGAGTGTTTGATGGGACAGTGTAGAGGAAGCTTTACTCTGTATCTAACCCCGTGCGCTGGGGGTGTTTAACGGGACAGTGTGCTTACCTGTTCTGGAGTCACCGTCACGTCCCTGGCGCTGTCTCTGTGGTTCCCCAGGGGGATCACGGGGTGCAGCTGGCTCTCGCCTGGCCCTGTCACCCAGTCCCGCCCGCTGTAGCGCTGAATGCCAGTCAGGCTGCTCCTGTAGGTCCCGAACTGGTGGGCCGGCGAGGCCTGGCTCTCGCTCACTGTCGATCTCAGGCTGTAGCGATGGTTGCCGAGGGCCGGAGGCGGCTGAAACCCCTCTCCAGGAATCGCTAGCAGGTCCCGGGAGCTGCTCCTCTGCTGTAGCTGCTGTGCTGCTGGGGGCCCCTGCAACATGGGCTCCTGCTCCAACTGCCGGGACCCAAAACGGTAGAGGGGTTAAAATTGAGTCCCAGGTTTCAATCTGGGCCTGTGCTGAATTAGCTGATCACAGCCCTTTCCCGGTGTGGTACTAAGCCCCACACACACACACACACACACACACACACACACACACACACAGACTTAGGAAAGGGCCCAGGCTTCAATCTGGGCCTGTGCTGTATTAGCTGATCGCAGCTATTTCCCGTTGTGGTTCTGAGCCACAGACACTCACACATACACACAGACAGACCCTAAAAGTAAGCGGTGGGCTTATATTCGCTGGAGTTTAGAAGAATGAGAGGGGGATCTCATCGAAACTTATAAAATTCTAACAGGACTAGACAGACTAGATGCAGGAAGGATGTTCCCGATGGTCGGGGAGTCCAGAACCAGGGGTCACAGTCTAAGGATAAGGGGAAAGAAATCAGTATCTGTAGGGAAATGGTGTTAGGGAAATTGAAGGCCGATAAATCCCCAGGGCCTGATAATCTACATCCTAGGGTACTTAAGGAAGTGGCCCCAGAAATAGTAGATGCATTGCTGGTCATCTTCCAAAATTCGATAGACTCTGGAACAGTACCCATGGATTGGAAGATAGCTAATGTTACCCCACTGTTCAAAAAAGGAGGTAGAGAGAAAACGGGGAATTACAGACCGGTAAGCCTGACATCGGTAGTGGGGAAAATGCTAGAGTCCATTATAAAAGATGTAATAGCAGAGCACTTGGAAAACAGTGACAGGATCGGACAAAGTCAACATGGATTTACGAAAGGTAAATCGTGCTTGACTAATCTACTGGAATTTTTTGAGGATGTAACTGGTAGAATAGATAAGGGAGAACCAGTGGATGTGGTGTATTTGGACTTTCAGAAGGCTTTCGATAAGGTCCCGCATAAGAGATTAGCGTGTAAAGTTAAAGCACATGGGATTGGGGGCAAGGTACTGACTCGCATAGAGAACTGGTTGGCAGAAAGGAAGCAAAGAGTTGGAATAAACGGCTCTTTTTCCGAGTGGCAGGCAGTGACTAGTGGGGTAGCGCAGGGATTGGTCCTAGGACCCCAGCTATTCACAATATATATTAATGATCTAGACGAGGGAACTAGATGTAATATCTCCAAGTTTGCAGACGACACAAAGCTGGGTGGGCGTGTGTGCTGTGAGGAGGATGCAGAGAAACTCCAGGATGATTTGGACAGGTTGGGTGATTGTGCAGAAGCATGACAGATGCAATATAATGTGGCTAAATGCTAGGTTATCCACTTTGGTGGCAAAAACAGGAAGGCAGATTATTATCTGAACGGCAATAGATTGGGAGAAGGGGAAGTGCAACAAGACCTGGGTGTCCTTGTGCACCAGTCGCTGAAGGTAAGCATGCAGGTACAGCAGGCGGTTAAGAAGGCAAATGGTATGTTGGCCTTCATAGCGAGAGGGTTCGAGTACAGGAACAAGGATGTCTTGCTGCAGTTGTACAGGGCCTTGGTGAGACCCCACCTTGAGTATTGTGTGCAGTTTTGGTCGCCTTATCTGAGGAAGGATGTTCTTGCCATGGAGGGAGTGCAGCGAAGATTCACCAGGCTGATCCCTGGGATGGCAGGAATGACGTATGAGGAGAGATTGGGTCGATTGGGCTTATACTCACTGGAGTTTAGAAGAATGAGAGGGGATCTCATTGAAACTTATAAAATTCTGACAGGACTGGACAGACTAGATGCAGGAAGGATGTTCCCGATGGTCGGGGAGTCCAGAACCAGGGGTCACAGTCTAAGGATAAGGGGTAAGCCATTTAGGACATAGAAGCATAGAAACATAGAAGATAGGAGCAGGAGTAGGCCATTCGGCCCCTCGAGCCTGCTCCGCCATTCAATGAGATCATGGCTGATCATCCAAATTCAGTACCCGGTCCCTGCCTTCTCCCCATATCCCTTGATCCCTTTAGCCTTAAGAAATATATCCAACTCCTTCTTGAATATATTTAATGAAGTGGCCTCTACTGCCTTCTGTGGTAGAGAATTCCACAGGTTCACCACTCTCTGGGTGAAGAAATTCCTCCTCATTTCAGTCCTAAATGGCTTACCCCTTATCCTTAGACTATGACCCCTGGTTCTGGACTCCCCGGCCATCATAAACATCCTTCCTGCATCTAGTCTGTCCAGACCTGACAGAATTTTATAGGTCTCGATGAGATCCCCTCTCAATCTTCTAAACTCCAGTGAGAATAAGCCCAATCGACACAATCTCTCCTCATACGTCATTCCTGCCATCCCAGGTATCAGCCTGGTGAATCTTCGCTGCACTCCTTCCATGGCAAGAACGTCCTTCCACAGGTAAGGTGACCAAAAGTGCACACAATACTCAAGGTGTGGTCTCACCAAGGCCCTGTACAACTGTAGCAAGACATCCTTGTTCCTGTACTCGAACCCTCTCGCTACGAAGGCCAACATACCATTTGCCTTCTTAACCGCCTGCTGCACCTGCATGCTTACCTTCAGCGACTGGTGCACAAGGACACCCAGGTCTCGTTGCACTTCCCCTTCTCCCAATCTATTGCCATTCAAATAAAAATCTGCCTTCCTGTTTTTGCCACCAAAGTGGATAACCTCACATTTATCCACATTATAGTGCATTTGCCATGTTTCTGCCCAATCACCCAACCTGTCCAAATCATACTCGAGTTTCACGACATCCTCCTCACAGCTTACCCTCCCACCCAGCTTTGTGTCATCTGCAAATTTGGAGATATTACATCCAATTCCCTCGTCCAGATCATTAATATATATTGTGAACAGCTGGCAGAGCAGGCTCGAGGGGCCGAATGGCCGATTCCTGCTCCTATCTTCTATGTTTCTATGCTTCTATGAGAGACACCAGTCAGTGTACAGATATCTCCCTGCGAGAGAGGAACTGAGAGACACCAGTAAGTGTACAGATATCTCCCTGAGAGAGAGGGACTGAGACACCAGTCAGTGTACAGATATCTCCCTGAGAGAGAGGGACTGAGAGACACCAGTCAGTGTACAGATATCTCCCTGAGAGAGAGGGATTGAGAGACACCAGTCAGTGTACAGATATCTCCCTGAGAGAGAGGGGACTGAGAGACACCAGTCAGTGTACAGATATCTCCCTGAGAGAGAGGGACTGAGAGACACCAGTCAGTGTACAGATATCTCCCCGAGAGAGAGGGATTGAGAGACACCAGTCAGTGTACAGATATCTCCCTGAGAGAGAGGGACTGAGAGACACCAGTCAGTGTACAGATATCTCCCTGAGAGAGAGGGGACTGAGAGACACCAGTCAGTGTACAGATATCTCCCTGAGAGGGACTGAGAGACACCAGTCAGTGTACAGATATCTCCCTGAGAGAGAGGGACTGAGAGACACCAGTCACTGTACAGATATCTCCCTGAGAGAGAGGGACTGAGAGACACCAGTCAGTGTACAGATATCACCCTGAGAGAGAGGGACTGAGAAACACCAGTCAGTGTACAGATATCTCCCTGAGAGAGAGGGACTGAGAGACACCAGTCACTGTACAGATATCTCCCTGAGAGAGAGGGGACTGAGAGACACCAGTCAGTGTACTGATATCTCCCTGAGAGAGAGGGACTGAGAAACACCAGTCAGTGTACAGATATCTCCCTGAGGGAGAGGGACTGAGAGACACCAGTCAGTGTGCAGATATCTCCCTGAGAGAGAGAGGGACTGAGAGACACCAGTCAGTGTACAGATATCTCCCTGAGAGAGAGGGACTGAGAGACACCAGTCAGTGTACAGATATCTCCCTGAGAGAGAGAGGGACTGAGAGACACCAGTCAGTGTACAGATATCTCCCTGAGAGAGAGGGACTGAGAGACACCAGTCAGTGTACAGATATCTCCCTGAGATAGAGGGACTGGGAGACACCAGTCAGTGTACAGATATCTCCCTGAGAGAGAGGGACTGAGAGACACCAGTCAGTGTACAGATATCTCCCTGAGTGAGAGGGACTGAGAGACACCAGTCAGTGTACAGATATCTCCCTGAGGGAGAGAGAGGGACTGAGAGACACCCATCAGTGTACAGATATCTCCCTGAGAGAGAGGGACTGAGAGACACCAGTCAGTGTACAGATATCTCCCTGAGAGAGAGGGACTGAGAGACACCAGTCAGTGTACAGATATCTCCCTGAGTGAGAGGGACTGAGAGACACCAGTCAGTGTTCAGATATCTCCCTGAGAGAGAGGGACTGAGAGACACCAGTCAGTGTACAGATATCTCCCTGAGAGAGAGGGACTGAGAGACACCAGTCAGTGTACAGATATCTCCCTGAGAGAGAGGGACTGAGAGACACCAGTCAGTGTACAGATATCTCCCTGAGAGAGAGGGACTGAGAGACACCAGTCAGTGTACAGATATCTCCCTGAGAGAGAGGGACTGAGAGACACCAGTCAGTGTACAGATATCTCCCTGAGAGAGAGGGACTGAGAGACACCAGTCAGTGTACAGATATCTCCCTGAGAGAGAGGGACTGAGTGACACCAGTCAGTGTATGGATATCTCCCTGAGAGAGAGGGACTGAGAGACACCAGACAGTGTACAGATATCTCCCTGAGAGAGAGGGACTGAGAGACACCAGTCAGTGTACAGATATCTCCCTGACAGAGAGGGACTGAGACACACCAGTCAGTGTACAGATATCTCCCTGAGAGAGAGGGACTGAGAGACACCAGTCAGTGTACAGATATCTCCCTGAGAGAGAGGGACTGAGAGACACCAGTCAGTGTACAGATATCTCCCTGAGAGAGAGGGACTGAGAGACACCAGTCAGTGTACAGATATCTCCCTGAGAGAGAGGGACTGAGAGACACCAGTCAGTGTACAGATATCTCCCTGAGAGAGAGGGACTGAGAGACACCAGTCAGTGTACAGATATCTCCCTGAGAGAGAGGGACTGAAAGACACCAGTCAGTGTACAGATATCTCCCTGAGAGAGAGGGACTGAGAGACACCAGTCAGTGTGCAGATATCTCCCTGAGAGAGAGGGACTGAGAGACACCAGTCAGTGTACAGATATCTCCCTGAGAGAGAGAGGGACTGAGAGACACCAGTCAGTGTACAGATATCTCCCCGAGAGAGAGGGACTGAGAGACACCAGTCAGTGTACAGATATCTCCCCGAGAGAGAGGGACTGAGAGACACCAGTCAGTGTACAGATATCTCCCTGAGAGAGAGGGACTGAGAGACACCAGTCAGTGTACAGATATCTCCCTGAGAGAGAGAGGGACTGAGAGACACCAGTCAGTGTACAGATATCTCCCTGAGGGAGAGGGACTGAGAGACACCAGTCAGTGTACAGATATCTCCCTGAGAGAGAGGGACTGAGAGACACCAGTCAGTGTACAGATATCTCCCTGAGAGAGAGGGACTGAGAGACACCAATCAGTGTACAGATATCTCTGAGAGAGAGGGACTGAGAGACACCAGTCAGTGTACAGATATCTCTGAGAGAGAGGGACTGAGAGACACCAGTCAGTGTACAGATATCTCCCTGAGAGAGAGGGACTGAGAGACACCAGTCAGTGTACAGATATCTCCCTGAGAGAGAGGGACTGAGAGACACCAGTCAGTGTACAGATATCTCCCTGAGAGTGAGGGACTGAGAGACACCAGTCAGTGTACAGATATCTCCCCGAGAGAGAGGGACTGAGAGACACCAGTCAGTGTACAGATATCTCCCTGAGAGAGAGGGGACTGAGAGACACCAGTCAGTGTACAGATATCTCTCTGAGAGAGAGGGACTGAGACACCAGTCAGTGTACAGATATCTCCCCGAGAGAGTGGGACTGAGAGACACCAGTCAGTGTACAGATATCTCCCTGAGAGAGAGGGACTGAGACACCAGTCAGTGTACAGATATCTCCCCGAGAGAGTGGGACTGAGAGACACCAGTCAGTGTACAGATATCTCCCTGAGAGAGAGGGACTGAGAGACACCAGTCAGTGTACAGATATCTCCCCGAGAGAGAGGGACTGAGAGACACCAGTCAGTGTACAGATATCTCCCCGAGAGAGAGGGACTGAGAGACACCAGTCAGTGTACAGATATCTCCCTGAGAGAGAGGGACTGAGAGACACCAGTCAGTGTACAGATATCTCCCTGAGAGAGAGGGGACTGAGAGACACCAGTCAGTGTACAGATATCTCCCTGAGAGAGAGGGACTGAGGGACACCAGTCAGTGTACAGATATCTCCCTGAGGGAGAGGGACTGAGAGACACCAGTCAGTGTACAGATATCTCCCTGAGAGAGAGGGACTGAGAGACACCAGTCAGTGTACAGATATCTCCCTGAGAGAGAGGGACTGAGAGACACCAGTCAGTGTACAGATATCTCCCTGAGAGAGAGAGGGACTGAGAGACACCAGTCAGTGTACAGATATCTCCCTGAGAGAGAGGGACTGAGAGACACCAGTCAGTGTACAGATATCTCCCTGAGAGAGAGGGACTGAGAGACACCAGTCAGTGTACAGATATCTCCCTGAGAGAGAGGGACTGAGAGACACCAGTCAGTGTACAGATATCTCCCTGAGAGAGAGAGAGGGACTGAGAGACACCAGTCAGTGTACAGATATATTTCTTAAGGCTAAAGGGATCAAGGGATATGGGGAGAAAGCAGGGACCGGGTACTGAATTTGGATGATCAGCAATGATCGCATTGAATGGCGGAGCAGGCTCGAGGGGCCGCATGGCCGACTCCTGCCGCTATTGCTTATGTTACGTTCTCAAAATTGAGGCCCAGGCTCCAATCCGGGCCCGTGCTGTGTTAGCTGGTGATTCCAGCCCTTTGCCCCGGTGTGGTCCTGAGCCCCACATACACAGACCGTTTGCTCCTCACGGTTCGAAAACCGAGTCTGATTGCTTGGGATAAATTACAGGCGGGGGAAGGGGGAGGAGGAATGCGAGTGAGGAGTGGGGGGGGGCGGTGGGGGCAAGTTTGGAATCCATCCCCACCCCTCGCCCCCCGCAAGACGCTTTTGTTAACCCCAGCTTGCCCTCACCGCTCCCCTCCCCCTCCTCCGCCCCGTCCAGATCCGTGCGGCGGCGGCCCTTTAACTCACGTCGTTGTCGTGGCTACCTCCTCCGTCGTGAAGCCTGGCGTCCACGGAAGCGGACATGGAGTTGCAGCGCCGGATGGAGGGCTGCCGTGACATGGTGGAGATCTCTTCCCTGCCAAAAGACATCAGCGTCAGAACGAGTCCTGTATCGGGCGCCAACTGCGAAAGAACGACTCCCTTACTCTCCCACCTTCACTGCTGCCACTCTCCCTCACTGCGACTCCCACCCTCCCTCTCTCCGACTCCCACCCTCCCTCTCTCCGACTCCCACCCGCCCTCTCTCCGACTCCCACCCTCCCTCTCTCCGACTCCCACCCTCCCTCTCTCCGACTCCCACCCTCCCTCTCTCCTCCTCCCACCCTCCCTCTCTCCGACCCCCACTCTCCCTCACTCCGACTCCCACCCTCCCTCTCTCCGACTCCCAGCCTCCCTCTCTCCGACTCCCACCCTCCCTCTCTCCGACTCCCACCCTCCCTCTCTCCGACTCCCACCCTCCCTCTCTCCGACTCCCACCCTCCCTCACTCCGACTCCCACCCTCCCTCTCTCCTCCTCCCACCCTCCCTCTCTCCGACCCCCACTCTCCCTCACTCCGACTCCCACCCTCCCTCTCTCCGACTCCCACCCTCCTTCTCTCCGACTCCCACCCTCCCTCTCTCCGACTCCCACCCTCCCTCTCTCCGACTCCCACCCTCCTTCTCTCTGACTCCCACCCTCCCTCTCTCCGACTCCCACCCTCCCTCTCTCCTCCTCCCACCCTCCCTCTCTCCGACCCCCACTCTCCCTCACTCCGACTCCCACCCTCCCTCTCTCCGACTCCCACCCTCCCTCTCTCCGACTCCCACTCTCCCTCACTCCGACTCCCACCCTCCCTCACTCCGACTCCCACTCTCCCTCTCTCCGACTCCCACCCTCCCTCACTCCGACTCCCACCCTCCCTCTCTCTCTCCGACCCCCACTCTCCCTCACTCCTCCTCCCACCCTCCCTCTCTCCGACTCCCACTCTCCCTCACTCCGACTCCCACCCTCCCTCACTCCGACTCCCACCCTCCCTCTCTCCGACTCCCACCCTCCCTCTCTCCGACTCCCACCCTCCCTCTCTCCGACTCCCACCCTCCCTCTCTCCGACTCCCACCCTCCCTCTCTCCGACTCCCACCCTCCCTCTCTCCGACTCCCACCCTCCCTCTCTCCGACTCCCACCCTCCCTCTCTCCGACTCCCACCCTCCCTCTCTCCGACTCCCACCCTCCCTCTCTCCGACTCCCACCCTCCCTCTCTCCGACTCCCACCCTCCCTCTCTCCGACTCCCACCCTCCCTCTCTCCGACTCCCACCCTCCCTCTCTCCGACTCCCACCCTCCCTCTCTCCGACTCCCACCCTCCCTCTCTCCGACTCCCACCCTCCCTCTCTCCGAGTCCCACTCTCCCTCTCAGTGGGTCTCTCTCTCGCCTCTGAGTCAGAAGGTCGTGGGTCGAAGTCCCACTCCAGAGACTTGAGCACAAAAATCTAGGCTGACACTCCCAGTGCACTACTGAAGGAATGCCGCACTGTCGGAGGGGCAGTACTGAGGGAGCGCCGCACTGTCGGAGGGGCAGTACTGAGGGAGTGCCGCACTGTCGGAGGGGCAGTGCTGAGGGAGCTCCGCACTGTCGGAGGGCCAGTACTGAGAGAGCGCCGCACTGTCGGAGGGGCAGTACTGAGGGAGTGCCGCGCTGTCGGAGGGCAGTACTGAGAGAGCGCCGCACTGTCGGAGAGGCAGTACTGAGGGAGCGCCGCACTGTCGGAGGGGCAGTACTGAGGGAGCGCTGCACTGTCGGAGGGGCAGTACTGAGGGAGTGCCGCACTGTCGGAGGGGCCGTACTGAGGGAGCGCCGCACTGTCGGAGGGGCCGTACTGAGGGAGCGCCGCACTGTCGGAGGGGCAGTACTGAGGGAGCGCCGCACTGTCGGAGGGGCAGTGCTGAGGGAGCTCCGCACTGTCGGAGGGCCAGTACTGAGAGAGCGCCGCACTGTCGGAGGGGCAGTACTGAGGGAGTGCCGCACTGTCGGAGGGGCAGTACTGAGGGAGCTCCGCACTGTCGGAGGGGCAGTACTGAGGGAGCGCCGCGCTGTCGGAGGGCAGTACTGAGAGAGCGCCGCACTGTCGGAGGGGCAGTACTGAGGGAGTGCCGCACTGTCGGAGGGACAGTACTGAGGGAGCGCCGCACTGTCGGAGGGACAGTACTGAGGGAGTGCCGCACTGTCGGAGGGGCAGTACTGAGGGAGCGCCGCACTGTCGGAGGGGCAGTACTGAGGGAGCGCCGCACTGTCGGAGGGGCAGTACTGAGGGAGCGCCGCACTGTCGGAGGGGCAGTACTGAGGGAGCGCCGCACTGTCGGAGGGGCAGTACTGAGGGAGCGCCGCACTGTCAGAGGGGCAGTACTGAGGGAGCGCTGCACTGTCGGAGGGGCAGTACTGAGGGAGCGCCGCACTGTCGGAGGGGCAGTACTGAGGGAGCGCCGCACTGTCGGAGGGCAGTACTGAGAGAGCGCCGCACTGTCGGAGGGGCAGTACTGAGGGAGTGCCGCACTGTCGGAGGGACAGTACTGAGGGAGCGCCGCACTGTCGGAGGGTCAGTACTGAGGGAGCGCCGCACTGTCGGAGTGGCAGTACTGAGGGAGCGCGCACTGTCGGAGGGGCAGTACTGTGGGAGCACCACACTGTCGGAGGAGCAGTACTGAGGGAGTGCCGCACTGTCGGAGGGGCAGTACTGAGGGAGCGCCGCACTGTCGGAGGGACAGTACTGAGGGAGTGCCGCACTGTCGGAGGGGCAGTACTGAGGGAGCGCCGCACTGTCGGAGGGACAGTACTGAGGGAGCGCCGCACTGTCGGAGGGGCAGTACTGAGGGAGCGCCGCACTGTCGGGGGGACAGTACTGAGGGAGCGCCGCACTGTCGGAGGGACAGTACTGAGGGAGCGCCGCACTGTCGGAGGGGCAGTACTGAGGGAGTGCCACACTGTCAGATGTGCCTTCTTTCAGATGGAACACTAAACCAAGGCCCCATCTGCTCTCTCAGGTAGATGTAAAAGATCCGATGGCTCTATTTCGAAGAAGAGCAGGGTGAGCTATCCCCGGTGTCCTGGGGCCAATAGTTAACCATCAACCGACATCACTAAATCAGATAATCTGGTCATTATCACATTGCTGTTTGTGGGAGCTCCCTGTGCGCAAATTGGCTTGCGCATCTCCGACATTACAACAGTGACCACACTTCAAAAAGTACTTCATTGGCTGTAAAGCGCATTGGGACATCCGGTGGTCGTGCAAGGCGCTATATGACTGCAATCCTTTCTTTTTCCCACTCTCCCGCTCCACTCAATTCAAATACAAACATTCCGCGCGACAGAGAATCGTAGAATCACACAGCACAGGAAGATTCGGCCTGATATCGCGCCAGTGCCGGCTCCTTGAACGAGCTCTTCAATTAGCCCCACACCCGCGCTCTTTCCCCACAGCCCCGTGAACGTAGAAACATCGAAGATAGGAGCAGGAGTCGGCCATTCGGCCCCTCGAGCCTGCCCCGCCATTCACTGAGATCGCGGCTGATCATCCAAATTCAGTACCCTGTCCCTGCCTTCTCCCCATATCCCTTGATCCCTTTCGCCTTAAGAAATATATCCAACTCCTTCTTGAATATATTTAATGAATTGGCCTCTACTGCCTTCTGTGGTAGAGAATTCCACACGTTCACCACTCTCTGGGTGAAGAAATTCCTCCTCATCTCTGTCCTAAATGGCTTACCCCTTATCCTTAGACTGTGACCCCTGGTTCGGGACTCCCCCGCTGGGTCGCTCTACGATGGCCGGCACGGACACAATAGGCCGAATGCCCGCCAGTAAATTTCAATGATTCTATGTATGTTCCAATGTAGGTCATCGAGTTACACAGCGCAGAAAGAGGCCCTTCGGCCCGTCGTGTCCGCGCCGGCCATCAAGCCCTGTCTATTCTAATCCCAATTTCCAGCACTTGGTCCGTAGCCTTGTATTCTATGGCGTTTCAAGTGCTCTTTATCTAAATGCTTCTTGAATGTTGTGAGGGTTCCTGCCTCGACCACCCTTTCAGCCAGTGAATTCCAGATTCCAACCACCCTCTGGGTGAAAAAGCTTTCCTCAAATCCCCTCGAAACCTCCTGCCCCTTACCTTGAAACTATGCCCCCTGGTTATTGACCCCTCTACTAAGGGGAAAAGTTCCTTTCTATCTACCCTATCTATGCCCCTCATAACTTTGTACACTTCAATCAGAACATAAGAACATAAGAAGTAGGAGCAGGAGTAGGCCATACGGCCCCTCGGACCTGCTCCGCCATTCAATAGGATCATGGCTGATCTGAACCTAGACTCACGTCCACTTCCCTGCCCTCTCCCCGTAACCCCTAATTCCCTTATCAGCTAGGAAACTGTCTAGCTCCATTTTAAATTTATTTAATGTTGCAGCTTCCACAGCTCTCTGGGGTAGCAAATTCCATAGATTTACTACCCTCTGAGTGAAGAAGTTTCTCCTCATCTCAGTTTTGAAAGGGCAGCCCCTTATTCTTAGATTATGGCCCCTAGTTCTAGTCTCACCCATCAGTGGAAACATCCTCACCGCATCCACCCGATCAAGCCCCCTCGCAATCTTATATGTTTCGATAAGATCGCCTCTCATTCTTCTGAACTCCAATGAGTAGAGGCCCAACCTACTCAACCTTTCCTCATATGTCAACCCCCTCATCTCCGGAATCAACCGAGTGAACCTTCTCTGAACCGCCTCGAGAGCAAGTATATCTTTTCTTAAATATGGAAACCAAAACTGTACGCAGTATTCCAGGTGTGGCCTCACCAATACCCTGTATAACTGCAGCAAGACTTCCCTGTTTTTATACTCCATCCCCCTTCCAATAAAAGCCAAGATTCCATTGGCCTTCCTGATCACCTGCTGCACCTGCATACTAACCTTCTGTGTTTCATGCACCAGGACCCCCAGATCCCTTTGTACTGTCGCACTTTGCAGTTTCTCTCCATTTGGATAATAACTTGCTCTTTGATTTTTTTCTGCCAAAGTGCATAACCTCACACTTTCCAACATTATATTCCATCTGCCAAATTTCTGCCCACTCACTTAGCCTGTCTATGTCCTTTTGCAGGTTTTTTATGTCCTCCTCACTCACTGCTTTCCCTCCCATCTTTGTATCGTCGGCAAACTTGGATACGTTGCACTCGGTCCCTTCCTCCAAATCGTTAATATAGATTGTAAAGAGTTGGGGTCCCAGCACTGACCCCTGCGGAGCATCACTAGTTACTGATTGCCAGCCCGAGAACGAACCATTTATCCCAACTCTTTGTTTTCTGTTAGATAGCCAATCTTCCACCCATGCCAGTATATTACCCCCAATCCCGTGATTTTTTATCTTCATCAGTAATCTTTTGTGTGGAACCCTGTCAAATGCCTTTTGGAAGTCTAAATACACTACATCCACTGGTTCCCCTTTATCCACCCTGTATGTTACATCCTCAAAGAATTCGAGCAAATTTGTCAAACATGACTTCCCCTTCGTAAAACCATGCTGACTCTGACCTATTAAATTATGTTTATCCAAATGCTCTGTTACTGTATCCTTAATAATGGACTCCAACATTTTGCCAACCACAGATGTTAGGCTAACTGGTCTATAGTTTCCAGCTTTTTGTCTACTTCCCTTCTTAAATTAGGGTGTTACATTAGCAGTTTTCCAATCTGCCGGGACCTTTCCTGAGTACCCCCGTCAACCTTCTCTGCTCCAAGGAAAACAACCCCAGCCTGTCCAGTCTCTCTTCATAGCTGAAGCGCTCCAGCCCAGGTAACATCCTGGTGAATCTCCTCTGCACCCTCTCCAAAGCAATCACATCCTTCCTATAGTGTGGCGACCAGAACTGCACACAGTATTCCAGCTGTGGCCTAACTAGCGTTTTGTACAGCTCCATCATAACCTCCCTCCTCTTATATTCTATGCCTCGGCTAATGAGCTCTGTGTGATCCGCTGATCCTCTGCCCCTAAGGCAGGGCAATGGAACGAGGTGCTTACAGCTTGAAGACCATCTCCTCGGTCTTCTTCCGATGGTAACGATTCACGGCGATCACGGAAACGACTAGGATGATCAGCAGCACCAGACCCACCGCGCCAATGGCCACGAAGGCCATGGACAGCATGTTTACACCGGACGTCTGAGTATCTGGAGGAGAGAGAACCATGCATGGACACAGCACGGGGTTAGATACATAGCAAAGCTCCCTCTACACTGTCCCATCAAACACTCCCAGGGCAGGTACAGCACGGGGTTAGATACAGAGTAAAGCTCCCTCTACACTGTCCCATCAAACACTCCCAGGGCAGATACAGCACGGAGTTAGATACAGAGTAAAGCTCCCTCTACACTGTCCCATCAAACACTCCCCGGGCAGGTACAGCACGGGTTAGATACTGAGTAAAGCTCCCTCTACACTGTCCCATCAAACTCTCCCAGGGCAGGTACAGCACGGGTTAGATACAGAGTAAAGCTCCCTCTACACTGTCCCATCAAACACTCCCAGGGCAGGTACAGCATAGGGTTAGATACAGAGTAAAGCTCCCTCTACACTGTCCCATCAAACACTCCCAGGGCAGGTACAGCACGGGTTAGATACAGAGTAAAGCTCCCTCTACACTGTCCCATCAAACACTCCCAGGGCAGGTACAGCACAGGTTAGATACAGAGTAAAGCTCCCTCTATACTGTCCCATCAAACACTCCCAGGGCAGGTACAGCACGGGTTAGATACAGAGTAAAGCTCCCTCTACACTGTCCCATCAAACACTCCCAGGGCAGGTACAGCACGGGGTTAGATACAGAGTAAAGCTCCCTCTACACTGTCCCATCAAACACTCCCAGGGCAGGTACAGCACGGGTTAGATGCAGAGTAAAGCTCCCTCTACACTGTCCCATCAAACACTCCCAGGGCAGGTACAGCACGGATTAGATGCAGAGTAAAGCTCCCTCTACACTGTCCCATCAAACACTCCCAGGGCAGGGAGAGCACTGGTGTTAGATACAGAGTAAAGCTCCCTCTACACTGTCCCATCAAACACTCCCAGGGCAGGTACAGCACGGGGTTAGATACAGAGTAAAGCTCCCTCTACACTGTCCCATCAAACACTCCCAGGGCAGGGAGAGCACTGGTGTTAGATACTGGACTTCACCCCCGGTCCCAGAGAGTGAAAGGTTAGATGAAGAGGTCGGAACTCACCAGTTATTTGGATCTCAATCTGTCCACTCCTGCTCCCAATCGTATTGGTAGCTACACAGATATAGGTCCCCGAATCTTCCGCTGTCAGGGGACGGCTGAATGTCAGTATCTTCCCCTGTGTAATAGTGTTATTCGGCAGTGTACCATCCAATCTGGGGACACATCAACGAGACAGCACAGTGAAAATCGCACCACTTTCCAAACCCAACGCCCTACATTCACTCTCACTGTACACAATCCCAATGGACCCAAACCCCCTTCCCATTCACTCCCACTGTACACAATCCCAATGGACCCAAACCCCTTCCCATTCACTCCCCCTGTACACAATCCCAATGGACCCAAACCCCTTCCCATTCACTCCCAGTGTACACAATCCCAATGGACCTAAACCCCTTCCCATTCACTCCCACTGTACACAATCCCAATGGAACCAATCCCCTTCCCATTCACTCCCACTGTACACAATCCCAATGGACCCAAACCCCTTCCCATTCATTCCCACTGTACACAATCCCAGTGGACCAAACCCCTTCCCATTCACTCCCACTGGACACAATCCCAATGGACCAAAACCCTTCCCATTCACTCCCACTGTACACAATCCCACTGGACTCAAACCCCTTCCCATTCACTCCCACTCTACAGAATCCCGCTGGACCCAAACCCCTTCCCATTCACTCCCACTGTACACAATCCCAATGGCCCCAAACCCCTTCCCATTCACTCCCACTGTACACAATCCCAATGGACCCAAACCCCTTCCCATTCACTCCCACTGTACACAATCCCAATGGACCCAACCCCTTCCCATTCACTCCCACTGTACACAATCCCAATGGACCCAAACCCCTTCCCATTCACTCCCACTGTACACAATCCCAATGGACCCAAACCCCTTCCCATTCACTCCCACTGTACACAATCCCAATGGCCCCAAACCCCTTCCCATTCACTCCCACTGTACACAATCCCAATGGACCCAAACCCCTTCCCATTCACTCCCACTGTACACAATCCCAATGGACCCAACCCCTTCCCATTCACTCCCACTGTAGACAATCCCAATGGACCCAAACCCCTTCCCATTCACTCCCACTGTACACAATCCCAATGGACCCAAACCCCTTCCCATTCACTCCCACTGTACACAATCCCACTGGACTCAAACCCCTTCCCATTCACTCCCACTCTACAGAATCCCGCTGGACCCCAACCCCTTCCCATTCACTCCCACTGTACACAATCCCAATGGCCCCAAACCCCTTCCCATTCACTCCCACTGTACACAATCCCAATGGACCCAAACCCCTTCCCATTCACTCCCACTGTACACAATCCCAATGGACCCAACCCCTTCCCATTCACTCCCACTGTAGACAATCCCAATGGACCCAAACCCCTTCCCATTCACTCCCACTGTACACAATCCCAATGGGACCAAACCCCTTCCCATTCACTCCCACTGTACACAGTCCCAATGGACCCAAACCCCTTCCCATTCACTCCCACTGTACACAATCCCAATGGACACAAACCCCTTCCCATTCACTCCCACTGTACACAATCCCAATGGACCCAAAACCCTTCCCATTCACTCCCACTGTACACAGTCCCAATGGACCCAAACCCCTTCCCATTCACTCCCACTGTACACAATCCCAATGGACCCAAACCCCTTCCCATTCACTCCCCCTGTACACAATCCCAATGGACCCAAACCCCTTCCCATACACTCCCAGTGTACACAATCCCAATGGACCTAAACCCCTTCCCATTCACTCCCACTGTACCCAATCCCAATGGACCCAAACCCCTTCCCATTCACTCCCACTGTACATAATCCCAATGGAACCAATCCCCTTCCCATTCACTCCCACTGTACACAATCCCAATGGACCAAACCCCTTCCCATTCACTCCCACTGTACATAATCCCAATGGACCCAAACCCCTTCCCATTCACTCCCACTGTACACAATCCCAATGGACCCAAACCCCTTCCCATTCACTCCCACTGTACACAATCCCAATGGACCCAAACCCCTTCCCATTCACTCCCACTGTACACAATCCCAATGGACCCAAACCCCTTCCCATTCACTCCCACTGTACCCAATCCCAATGGACCCAAACCCCTTCCCATTCACTCCCACTGTACACAATCCCAATGGACCCAAACCCCTTCCCATTCACTCCCACTGTACACAAACCCAATGGACCCAAACCCCTTTCCCGTTCACTCCCACTGTACACAATCACAATGGACCCAAACCCCTTCCCATTCACTCCCACTGTACACAATCCCAATGGACCCAAACCACATCCCATTCACTCCCACTGTACACAATCCCAATGGACCCAAACCCCTTCCCATTCACTCCCACTGTACACAATCCCAATGGACCCAAACCCCTTCCCATTCACTCCCACTGTACACAATCCCAATGGACCCAAACCCCTTCCCATTCATTCCCACTGTACCCAATCCCAATGGACCCAAACCCCTTCCCATTCACTCCCAGTGTACACAATCCCAATGGACCCAAACCCCTTCCCATTCACTCCCACTGTACACAATCCCAATGGACCCAAACCCCTTCCCATTCACTCCCACTGTACACAAACCCAATGGACCCAAACCCCTTCCCATTCACTCCCACTGTACACAATCCCAATGGACCCAAACCCCTTCCCATTCACTCCCACTGTACACAATCCCAATGGACCCAAACCCCTTCCCATTCATTCCCACTGTACACAATCCCAATGGACCCAAACCCCTTCCCATTCACTCCCACTGTACACAATCCCAATGGACCCAAACCCCTTCCCATTCACTCCCACTGTACACAATCCCAATGGACCCAAACCCCTTCCCATTCACTCCCACTGTACACAATCCCAATGGACCCAAACCCCTTCCCATTCACTCCCAGTGTACACAATCCCAATGGACCCAAACCCTTCCCATTCAATCCCAATGTTCACAATCCCAATTGGACCAAACCCCTTCCCATTCACTCCCACTGGACACAATCCCAATGGACCAAAACCCTTCCCATTCACTCCCACTGTACACAATCCCAATGGACCCAAACCCCTTCCCATTCACTCCCACTGTACACAATCCCACTGGACCCAAACCCCTTCCCATTCACTCCCACTCTACAGAATCCCACTGGACCCAAACCCCTTCCCATTCACTCCCACTGTACACAATCCCAATGGCCCCAAACCCCTTCCCATTCACTCCCACTGTACACAATCCCAATGGACCCAAACCCCTTCCCATTCACTCCCACTGTACACAATCCCAATGGACCCAAACCCCTTCCCATTCACTCCCACTGTACACAATCCCAATGGACCCAAACCCCTTCCCATTCACTCCCACTGTACACAATCCCAATGGACCCAAACCCCTTCCCATTCACTCCCACTGTTCACAATCCCAATGGACCCAAACCCCTTCCCATTCACTCTCACTGTACACAATCCCAATGGACCCAAATTCCTTCCCATTCACTCCCACTGCGCACAATCCCAATGGACCCAAACCCCTTCCCATTCACTCCCACTGTACACAATCCCAATGGACCCAAACCCCTTCCCATTCACTCCCACTGTACACAATCCCAATGGACCCAAACCCCTTCCCATTCACTCCCACTGTACACAATCCCAATGGACCCAAACCCCTTCCCATTCACTCCCACTGTACACAATCCCAATGGACCCAAACCCCTTCCCATTCACTCCCACTGTACACAATCCCAATGGACCCAAACCCCTTCCCATTCACTCCCACTGTTCACAATCCCAATGGACCCAAACCCCTTCCCATTCACTCTCACTGTACACAATCCCAATGGACCCAAATTCCTTCCCATTCACTCCCACAGCGCACAATCCCAATGGACCCAAACCCCTTCCCATTCACTCCCACTGTACACAATTCCAATGGACCCAAACCCCTTCCCATTCACTCCCACTGTACGCAATCCCAATGGACCCAAACCCCTTCCCATTCACTCCCACTGTACACAATCCCAATGGACCCAAACCCCTTCCCATTCACTCCCACTGTACACAATCCCAATGGGCCCAAACCCCTTCCCATTCACTCCCACTGTACACAATCCCAATGGACCCAAACCCCTTCCCATTCACTCCCACTGTACACAATCCCAATGGACCCAAACCCCTTCCCATTCACTCCCACTGTACACAATCCCAATGGACCCAAACCCCTTCCCATTCACTCCCACTGTACACAATCCCAATGGACCCAAACCCCTTCCCATTCACTCCCACTGTACACAATCCCAATGGACCCAAACCCCTTCCCATTCACTCCCACTGTACACAATCCCAATGGACCCAAACCCCTTCCCATTCACTCCCACTGTACACAATCCCAATGGACCCAAACCCCTTCCCATTCACTCCCACTGTACACAATCCCAATGGACCCAAACCCCTTCCCATTCACTCCCACTGTACACAGTCCCAATGGACCCAAACCCCTTCCCATTCACTCCCACTGTACACAATCCCAATGGACCCAAACCCCTTCCCATTCACTCCCACTGGACACAATCCCAATGGACCCAAACCCCTTCCCATTCACCCCCACTGTACACAATCCCAATGGACCCAAACCCCTTCCCATTCACTCCCACTGTACACAATCCCAATCGGAGGACCAATGATGGGGTGAGGTTGGTGTGATTCCCAGTCTCCCTCACGGACACTCACCTCCTCCAATCAAAGTTACTAGCGGGAGGATTCCCATTCTCTTCGCACAGCAGTTCGGCCTTCTCCGTGTCCACATTATAGTTCTGCCAGGATCTCCTGATGGAGACTTCTGGAACATCTGCGGAAACAAAGATTTGGAGTTGCATCGAATATCGGGGAAGGATGCAGGAACGCTGGAGGAAGTATCTGGGACCAACGCTACATTGTCCCATCAAACACTCCCAGGGCAGGTACAGCACGGGGTTAGATACAGAGTAAAGCTCCCTCTACACTGTCCCATCAAACACTCCCAGGGCAGGTACAGCACGGGGTTAGATACAGAGTAAAGCTCCCTCTACACTGTCCCATCAAACACTCCCAGGGCAGGTACAGCACGGGGTTAGATACAGAGTAAAGCTCCCTCTACACTGTCCCATCAAACACTCCCAGGGCAGGTACAGCACGGGTTAGATACAGAGTAAAGCTCCCACTACACTGTCCCATCAAACACTCCCAGGGCAGGTACAGCACGGGGTTAGATACAGAGTAAAGCTCCCTCTACACTGTCCCATCAAACACACCCAGGGCAGGTACAGCACGGAGTTAGATACAGAGTAAAGCTCCCTCTACACTGTCCCATCAAACACTCCCAGGGCAGGTACAGCACGGGGTTAGATACAGAGTAAAGCTCTCTCTACACTGTCCCATCAAACACTCCCAGGACAGGTACAGCACGGGGTTAGATACAGAGTAAAGCTCCCTCTACACTGTCCCATCAAACACTCCCAGGGCAGGTACAGCACGGGGTTAGATACAGAGTAAAGCTCCCTCTACACTGTCCCATCAAACACTCCCAGGGCAGGTACAGCACGGGTTAGATACAGAGTAAAGCTCCCTCTGCACTGTCCCATCACACACTCCCAGGGCAGGTACAGCACGGGTTAGATACAGAGTAAAGCTCCCTCTGCACTGTCCCATCAAACACTCCCAGGACAGGTACAGCACGGGGTTAGATACAGAGTAAATCTCCCTCTACACTGTCCCATCAAACACTCCCAGGGCAGGTACAGCACGGGTTAGATACAGAGTAAAGCTCCCTCTACGCTGTCCCATCAAACACTCCCAGGGCAGGTACAGCATGGGGTCAGATACAGAGTAAAGCTCCATCTACAGTTTCCCATCAAACACTCCCAGGGCAGGTACAGCATGGGGTTAGATACAGAGTAAAGCTCCCTCTACACTGTCCCATCAAACACTCCCAGGGCAGGTACAGCATGGGTTAGATACAGAGTAAAGCTCCCTCTACACTGTCCCATCAAACACTCCCAGGACAGGTACAGCACAGGGTTAGATACAGAGTAAAGCTCCCTCTGCACTGTCCCATCAAACACTCCCAGGGCAGGTACAGCACGGGGTTAGATACAGAGTAAAGCTCCCTCTACACTGTCCCCATCAAACACTCCCAGGGCAGGTACAGCACGGGGTTAGATACAGAGTAAAGCTCCCTCTGCACTGTCCCATCAAACACTCCCAGGGCAGGGACAGCATGGGATTAGATACAGAGTAAAGCTCCCTCTACACTGTCCCCATCAAACACTCCCAGGGCAGGTACAGCACGGGGTTAGATACAGAGTAAAGCTCTCTCTACACTGTCCCATCAAACACTCCCAGGGCAGGTACAGCACGAGTTAGATACAGAGTAAAGCGCCCTCTACACTGTCCCATCAAACACTCCCAGGGCAGGTACAGCACGGGGTTAGATACAGAGTAAAGCTCCCTCTACACTGTCCCATCAAACACTCCCAGGGCAGGTGCAGCACGGGTTAGATACATAGTAATGCTCCCTCTACACTGTCCAATCAAACACTCCCAGGGCAGGTACAGCACGGGGTTAGATACAGAGTAAAGCTCCCTCGACACTGTTCCATCAAACACTCCCAGGGCAGGTACAGCACGGGTTAGATACAGAGTAATGCACCCTCTACATTGTCCCATCAAACACTCCCAGGGCAGGTCCAGCACGGGGTTAGATACAGAGTAAAGCTCCCTCTATACTGTCCCATCAAACACTCCCAGGGCAGATGCAGCACGGGTTAGATAAAGAGTAAAGCTCCCTCTACACTGTCCCATCAAACACTCCCAGGGCAGGTACAGCACAGGGTTAGAGACAGAGTAAAGCTCCCTCTACACTGTCCCATCAAACACTCCCAGGGCAGGTACAGCACGGGTTAGATACAGAGTAATACTCCCTCTGCACTGTCTCATCAAACACTCCCAGGGCATGGACAGCACGGGTTAGATACAGAGTAAAGCTCCCTCTACACTGTCTCATCAAACACTCCCAGGGCAGGTACAGCACGGGGTTAGATACAGAGTAAAGCTTCCTCTACACTGTCCCATCAAATACTCCCAGGGCAGGAACAGCATGGGGTTAGATACAGAGTAAAGGTCCCTCTACACTGTCTCATCAAACACTCCCAGGGCATGGACAGCAAGGGGTTAGATACAGAGTAAAGCTCCCTCTACACTGTCCCATCAAACACTCCCAGGGCAGGTACAGCACAGGGTTAGAGACAGAGTAAAGCTCCCTCTACACTGTCCCATCAAACACTCCCAGGGCAGGTACAGCACGGGTTAGATACAGAGTAATACTCCCTCTGCACTGTCTCATCAAACACTCCCAGGGCATGGACAGCACGGGTTAGATACAGAGTAAAGCTCCCTCTACACTGTCCCATCAAACACTCCCAGGGCAGGTACAGCACGGGGTTAGATACAGAGTAAAGCTCCCTCTACACTGTCCCATCAAACACTCCCAGGGCAGGTACAGCACGGGTTAGATACAGAGTAAAGCTCCCTCTGCACTGTCCCATCAAACACTCCCAGGGCAGGTACAGCACGGGTTAGATACAGAGTAAAGCTCCCTCTGCACTGTCCCTTCAAACACTCCCAGGGCAGGTACAGCACGGGGTTAGATACAGAGTAAATCTCCCTCTACACTGTCCCATCAAACACTCCCAGGGCAGGTACAGCACGGGTTAGATACAGAGTAAAGCTCCCTCTACACTGTCCCATCAAACACTCCCAGGGCAGGTACAGCATGGGGTCAGATACAGAGTAAAGCTCCATCTACAGTTTCCCATCAAACACTCCCAGGGCAGGTACAGCATGGGGTTAGATACAGAGTAAAGCTCCCTCTACACTGTCCCATCAAACACTCCCAGGGCAGGTACAGCACAGGGTTAGATACAGAGTAAAGCTCCCTCTGCACTGTCCCATCAAACACTCCCAGGGCAGGTACAGCACGGGGTTAGATACAGAGTAAAGCTCCCTCTACACTGTCCCCATCAAACACTCCCAGGGCAGGTACAGCACGGGGTTAGATACAGAGTAAAGCTCCCTCTGCACTGTCCCATCAAACACTCCCAGGGCAGGGACAGCATGGGATTAGATACAGAGTAAAGCTCCCTCTACACTGTCCCCATCAAACACTCCCAGGGCAGGTACAGCACGGGGTTAGATACAGAGTAAAGCTCTCTCTACACTGTCCCATCAAACACTCCCAGGGCAGGTACAGCACGAGTTAGATACAGAGTAAAGCGCCCTCTACACTGTCCCATCAAACACTCCCAGGGCAGGTACAGCACGGGGTTAGATACAGAGTAAAGCTCCCTCTACACTGTCCCATCAAACACTCCCAGGGCAGGTGCAGCACGGGTTAGATACATAGTAATGCTCCCTCTACACTGTCCAATCAAACACTCCCAGGGCAGGTACAGCACGGGGTTAGATACAGAGTAAAGCTCCCTCGACACTGTTCCATCAAACACTCCCAGGGCAGGTACAGCACGGGTTAGATACAGAGTAAAGCTCCCTCTACATTGTCCCATCAAACACTCCCAGGGCAGGTCCAGCACGGGGTTAGATACAGAGTAAAGCTCCCTCTATACTGTCCCATCAAACACTCCCAGGGCAGATGCAGCACGGGTTAGATAAAGAGTAAAGCTCCCTCTACACTGTCCCATCAAACACTCCCAGGGCAGGTACAGCACAGGGTTAGAGACAGAGTAAAGCTCCCTCTACACTGTCCCATCAAACACTCCCAGGGCAGGTACAGCACGGGTTAGATACAGAGTAATACTCCCTCTGCACTGTCTCATCAAACACTCCCAGGGCATGGACAGCACGGGTTAGATACAGAGTAAAGCTCCCTCTACACTGTCTCATCAAACACTCCCAGGGCAGGTACAGCACGGGGTTAGATACAGAGTAAAGCTTCCTCTACACTGTCCCATCAAATACTCCCAGGGCAGGAACAGCATGGGGTTAGATACAGAGTAAAGGTCCCTCTACACTGTCTCATCAAACACTCCCAGGGCATGGACAGCACGGGGTTAGATACAGAGTAAAGCTCCCTCTACACTGTCCCATCAAACACTCCCAGGGCAGGTACAGCACAGGGTTAGAGACAGAGTAAAGCTCCCTCTACACTGTCCCATCAAACACTCCCAGGGCAGGTACAGCACGGGTTAGATACAGAGTAATACTCCCTCTGCACTGTCTCATCAAACACTCCCAGGGCATGGACAGCACGGGTTAGATACAGAGTAAAGCTCCCTCTACACTGTCCCATCAAACACTCCCAGGGCAGGTACAGCACGGGGTTAGATACAGAGTAAAGCTCCCTCTACACTGTCCCATCAAACACTCCCAGGGCAGGTACAGCACGGGTTAGATACAGAGTAAAGCTCCCTCTGCACTGTCCCATCAAACACTCCCAGGGCAGGTACAGCACGGGTTAGATACAGAGTAAAGCTCCCTCTGCACTGTCCCATCAAACACTCCCAGGGCAGGTACAGCACGGGGTTAGATACAGAGTAAATCTCCCTCTACACTGTCCCATCAAACACTCCCAGGGCAGGTACAGCACGGGTTAGATACAGAGTAAAGCTCCCTCTACACTGTCCCATCAAACACTCCCAGGGCAGGTACAGCATGGGGTCAGATACAGAGTAAAGCTCCATCTACAGTTTCCCATCAAACACTCCCAGGGCAGGTACAGCATGGGGTGAGATACAGAGTAAAGCTCCCTCTACACTGTCCCATCAAACACTCCCAGGGCAGGTACAGCATGGGTTAGATACAGAGTAAAGCTCCCTCTACACTGTCCCATCAAACACTCCCAGGACAGGTACAGCACAGGGTTAGATACAGAGTAAAGCTCCCTCTGCACTGTCCCATCAAACACTCCCAGGGCAGGTACAGCACGGGGTTAGATACAGAGTAAAGCTCCCTCTACACTGTCCCCATCAAACACTCCCAGGGCAGGTACAGCACGGGGTTAGATACAGAGTAAAGCTCCCTCTGCACTGTCCCATCAAACACTCCCAGGGCAGGGACAGCATGGGATTAGATACAGAGTAAAGCTCCCTCTACACTGTCCCATCAAACACTCCCAGGGCAGGTACAGCACGGGTTAGATACAGAGTAATACTCCCTCTGCACTGTCTCATCAAACACTCCCAGGGCATGGACAGCACGGGTTAGATACAGAGTAAAGCTCCCTCTACACTGTCTCATCAAACACTCCCAGGGCAGGTACAGCACGGGGTTAGATACAGAGTAAAGCTTCCTCTACACTGTCCCATCAAATACTCCCAGGGCAGGAACAGCATGGGGTTAGATACAGAGTAAAGGTCCCTCTACACTGTCTCATCAAACACTCCCAGGGCATGGACAGCACGGGGTTAGATACAGAGTAAAGCTCCCTCTACACTGTCCCATCAAACACTCCCAGGGCAGGTACAGCACAGGGTTAGAGACAGAGTAAAGCTCCCTCTACACTGTCCCATCAAACACTCCCAGGGCAGGTACAGCACGGGTTAGATACAGAGTAATACTCCCTCTGCACTGTCTCATCAAACACTCCCAGGGCATGGACAGCACGGGTTAGATACAGAGTAAAGCTCCCTCTACACTGTCCCATCAAACACTCCCAGGGCAGGTACAGCACGGGGTTAGATACAGAGTAAAGCTCCCTCTACACTGTCCCATCAAACACTCCCAGGGCAGGTACAGCACGGGTTAGATACAGAGTAAAGCTCCCTCTGCACTGTCCCATCAAACACTCCCAGGGCAGGTACAGCACGGGTTAGATACAGAGTAAAGCTCCCTCTGCACTGTCCCATCAAACACTCCCAGGGCAGGTACAGCACGGGGTTAGATACAGAGTAAATCTCCCTCTACACTGTCCCATCAAACACTCCCAGGGCAGGTACAGCACGGGTTAGATACAGAGTAAATCTCCCTCTACACTGTCCCATCAAACACTCCCAGGGCAGGTACAGCATGGGGTCAGATACAGAGTAAAGCTCCATCTACAGTTTCCCATCAAACACTCCCAGGGCAGGTACAGCATGGGGTTAGATACAGAGTAAAGCTCCCTCTACACTGTCCCATCAAACACTCCCAGGGCAGGTACAGCATGGGTTAGATACAGAGTAAAGCTCCCTCTACACTGTCCCATCAAACACTCCCAGGACAGGTACAGCACAGGGTTAGATACAGAGTAAAGCTCCCTCTGCACTGTCCCATCAAACACTCCCAGGGCAGGTACAGCACGGGGTTAGATACAGAGTAAAGCTCCCTCTACACTGTCCCCATCAAACACTCCCAGGGCAGGTACAGCACGGGGTTAGATACAGAGTAAAGCTCCCTCTGCACTGTCCCATCAAACACTCCCAGGGCAGGGACAGCATGGGATTAGATACAGAGTAAAGCTCCCTCTACACTGTCCCCATCAAACACTCCCAGGGCAGGTACAGCACGGGGTTAGATACAGAGTAAAGCTCTCTCTACACTGTCCCATCAAACACTCCCAGGGCAGGTACAGCACGAGTTAGATACAGAGTAAAGCGCCCTCTACACTGTCCCATCAAACACTCCCAGGGCAGGTACAGCGCGGGGTTAGATACAGAGTAAAGCTCCCTCTACACTGTCCCATCAAACACTCCCAGGGCAGGTGCAGCACGGGTTAGATACATAGTAATGCTCCCTCTACACTGTCCAATCAAACACTCCCAGGGCAGGTACAGCACGGGGTTAGATACAGAGTAAAGCTCCCTCGACACTGTTCCATCAAACACTCCCAGGGCAGGTACAGCACGGGTTAGATACAGAGTAAAGCTCCCTCTACATTGTCCCATCAAACACTCCCAGGGCAGGTCCAGCACGGGGTTAGATACAGAGTAAAGCTCCCTCTATACTGTCCCATCAAACACTCCCAGGGCAGATGCAGCACGGGTTAGATAAAGAGTAAAGCTCCCTCTACACTGTCCCATCAAACACTCCCAGGGCAGGTACAGCACAGGGTTAGAGACAGAGTAAAGCTCCCTCTACACTGTCCCATCAAACACTCCCAGGGCAGGTACAGCACGGGTTAGATACAGAGTAATACTCCCTCTGCACTGTCTCATCAAACACTCCCAGGGCATGGACAGCACGGGTTAGATACAGAGTAAAGCTCCCTCTACACTGTCTCATCAAACACTCCCAGGGCAGGTACAGCACGGGGTTAGATACAGAGTAAAGCTTCCTCTACACTGTCCCATCAAATACTCCCAGGGCAGGAACAGCATGGGGTTAGATACAGAGTAAAGGTCCCTCTACACTGTCCCATCAAACACTCCCAGGGCAGGTACAGCATGGGTTAGATAGAGAGTAAAGCTCCCTCTACAGTGTCCCATCAAACACTCCCAGGGGAGGTACAGCACGGGGTTAGATACAGAGTAAAGCTCCCTCTACACTGTCCCATCAAACACTCCCAGGGCAGGTACAGCACGGGTTAGATACAGAGTAAAGCTCCCTCTACACTGTCCCCATCAAACACTCCCAGGGCAGGTACAGCACGGGTTAGATACAGAGTAAAGCTCCCTCTACACTGTCCCATCAAACACTCCCAGGGCAGGTACAGCATGGGTTAGATACAGAGTAAAGCTTCCTCGACACTGTCCTATCAAACACTCCCAGGGCAGGTACAGCACGGGTCAGATACAGAGTAAAGCTCCCTCTAAACTGTCCCATCAAACACTCGCAGGGCAGGTACAGCATGGGTTAGATACAGAGTAAAGCTCCCTCGACACTGTCCCATCAAACACTCCCAGGGCAGGTACAGCACGGGTTAGATACAGAGTGAAGCTCCCTCTACACTGTCCCATCAAACACTCCCAGGGCAGGTACAGCATGGGGTTAGATACAGAGTAAAGCTCCCTCTACACTGTCCCATCAAACACTCCCAGGGCAGGTACAGCATGGGGTTAGATACAGAGTAAAGCTCCCTCTACACTGTCCCATCAAACACTCCCAGGACAGGTACAGCACGGGTTAGATACAGAGTAAAGCTCCCTCTACACTGTCCCATCAAACACTCCCAGGGCAAGTACAGCACGGGTTAGATACAGAGTAAAGCTCCCTCTACACTGTCCCATCAAACACGCCCAGGGCAGGTACATCACGGGGTTAGATACAGAGTAAAGCGCCCTCTACACTGTCCCATCAAACACTCCCAGGGCAGGGACAGCACAGGGTTAGATACAGAGTAAAGCTCCCTCTACACTGTCCCATCAAACACTCCCAGGGCAGGTACAGCATGGGGTTAGATACAGAGTAAAGCTCCCTCTACACAGTCCCATCAAAAACTCCCAGGGCAGGTACAGCATGGGGTTAGATACAGAGGAAAGCTCCCTCAACACTGTCCCATTATACACTCCCAGGGCAGGTACAGCACAGGTTAGATACAGAGTAAAGCTCCCTCTACACTGTCCCATCAAACACTCCCAGGGCAGGTACAGCACGGGGTTAGATACAGAGTAAAGCTCCCACTACACTGTCCCATCAAACACTCCCAGGGCAGGTACAGCACGGGGTTAGATACAGAGTAAAGCTCCCTCTACACTCCCCCATCAAACACTCCCAGGAAAGGTACAGCACGGGGTTAGATACAGAGTAAAGCTCCCTCTACACTGTCCCATCAAACACTCTCAGGGCAGGTACAGCACGAGTTAGATACAGAGTAAATCTCCCTCTACACTGTCCCATCAAACACTCCCAGGGCAGGTACAGCACGGGTTAGATACAGAGTAAACCTCCCTCTACACTGTCCCATCAAACACTCACAGGGCAGGTACAGCACGGGGTTAGATACAGAGTAAAGCTCACTCCCAGGGCAGGTACAGAACGGGGTTAGATACAGAGTAAAGCTCCCTCTACACTGTCCCATCATCAATCCCAGGACAGGTACAGCACGGGGTTAGATACAGAGTAAAGCTCCCTCTACACTGTCCCATCAAACACTCCCAGGTCAGGTACAGCACGGGTTAGATAAAGAGTAAAGCTCCCTCTACACTGTCCCATCAAACACACCCAGGGCAGGTACAGCACGGGGTTAGATACAGAGTAAAGCTCCCTCTACACTGTCCCATCAAACACTCCCAGGGCAGGTACAGCACGGGGTTAGATACAGAGTAAAGCTCACTCCCAGGGCAGGTACAGAACGGGGTTAGATACAGAGTAAAGCTCCCTCTACACTGTCCCATCAGCAATCCCAGGACAGGTACAGCACGGGGTTAGATACAGAGTAAAGCTCCCTCTACACTGTCCCATCAAACACTCCCAGGGCAGGTACAGCACGGGTTAGATACACAGTAAAGCTCCCTCTACACTGTCCCATCAAACACACCCAGGGCAGGTACAGCACGGGGTTAGATACAGAGTAAAGCTCCCTCTACACTGTCCCATCAAACACTCCCAGGGCAGATACAGCACGGGGTTAGATACAGAGTAAAGCTCCCTCTACACTGTCCCATCAAACACTCCCAGGGCAGGTACAGCACGGGGTTAGATACAGAGTAAAGCTCCCTCTACACTGTCCCATCAAACACTCCCAGGACAGGTACAGCACGGGGTTAGATACAGAGTAAAGCCCCCTCTACACTGTCCCATCAAACACTCCCAGGGCAGGTACAGCACGGGTTAGATACAGAGTAAAGCTCTCTCTACACTGTCCCATCAAACACTCCCAGGGCAGGTACAGCACGGGTTAGATACAGAGTAAAGCTCCCTCTGCACTGTCCCATCAAACACTCCCAGGGCAGGTACAGCGCGGGTTAGATACAGAGTAAAGCTCCCTCTGCACTGTCCCATCAAACACTCTCAGGGCAGGTACAGCACGAGTTAGATACAGAGTAAAGCTCCCTCTACACTGTCCCATCAAACACTCCCAGGGCAGGTACAGCACGGGTTAGATACAGAGTAAAGCTCCCTCTACACTGTCCCATCAAACACTCCCAGGGCAGGTACAGCACGGGTTAGATACAGAGTAAAGCTCCCTCTACACTGTCCCATCAAACACTCCCAGGGCAGGTACAGCACGGGGTTAGATACAGAGTAAAGCTCACTCCCAGGGCAGGTACAGAACGGGGTTAGATACAGAGTAAAGCTCCCTCTACACTGTCCCATCAGCAATCCCAGGACAGGTACAGCACGGGGTTAGATACAGAGTAAAGCTCCCTCTACACTGTCCCATCAAACACTCCCAGGGCAGGTACAGCACGGGTTAGATACAGAGTAAAGCTCCCTCTACACTGTCCCATCAAACACACCCAGGGCAGGTACAGCACGGGGTTAGATACAGAGTAAAGCTCCCTCTACACTGTCCCATCAAACACTCCCAGGGCAGATACAGCACGGGGTTAGATACAGAGTAAAGCTCCCTCTACACTGTCCCATCAAACACTCCCAGGGCAGGTACAGCACGGGGTTAGATACAGAGTAAAGCTCCCTCTACACTGTCCCATCAAACACTCCCAGGACAGGTACAGCACGGGGTTAGATACAGAGTAAAGCCCCCTCTACACTGTCCCATCAAACACTCCCAGGGCAGGTACAGCACGGGTTAGATACAGAGTAAAGCTCTCTCTACACTGTCCCATCAAACACTCCCAGGGCAGGTACAGCACGGGTTAGATACAGAGTAAAGCTCCCTCTGCACTGTCCCATCAAACACTCCCAGGGCAGGTACAGCGCGGGTTAGATACAGAATAAAGCTCCCTCTACACTGTCCCATCAAACACTCTCAGGGCAGGTACAGCACGAGTTAGATACAGAGTAAAGCTCCCTCTACACTGTCCCATCAAACATTCCCAGGGCAGGTACAGCACGGGTTAGATACAGAGTAAAGCTCCCTCTACACTGTCCCATCAAACACTCGCAGGGCAGGTACAGCACGGGGTTAGATGCGGAGTAAAGCTCCCTCTACACTGTCCCCATCAAACACTCCCAGGGCAGGTACAGCACGGGGTTCGATACAGAGTAAAGCTCCCTCTACACTGTCCCATCAAACACTCCCAGGGCAGGTCCAGCACGGGGTTAGATACAGAGTAAAGCTCCCTCTATACTGTCCCATCAAACACTCCCAGGGCAGATGCAGCACGGGTTAGATAAAGAGTAAAGCTCCCTCTACACTGTCCCATCAAACACTCCAGGGCAGGTACAGCACAGGGTTAGAGACAGAGTAAAGCTCCCTCTACACTGTCCCATCAAACACTCCCAGGGCAGGTACAGCACGGGTTAGATACAGAGTAATACTCCTCTACACTGTCTCATCAAACACTCCCAGGGCATGGACAGCACGGGTTATATACAGAGTAAAGCTCCCTCTACACTGTCTCATCAAACACTCCCAGGGCAGGTACAGCACGGGGTTAGATACAGAGTAAAGCTTCCTCTACACTGTCCATCAAATACTCCCAGGGCAGGAACAGCATGGGGTTAGATACAGAGTAAAGGTCCCTCTACACTGTCCCATCAAACACTCCCAGGGCAGGAACAGCATGGGTTAGATAGAGAGTAAAGCTCCCTCTACAGTGTCCCATCAAACACTCCCAGGGCAGGTACAGCACGGGTTAGATACAGAGTAAAGCTCCCTCTACACTGTCCCCATCAAACACTCCCAGGGCAGGTACAGCACGGGTTAGATACAGAGTAAAGCTCCCTCTACACTGTCCCCATCAAACACTCCCAGGGCAGGTACAGCACGGGTTAGATACAGAGTAAAGCTCCCTCTACACTGTCCCATCAAACACTCCCAGGGCAGGTACAGCATGGGTTAGATACAGAGTAAAGCTTCCTCGACACTGTCCTATCAAACACTCCCAGGGCAGGTACAGCACGGGTCAGATACAGAGTAAAGCTCCCTCTAAACTGTCCCATCAAACACTCGCAGGGCAGGTACAGCATGGGTTAGATACAGAGTAAAGCTCCCTCGACACTGTCCCATCAAACACTCCAAGGGCAGGAACAGCACGGGTTAGATACAGAGTGAAGCTCCCTCTACACTGTCCCATCAAACACTCCCAGGGCAGGTACAGCATGGGGTTAGATACAGAGTAAAGCTCCCTCTACACTGTCCCATCAAACACTCCCAGGGCAGGTACAGCACGGGTTAGACACAGAGTAAAGCTCTCTCTACACTGTCCCATGAAACACTCCCAGGGCAGGGACAGCACAGGGTTAGATACAGAGTAAAGCTCCCTCTACACTGTCCCATCAAACACTCCCAGGGCAGGTACAGCATGGGGTTAGATACAGAGTAAAGCTCCCTCTACACTGTCCCATCAAACACTCCCAGGGCAGGTACAGCACGGGTTAGATACAGAGTAAAGCTCCCTCTACACTGTCCCATCAAACACTCCCAGGGCAAGTACATCACGGGTTAGATACAGAGTAAAGCTCCCTCTACACTGTCCCATCAAACACGCCCAGGGCTGGTACATCACGGGGTTAGATACAGAGTAAAGCGCCCTCTACACTGTCCCATCAAACACTCCCAGGGCAGGGACAGCACAGGGTTAGATACAGAGTAAAGCTCCCTCTACACTGTCCCATCAAACACTCCCAGGGCAGGTACAGCATGGGGTTAGATACAGAGTAAAGCTCCCTCTACACAGTCCCATCAAAAACTCCCAGGGCAGGTACAGCATGGGGTTAGATACAGAGGAAAGCTCCCTCAACACTGTCCCATTAAACACTGCCAGGGCAGGTACAGCACAGCTTAGATACAGAGTAAAGCTCCCTCTACACTGTCCCATCAAACACTCCCAGGGCAGGTACAGCACGGGGTTAGATACAGAGTAAAGCTCCCGCTACACTGTCCCATCAAACACTCCCAGGGCAGGTACAGCACGGGGTTAGATACAGAGTAAAGCTCCCTCTACACTCTCCCATCAAACACTCCCAGGAAAGGTACAGCACGGGGTTAGATACAGAGTAAAGCTCCCTCTACACTGTCCCATCAAACACTCCCAGGGCAGGTACAGCACGGGGTTAGATACAGAGTAAAGCTCCCTCTACACTCTCCCATCAAACACTCTCAGGGCAGGTACAGCACGAGTTAGATACAGAGTAAATCTCCCTCTACACTGTCCCATCAAACACTCCCAGGGCAGGTACAGCACGGGTTAGATACAGAGTAAACCTCCCTCTACACTGTCCCATCAAACACTCCCAGGGCAGGCACAGCACGGGGTTAGATACAGAGTAAAGCTCACTCCCAGGGCAGGTACAGAACGGGGT
>NW_028225184.1:13088689-13108689 GCF_052327205.1 Somniosus microcephalus
ATTTCTTGTATCTTCCTTTTTCAATTGCCAGTTGTCTGTCTCTCTGTCTCTCTCTCTCTCTGTCTCTGTCTCTGTCTCTCTCTCTCTCTCTCTCGCTCTGTGTCTCCCTCTCAGAAATCACAGAAACCCCACAGTGCAGATAGAGGCCATTTCGGCCCATCGAGCCTGCACCGACACATATCCCACCCGATCCCCGTAACCCCTACACCAACACATATCCCACCCTATCCCCATAACCCCACGTATTTAATCCCCCTAACACTAAGGGTCAATTTTTATCATAGCCAATCAACCTAACCCGCACATCTTTGGACTGTGGGAGGAAACCGGAGCACCCGGAGAAAACCCACGCAAACACGGGGAGAATGTGCAAACTCCACACAGACAGTCACCCGAGGCCGGATTCGAACCCGGGTCCCCTGGTGCTGTGAGGCAACAGTGCTAACCACTATGCCACCGTGCTGCTCTCTGTCTCTCTCTCTCTCTGTCTCTCTCTCTCTCTGTCACTCTCTCTCTCTCTGTTTCTCTCTGTCTCTCTCTGTCTCTCTCTCTCTGTCTCTCTCTGTCTCTCTCTCTGTCACTCTGTCTCTCTCTGTCTCTCTCTGTCTCTCTCTGTCTCTCTCTGTCTCTCTCTCTCTGTCTGTCTCTCTCTGTCTCTCTCTCTGTCTCTCTCTGCCTCTCTCTGTCTGTCCTCTCTCTCTCTGTCTCTCACTCTGTCTGTCTCTCTCTCTCTCTCTCTGTCTCTCTCTCTCTCTGTCTCTCTCTATCTGTCTCTCTCTCTGTCTCTCCCTCTCTCTCTCTCTGTCTCTGTCTCTCTGTCTCTCCCTCTCTTCTCTCTCTGTCTCTCTCTCTGTCTCTCTCTCTCTCTCTCTCTTCTGTCTCTCTCTCTCTATGCCCCTTCCCACTCACATGTTCCTAACCCACAGTGTGTTTGGACTGTCCCCAGTGTGACCTCCCCTGAACCAGTTGTCAATCTTGCAGGTCTGGTGCAGTGCGAAAGTGGGACGGTCAATGAATCTCTGGTGAACGGGGCTCTGGGACAAACAGTGCTGTTAACGCTCCGGACAAGTGAGACACACACGGCAGACAATCACATGGCGGATCTTGACGCGTACGGGAGGTACTGTACTGTGCAAAATCACATCAAGCGAGTCAGCATGGAACCCCCGATATCGAGAGAGATTCACCCTACAACCCGACAAACAAAGTCTGACAATAAAATCCCTTCAAACGTCTGACCAGGGGTCTATGAGTTCTCCGCTGACGATGGATGGTCGGATGACTATCAGGAGAGATTTTAAGCTGAGTGTCTACGGTAAGCACTGAGTTTGAGCGAGTTCGGATTGCAGTCTCTTATATAGGTTTGCAACTCTCCCCCTCCAGAGACTCGAGCCCTACAATCCAGGCTGACACTCCCAGTGCAGTACTGAGGGAGCGCCGCACTGTCGGAGGGACAGTACTGAGGGAGCGCCGCACTGTCGGAGGGACAGTACTGAGGGAGCGCCGCACTGTCGGAGGGGCAGTACTGAGGGAGAGCTGCACTGTCGGAGGGACAGTGCTGAGGGAGCGCCGCACTGTCGGAGGGCTGTACTGAGGGAGCGCCGCACTGTCGGAGGGCAGTCTGAGGGAGCGCCGCACTGTCGGAGGGCGGTACTGAGGGAGGGCTGCACTGTCGGAGAGGCAGTACTGAGGGAGCGCCGCACTGTCGGAGGAGCTGAGGGAGCGCCGCACTGTCGGAGGGGGGCAGTACTGAGGGAGCGCCGCACTGTCCGGAGGGGCAGTACTGATGGAGCGCCGCACTGTCGGAGGGGTCAGTAGCTGAGGGAGCGCAGCACTGTCGGAGGGGCAGTACTGAGGGAGCGCAGCACTGTCGGAGGGGCAGTGACTGGACTGGGGAGCGCCGCACTGTCGGAGGGGGCAGTATTGAGGGAGCGCCGCACTGTGGGAGGGCAGTACTGAGGAGCGCCACACTGTCGGAGAGGCGCCGCACTGTCGGAGGGGCAGTACTGAGGGAGCGCCGCACTGTGGGAGGGCGTACTGAGGAGGCCGCACTGTCGGAGGGGCAGTACTGAGGGGAGCGCCGCACTGTCGGAGGGCAGTACTGAGGGAGCGCTGCCTGTCGAGGGGCAGTACTGAGGGAGCGCTGCACTGTCGGAGGGCAGTACTGAGGGAGCGCCGCACTGTCGGAGGGGCAGTACTGAGGGAGCGCCGCACTGTCGGAGGGGCAGTACTGAGGGAGCCGGCACTGTCGGAGGGGCAGTACTGTCGGAGGGCTAGGGGCCGCCTGTCGGGGGCGGTACTGAGGGTGCGCCGCACTGTCGGAGGGGCAGTACTGAGGGAGGCCGCACTGTCGGAGGGGCAGTGCCTGAGAGAGCGGCGCACTGTCGGAGGGGCAGTACTGAGGGAGGACCGCACTGTCGAGGGGCAGTACTGAGGGAGCGCCGCACTGTCGGAGGGGCAGTACTGATGGAGCGCCGCACTGTTGGAGGGTCAGTGCTGAGCGAGCGCCGCACTGTCGGAGGGGGCAGTACTGAGGAGCGCCGCACTGTCGGAGGGGCAGTACTGAGGAGCCGCACTGTCGGAGGGGCAGTACTGAGGGAGCGCTGCACTGTCAGACAGGCAGTACTGAGGGAGCGCCGCCTGTCGGAGGGGCAGTACTGGGGCGGGAGCGCCGCACTGTCGGAGGGCAGTACTGAGGGAGGCCGCACTGTCGGAGGGCAGTACTGAGAGGGGCGCACGGCGCAGGACTGTCGGCGGGAGGAGCGCGCACTGTCGGAGGGGCAGTCACTTCGGAGGGGAGCGACTGCACTGTCGGAGGGGCAGTACTGCAGGGAGAGTGCCTGCACTGTCGGAGGGGCAGTACTGAGGGAGCGCCGCACTGTCGGCGGGGCAGTGCTGAGGAGCGCGCACTGTCGAGGGGCAGTACTGAGGAGCACCGCCTGTCGAGGGGCACTGCGCCGCACTGTCGGAGGGGCAGTACTGAGGGAGCACCGCACTGTCGGAGGGGCAGTTAGGGGCCGCTGCACTGTCGGAGGGGCAGTACTGAGAGGCCGCACTGTCGGAGGGGCAGTACTGAGGGGCAGTACTGGAGGGAGTCTGGGAGCCTGCACTGTCGAGGGCAGTACTGAGGGAGGCGCTGCACTGTCGGAGGGCTGTACTGAGGGGGCGCCGCACTGTCAGAAGGCAGTACTGAGGGGCGCCGCACTGTCGGAGTGGGCAGTACTGAGGGAGCGCCGCACTGTCGAGTCTGAGGGAGCGCCGCACTGTCGGAGGGGCAGTACTGAGGGAGCGCCGCCTGTGTCAGAGGGGCAGTGCTGAGGAACGCCGCACTGTCGGAGGGGCAGTACTGAGAGTGCCGCACTGTCAGAGGGGACAGTACTGAGGGAGCGCCGCACTGTCGGAGGGGCAGTACTGAGGGAGCGCCGCACTGTCGGAGGGTCAGTGCCCCTGGTGGGAGCCGCACTGTCGGAGGGGCAGTACTGAGGGGAGCGCCGCACTGCCCGAGGACTGAGGGAGCGCCGCACTGTCGGAGTGAGAGAGCGCTGCACTGTCGTAGGGGGCAGTACTGAGGGAGCGCTACACTGTCGGAGGGGCAGTACTGAGGGAGAGCTGCACTGTCGGAGAGGCAGTACTGAGGGAGAGCCGCACTGTAGGAGGGCAGTCCTGAGGGAGAGCCACTGTCGGAGGGGCAGTACTGGGAGCGCCGCACTGTCGGAGGGCAGAACTGAGGGAGCGCCGCACTGTCGGAGGGGCAGGCACTGAGGGAGCGCCGCACTGTCAGAGGGGCAGTACTGAGGGAGCGCCGCACTGTCGGAGGGACAGTACTGAGGGAGCACCGCACTGTCGGAGGGGCAGGTACTGAGGGAGCGCCGCACTGTCGGAGGGGCGGCACTGAGCGAGCGCCACACTGTCGAGGGCAGTACTGAGGGAAGCGCCGCACTGTCGGAGGGGCAGTACTGAGGGAGCGCCGCACTGTCGGAGGGGCGGTACTGAAGGAGCGCCGCACTGTCGGAGGCAGTACTGAGGGGAGCGCCGCACTGTCGGAGGGGCAGTACTGAGGGTGCCGCACTGTCGGAGGGGCAGTACTGAGGGAGCGCCGCACTGTCGGCGGGGCAGTGCTGAGAGAGCGGCGCACTGTCGGATGGGCAGTACTGAGGGAGCACCGCACTGTCGGAGGGTCAGTACTGAGGGAGCGCTGCACTGTCGTAGAGGCAGTACTGAGGGAGAGCCGCACTGTAGGAGGGGCAGTCCTGAGGGAGAGCCGCACTGTCGGAGGGGCAGTACTGAGGGAGCGCCGCACTGTCGGAGGGGCAGTACTGAGGGAGCGCCGCACTGTCGGAGGGGCAGTACTGAGGGAGCGCCGCACTGTCAGAGGGGCAGTACTGAGGGAGCGCCGCACTGTCGGAGGGACAGTACTGAGGAGCGCCGCACTGTCGGAGGGGCAGGTACTGAGGGAGCGCCGCACTGTCGGAGGGGCGGCACTGAGCGAGCGCCACACTGTCGGAGGGGCAGTACTGAGGGAGCGCCGCACTGTCGGAGGGGCAGTACTGAGGGAGCGCCGCACTGTCGGAAGGGCGGTACTGAAGGAGCGCCGCACTGTCGGAGGGGCAGTACTGAGGGAGCGCCGCACTGTCGGAGGGGCAGTACTGAGGGAGTGCCGCACTGTCGGAGGGGCAGTACTGAGGGAGCGCCGCACTGTCGGCGGGGCAGTGCTGAGAGAGCGGCGCGCTGTCGGATGGGCAGTACTGAGGGAGCACTGCACTGTCGGAGGGGCAGTACTGAGGGAGCCGCACTGTCGGAGGTGCAGTACTGAGGGGGTGCCGCACTGTCAGAAAGGCAGTACTGAGGAGCGCCGCACTGTCGGAGGGGCAGTACTGATGGAGCGCCGCACTGTCGGAGGGGCAGTACTGAGGGAGCGCCGCACTGTCGGAGGGTCAGTGCTGAGGGAGCGCCGCACTGTCGGAGGGCAGTACTGAGGGAGCGCCGTACTGTCGGAGGGGCAGTACTGAGGGAGCGCTGCACTGTCGGAGGGGCAGTGCTGAGGGAGAGCCGCACTGTCGGAGGGGCAGTACTGAGGGAGCGCCGCACTGTCGGAGGGGCGGTACTGAGGGAGCGCCGCACTGTCGGAGGGGCAGTGCTGAGAGAGCGCTGCACTGTCGGAGTGGCAGTACTGAGGGAGCGCCGCACTGTCGGAGGGGCAGTACTGAGGGAGCACCGCACTGTCGGAGGTTCAGTACTGAGGGAGTGCTGCACTGTCGGAGAGGCAGTACTGAGGGAGAGCCGCACTGTCGGAGAGGCAGTACTGAGGGAGAGCCGCACTGTCGGAGGGGCAGTACTGAGGGAGCGCCGCACTGTCGGAGGGCAGTACTGAGGGTGCGCCGCACTGTCGGAGAGGCAGTACTGAGGGAGAGCTGCACTGTCGGAGGGGCAGTACTGAGGGAGCGCTGCACTGTCGGAGAGGCAGTACTGAAGGGAGCGCCGCACTGTCGGAGGGACATTACTGAGGGAGAGCCGCACTGTCGGAGGGGCAGTACTGAGGGAGCGCCGCACTGTCGGAGGGGCAGTACTGAGGGAGCGCCGCACTGTCGGAGGGGCAGTACTGAGGGAGCCCAACACTGTCGGAGGGGCAGTACTGAGGGGAGCGCCGCACTGACGGAGGGGCAGTACTGAGGGAGCGCCGCACTGTCAGAGGGGCAGTACTGAGGGAGCGCCGCACTGTCGGAGGGACAGTACTGAGGGAGCACCGCACTGTCGGAGGGGGCGGTACTGAGGGAGCGCCGCACTGTCGGAGGGGCGGCACTGAGCGAGCGCCAACACTGTCGGACGGGCAGTACTGAGGGAGCGCCGCACTGTCGGTGGGGCAGTACTGAGGGAGCCCGGCACTGTCGGAGGGGCGGTCCTGAAGGAGCGCTGCACTGTCGGAGGGGCAGTACTGAGGGAGCGCCGCACTGTCGGAGGGGCGGTACTGAGGAGCGCTGCACTGTCGGAGGGCAGTACTGAGGGAGAGCTGCACTGTCGGAGAGGCAGTACTGAGGGGAGAGCTGCACTGTCGGATGGTCAGTACTGAGGGAGAGCTGCACTGTAGGAGGGGCAGTACTGAGGTAGCGCCGCACTGTGGGAGGGTCAGTACTGAGGGAGCGCTGCACTGTCGGAGGGGCAGTACTGAGGGAGCGCCGCACTGTCGGAGGGGCAGTACTGAGGGAGCGCCGCACTGTCGGAGGGGCAGTACTGAGGGAGTGCCGCACTGTCGGAGGGGCAGTACTGAGGGAGCGCCGCACTGTCGGAGGGCCAGTATTGAGGGAGCGCCGCACTGTCGGAGGGGCAGTACCGAGGGAGCGCCGCACTGTCGGAGGGTCAGTACTGAGGGAGCGCCGCACTGTCGGAGGCAGTACTGAGGGGAGCGCCGCACTGTCGGAGGGGCGGTACTGAGGGAGCGCCGCACTGTCGGAGGGGCAGTACTGAGGGAGCGCCGCACTGTCGGAGGGGCGGTACTGAGGGAGCGCCGCACTGTCGCAGGGGCAGTACTGAGGGAGCGCCGCACTGTCGGAGGGGCAGTACTGAGGGAGCGCCGCACTGTCGGAGGGGCGGTACTGAGGGAGCGCCGCACTGTCGGAGGGGCGGTACTGAGGGAGCGCCGCACTGTCGGAGGGGCGGTCCTGAGGGAGCGCCGCACTGTCGGAGGGGCGGTACTGAGGGAGCGCCGCACTGTCGGAGGGGCAGTGCTGAGAGAGCGCCACACTGTCGGAGGGGCGGTACTGAGGGAGCGCCGCTCTGTCGGAGGGGCAGTGCTGGGGGTGCGCCGCACTGTCGGAGGGGCAGTACTGAGGGAGCGCCGCACTGTCGGAGGGGCGGTACTGAGGGAGCGCCGCACTGTCAGAGGGGCGGTACTGAGCGAGCGCCGCACTGTCGGAGGGGCAGTACTGAGGGAGTTGGAGCGTAGAGGGATCTGCGAGACAGTTGGACGAGTGTTTCGGGTCGGCATTCTTCACCTTGCTTCCCTTCTGATTCTGGTCTCCGTCTCTATTCACTGTGTCCAGAAGCTGTCTCCCAGCCCGTTGTTTGGACGACCAACATCTCCACCAATGGGACTTGTCACCTGATGTTGAGTTGCAGGGCGGTGGCGGGAGATGAAGTCACCTACGCCTGGCGAAGGGCAGCTCGTGACCTCGGGGCAGGAGAGGTCATCCTGGAACGCCTGACAGACCTCGGAGGACGCTGGAGCTTTACCTCCATCCAAGTCCAACGTGAGCTACAACTGCACAGCGAGGAACCCAGTCAGTGAAAAGACCACAACCCTCGACCTCACCGACATCTGCAGCGGGGAGAGGAACGACACCGTCACAGGTAGAAGTAAGAGAGTGCAGAGGGAGCTTTACTCTGTATCTAACCCCGTGCTGTACCTGCCCTGGGAGTGTTTGATGGGACAGTGTAGAGGGAGCTTTACTCTGTATCTAACCCCGTGCTGTACCTGCCCTGGGAGTGTTTGATGGGACAGTGTGGAGGGAGCTTTACTCTGTATCTAACCCCGTGCTGTACCTGCCCTGGGAGTGTTTGATGGGACAGTGTAGAGGGAGCTTTACTCTGTATCTAACCCGTGCTGTACCTGCCCTGGGAGTGTTTGATGGGACAGTGTAGAGGGAGCTTTACTCTGTATCTAACCCGTGCTGTACCTGTCCTGGGAGTGTTTGATGGGACAGTGTAGAGGAAGCTTTACTCTGTATCTAACCCCGTGCTGTACCTGCCCTGGGAGTGTTTGATGGGACAGTGTAGAGGGAGCTTTACTCTGTATCTAACCCCGTGCTGTACCTGTCCTGGGAGTGTTTGATGGGACAGTGTGGAGGGAGCTTTACTCTGTATCTAACCCGTGCTGTACCTGCCCTGGGAGTGTATGATGGGACAGTGTAGAGGGAGCTTTACTCTGTATCTAACCCGTGCTGTACCTGCCCTGGGAGTGTATGATGGGACAGTGTAGAGGGAGCTTTACTCTGTATCTAACCCGTGCTGTACCTGCCCTGGGAGTGTTTGATGGGGACAGTGTAGAGGGAGCTTTACTCTGTATCTAACCCATGCTGTACCTGCCCTGGGAGTGTTTGATGGGACAGTGTAGAGGGAGCTTTACTCTGTATCTAACCCCGTGCTGTATCTGTCCTGGGAGTGTTTGATGGGACAGTGTAGAGGGAGCTTTACTCTGTATCTAACCCGTGCTGTACCTGCCCTGGAGTGTTTGATGGGACAGTGCAGAGGGAGCTTTACTCTGTATCTAACCCAAGCTGTACCTGCCCTGGGAGTGTTTGATGGGACATGTAGAGGGAGCTTTACTCTGTATCTAACCCGTGTTGTACCTGCCCTGGGAGTGTTTGATGGGGACAGTGTCGAGGGAGCTTTACTCTGTATCTAACCCCGTGTTGTACCTGCCCTGGGAGTGTTTGATGGGGACAGTGTAGAGGGAGCTTTACTCTGTATCTAACCCCGTGCTGTACCTGTCCTGGGAGTGTTTGATGGGACAGTGTGGAGGGAGCTTTACTCTGTATCTAACCCGTGCTGTACCTGCCCTGGGAGTGTATGATGGGACAGTGTAGAGGGAGCTTTACTCTGTATCTAACCCGTGCTGTACCTGCCCTGGGAGTGTATGATGGGACAGTGTAGAGGGAGCTTTACTCTGTATCTAACCTGTGCTGTACCTGCCCTGGGAGTGTTTGATGGGACAGTGCAGAGGGAGCTTTACTCTGTATCTAACCCCGTGCTGTACCTGCCCTGGGAGTGTTTGATGGGACAGTGCAGAGGAGCTTTACTCTGTATCTGACCTGTGCTGTACCTGCCCTGGGAGTGTTTGATGGGACAGTGTAGAGGGAGCTTTAATCTGTATCTAACCCTGTGCTGTACCTGCCCTGGGAGTGTTTGATGGGACAGTGTAGAGGGAGCTTTACTCTGTATCTAACCCATGCTGTACCTGCCCTGGGAGTGTGTGATGGGACAGTGTAGAGGGAGCTTTAATCTGTATCTAACCCCGTGCTGTACCTGCCCTGGGAGTGTTTGATGGGACAGTGTAGAGGGAGCTTTACTCTGTATCTAACCCCGTGCTGTACCTGCCCTGGGAGTGTTTGATGGGACAGGGTAGAGGGAGTTTTACTCTGTGTCTAACCCCGTGCTGTACCTGCCCTGGGAGTGTTTGATGGGACAGTGTAGAGGGAGCTTTACTCTGTATCTAACCTGTGCTGCACCTGCCCTGGGAGTGTTTGATGGGACAGTGTAGAGAGAGCTTTACTCTGTATCTAACCCCGTGCTGTACCTGCCCCGGGAGTGTTTGATGGGACAGTATAGAGGGAGCTTTACTCTGTATCTAACCCCATGCTGTATCTGTCCTGGGAGTGTTTGATGGGACAGTGTAGAGGGAGCTTTACTCTATATCTAACCCCGTGCTTTACCTGCCCTGGGAGTGTTTGATGGGACAGTGTAGAGGGAGCTTTACTCTGTATCTAACCCATGCTGTACCTGCCCTGGGAGTGTTTGATGGGACAATGTAGAGGGAGCTTTACTCTGTATCTAACCCGTGCTGTACCTGCCCTGGGAGTGTTTGATGGGACAGTGCAGAGGGAGCTTTACTCTGTATCTAACCCCGTGCTGTATCTGTCCTGGGAGTGTTTGATGGGACAGTGTAGAGGGAGCTTTACTCTGTATCTAACCCGTGCTGTACCTGCCCTGGGAGTGTTTGATGGGGACAGTGTAGAGGGAGCTTTACTCTGTATGTAACCCATGCTGTACCTGCCCTGGGAGTGTTTGATGGGACAGTGTAGAGGGAGCTTTACTCTGTATCTAACCCCGTGCTGTATCTGTCCTGGGAGTGTTTGATGGGACAGTGTAGAGGGAGCTTTACTCTGTATCTAACCCGTGCTGTACCTGCCCTGGGAGTGTTTGATGGGACAGTGCAGAGGGAGCTTTACTCTGTATCTAACCCAAGCTGTACCTGCCCTGGGAGTGTTTGATGGGACATGTAGAGGGAGCTTTACTCTGTATCTAACCCGTGTTGTACCTGCCCTGGGAATGTTTGATGGGGACAGTGTCGAGGGAGCTTTACTCTGTATCTAACCCCGTGTTGTACCTGCCCTGGGAGTGTTTGATGGGGACAGTGTAGAGGGAGCTTTACTCTGTATCTAACCCCGTGCTGTACCTGTCCTGGGAGTGTTTGATGGGACATGTGGAGGGAGCTTTACTCTGTATCTAACCCGTGCTGTACCTGCCCTGGGAGTGTATGATGGGACAGTGTAGCGGGAGCTTTACTCTGTATCTAACCCATGCTGTACCTGCACTGGGAGTGTTTGATGGGACAGTGTAGAGGGAGCTTTACTCTGTATCTAACCCATGCTGTACCTGCCCTGGGAGTGTTTGATGGGACAGTGTAGAGGGAGCTTTACTCTGTATCTAACCCCGTGCTGTACCTGCCCTGGGAGTGTTTGATGGGACAGTGCAGAGGGAGCTTTACTCTGTGTCTAACCTGTGCTGTACCTGCCCTGGGAGTGTTTGATGGGACAGTGTAGAGGGAGCTTTAATCTGTATCTAACCCCGTGCTGTACCTGCCCTGGGAGTGTTTGATGGGACAGTGTAGAGGGAGCTTTACTCTGTATCTAACCCATGCTGTACCTGCCCTGGGAGTGTGTGATGGGACAGTGTAGAGGGAGCTTTAATCTGTATCTAACCCCGTGCTGTACCTGCCCTGGGAGTGTTTGATGGGACAGTGTAGAGGGAGCTTTACTCTGTATCTAACCCATGCTGTACCTGCCCTGGGAGTGTGTGATGGGACAGTGTAGAGGGAGCTTTACTCTGTATCTAACCCGTGCTGTACCTGCCCTGGGAGTGTTTGATGGGACAGTGTAGAGGGAGCTTTACTCTGTATCTAACCCCGTGCTGTACCTGCCCTGGGAATGTTTGATGGGGCAGTGTAGAGGGAGCTTTACTCTGTATCTAACCCATGCTGTACCTGCCCTGGGAGTGTTTGATGGGACAGTGTAGAGGGAGCTTTACTCTGTATCTAACCCCGTGCTGTACCTGCCCTGGGAGTGTTTGATGGGACAGTGTAGAGGGAGCTTTACTCTGTTCCTAACCCGGTGCTGTACCTGCCCTGGGAGTGTTTGATGGGACAGCGTAGAGGGAGCTTTACTCTGTATCTAACCCAGTGCTGTACCTGCCCTGGGAGTGTTTGATGGGACAGTGTAGAGGGAGCTTTACCCTGTACCTAACCCCGTGCTGTACCTGCCCTGGGAGTGTTTGATGGGACAGTGTAGAGGGAGCTTTACTCTGTATCTAACCCCGTGCTGTACCTGCCCTGGGAGTGTTTGATGGGACAGTGTAGAGGGAGCTTTACTCTGTACCTAACCCGTGCTGTACCTGCCCTGGGAGTGTTTGATGGGACAGTGTAGAGGGAGCTTTACTCTGTATCTAACCCCGTGCTGTACCTGCCCTGGAAGTGTTTGATGGGACAGTGTAGAGGGAGCTTTACTCTGTATCTAACCCGTGCTGTACCTGCCCTGGGAGTGTTTGATGGGACAGTGTAGAGGGAGCTTTACTCTGTATCTAACCCCGTGCTGTACCTGCCCTGGGAGTGTTTGATGGGACAGTGTAGAGGGAGCTTTACTCTGTATCTAACCCGTGCTGTACCTGCCCTGGGAGTGTTTGATGGGACAGTGTAGAGGGAGCTTTACTCTGTATCTAACCCCGTGCTGTACCTGCCCTGGGAGTGTTTGATGGGACAGTGTAGAGGGAGCTTTACTCTGTATCTAACCCGTGCTGTACCTGCCCTGGGAGTGTTTGATGGGACAGTGTAGAGGGAGCTTTACTCTGTATCTAACCCCATGCTGTACCTGCCCTGGGAGTGTTTGATGGGACAGTGCAGAGCGAGCTTTACTCTGTATCTAACCCATGCTGTGCCTGTTTTTTTTCAGCGACCGTGGTAAAGGGACAAGACTGGAAAATGATCTACATTGCGGTTGGAGCGACCTCTGCTTGCCTACTGCTGCTGGTCCTCCTGTTTGCTATATTTTATTTACTAAGGGCAAGAAAGGAACCTGATCCCATTTATGAAAATCAAGGTTTTATAACTTAATCCTTTCCCTGAGCTCTCTGTGAGATGTGCTAAGGTGATATATGAATGCAGTCCAGTTTCAGCCGGGGCTCAGTGGATGGCTCTTCCTAGGAATGAGCAGGTGCTGCTGGATGCTTGATTGCTGCAGGGAGTTGGAGTGAGTTTGTAAAAAGTTGCTGGTGTTTTTTGTTTCAGGATTTAGGGCCTTTTTTGGTCCTTAACCAGCAGCCAGATGCAGCGCTGGGCCCCTCAAACGACAATGTTCCCAGAATTAATTTAATCAGGGGATAAAATGTTGGGGGAAGGGAGGGGAAGCAGGCCCAGAGATTTGGACCGGGACCCCAGGAGGTTTGGAACCGAAAACAGGGCGTGGTGGTTCAGTGCAAGGATAAGGAGATACGAGCTTGGGATATTATCCAGGCGGTTGATGAGGACTGCGGCGAGGGAAGCTGCTTTGCCTGTCGACCAAAGCCGAATGTTGGGTTCGAGGTGACGGCCAGTGGCCGGGAGAAGGTGGAAAGACTGTTATAGAGTCATAGAGTCATAGAGTAATACAGCACGGATCGAGGCCCTTCGGCCCATCGTGTCCGCGCCGGCCATCACGCCCTGTCTAATCTAATCCCATAGTCCAGCATTTGGTCCGTAGCCTTGTATGCTATGGCATTTCAAGTGCTCATCCAAATGCTTCTTGAATGTTGTGAGGGTTCCAGCCTCCACAATCCTTTCAGGCAGTGAGTTCCAGACTCCAACCACCCTCTGGGTGAAAAAGTTCTTTCTCAAATCCCCTCTAAACCTCCCGCCCTTTACCTTGAATCTATGCCCCCTAGTTATTGACCCCTCTACTAAGGGAAAAAGCTCCTCAGCATCCATCCTATCTATGCCCCTCATAATTTTGTACACCTCAATCATGTCCCCCCTCAGCCTCCTCAGCTCCAAGGAAAACAAACCCAACCTGCCCAGTCTCTCTTCATAGCCGAAGCGCTCCAGCCCTGGTAACATCCTGGTGAACCTCCTCTGCACCCTCTCCAAAGCTATCACATCCTTCCTGTAGTGTGGCGACCAGAACTGCACACAATATTCCAGCTGTGGCCTAACCAGTGTTTTATACAGCTCCATCATAACCTCCTTGCTCTTATATTCAATGCCTCGGCTAATGAAGGCAAGTATCCCATATGCCTTTTTTACCACCTTATCCACCTGTTCCGCCGCCTTCAGGGATCTGTGTACTTGCACACCCAGATCCCTCTGACCCTCCGTCTTGCCTAGGGTCTTTCCATTCATTGTGTATTCCTTTGCCTTGTTAGTCCCCCCAAAGTGCATCACCTCGCACTTTTCCGGGTTAAATTCCATTTGCCACTGTTCCGCCCATCTGACCAACCCATCTATATCGTCCTGCAGACTGAGGCTACCCTCCTCGCTATTTACCACCCTACCAATTTTTGTATCATCCGCGAACTTACTGATCATACCCTTTACATTCATATCCAAGTCATTAATGTAGACCACAAACAGCAAGGGACCCAGCACCGATCCCTGTGGTACCCCACTGGCCACAGGCTTCCAGTCACAAAAACAACCTTCGACCATCACCCTCTGCCTTCTGCCACTAAGCCAGTTTTGTATCCAATGTGCCAAGGCACCCTGGATTCCGAGTTTGATGGTTGGAGATAAGTTCTTGGAGGTATCTCTGCTGTGTTATGTTGGGTGATTGGGCAGAAACATGGCAGATGCAATATAACATGGATAAATGTGAGGTTATCCACTTTGGTGGCAAAAACAGGAAGGCAGATTATTGTCTGAATGGCAATAGATTGGGAGAAGGGGAAGTGCGACGAGACCTGGGTGTCCTTGTGCGCCAGTCGCTGAAGGTAAGCATGCAGGTGCAGCAGGCGGTTAAGAAGGCAAATGGTATGTTGGCCTTCGTAGCGAGAGGGTTCGAGTGCAGGAACAAGGATGTCTTGCTGCAGTTGTACAGGGCCTTGGTGAGACCACATCCTGAGTATTGTGTGCAGTTTTGGTCACCTTATCTGAGGAAGGATGTTCTTGCCATGGAGGGAGCTCAGCGAAGATTCACCAGGCTGATACCTGGGATGGCAGGAATGACATATGAGAGATTGGGTCGATTGGGCTTATACTCGCTGGAGTTTAGAAGAATGAGAGGGGATCTCATTGAAACTTATAAAATTCTGACAGGATTGGACAGACTAGATGCAGGAAGGATGTTCCCGATGGTCGGGGAGTCCAGAACCAGGGGTCACAGTCTAAGGATAAGGGGTAAGCCATTTAGGACTGAGATGAGGAGGAATTTCTTCACCCAGAGAGTGGTGAACCTGTGGAATTCTCTACCACAGAGGGCGGTGGAGGCCAGTTCATTAAATATATTCAAGAAGGAGTTGGATATATTTCTTAAGGCTAAAGGGATCAAGGGATATGGGGAGAAGGCAGGGACAGGGTACTGAGTTTGGATGATCAGCCATGATCTCATTGAATGGCGGAGCAGGCTCGAGGGGCCGAATGGCCTACTCCTGCTCCTATCTTCTATGTTTCTATGTCTACGATACACGAGGTAATTCCAGGTTGGTTGCCTGAAGCGATAGTGAGGGACACGGTGTGGGAGGAGGATCAGGAGGTAGAGGAGAAAGCAATAGGGATCATGTATGAGAAGATTGTGAGGGCAATGCCACAGGATTGGATGGAAGAAATAAATGCGGAAATCTCCAAAGGAAATAAAATGCGTCCCGCTTTTCCAAGCTTTCTGCTGGAGAAAGGGGGAGAGTTGGTCCAATTTGACAACTGTAATACTCGAGATTTCTATGGGGCATTTAGAGAATGGAGATTCAAGAAACATAGAACCATAGAAGATAGGAGCAGGAGTAGGCCATTCGGCCCCTCGAGCCTGCTCCGCCATTCAATGCGATCATGGCTGATCATCCAAATTCAGTACCCTGTCCCTGCCTTCTCCCCATATCCCTTGATCCCTTTAGCCTTAAGAAATATATCTAACTCCTTCTTGAATATATTTAATGAATTGGCCTCTATTGCCTTCTGTGGTAGAGAATGCCAGAGGTTCACCACTCTCTGGGTGAAGAAATTCCTCCTCATCTCTGTCCTAAATGGCTTACCCCTTATCCTTAGACTGTGACCCCTGGTTCTGGACTCCCCGACCATCGGGAACATCCTTCCTGCATCTAGTCTGTCCAGTCCTGTAAGTTTCAATGAGATCCCCTCTCATTCTTCTAAACTCCAGCGAGTACAAGCCCAATCGACCCAATCTCTCCTCATACGTCATTCCTGCCATCCCAGGTATCAGTCTGGTGAATCTTCGCTGCACTCCCTCCATGGCAAGAACATCCTTCCTCAGATAAGGCGACCAAAACTGCACACAATACTCAAGGTGTGGTCTCACCAAGGCCCTGTACAACTGCAGCAAGACATTCCTTGTTCCTGTACTCGAACCCTCTCGCTACGAAGGCCAACATACCATTTGCCTTCTTAACCGCCTGCTGCACCTGCATGCTTACCTTCAGCGACTGGTGCACAAGGACACCCAGGTCAGGCGTTTTGGCAGAGTATATATCCACAGCTGGACTTTTACAGGATTTTGAAGGGAGTGTGGGCATATTTTAAATGTCCAGAGTGGATTGAACTGGATTGCAAATTGGCTCATATCCGGATTTCTACCATGACGGTCTTATGTAAGATGGGCGAGTGAAGGGGACAACTTTCCCAGCATGTGGGACACGGGATGAGACTCTCTCCCTTTTACTGGTGTTATGTCCACAGTTAAAGGATTTTAAGGACTATGTTCGACGGTTGTGTGTGGATTTTTATGCTGGGTGGGGACCGAAGAGCGAGAATGGGATTCCCGTGGGACTCAATTTCGAGATGGGGATCGCAGGAAAGTCTGGCCGAGTCTAGCGGAGCGGCGATTAATTTAATGTTCAGTTTGGCTAGATTCATGATTGTGCAAAGAGGGAATGGTCTGTTTTTTAAGGGAAGGAGAATCAATCGTAAAGAGTCTTTTAAAGATGAGCTAAAAGATCATTATAAGGCACTGTGGGTGTTTTGTTCAGGAAGGAATTTAAAGATAGTATTTTACGATCAATTTTTAAAGTACAATCGATTAATATATGTTATGGGAGACAAATTAAGCTTCGGGTTTTGAGGTTAATATGTGGTGGAGGAATGGCTGTGCAGAGTGTCGGATTGGATTTGAATGATGCAATGGAATGATTACGATGTTGTAAATGTTCTTAATGTTCAATAACTAACATAACAGTACGGAGGGGGCGCCGCACTGTCGGAGGGGCAGTACTGAGGGAGCGCCGCATTGTCGGAGGGGCGGTACTGAGGGAGCGCCGCACTGTCGGAGGGGCAGTACTGAGGGAGCGCCGCACTGTCGGAGGGGCAGTACTGAGGGAGCTCCGCACTGTCGGAGGGGCAGTACTGAGGGAGCGCCACACTGTCGGAGGGGCAGTACTGAGGGAGCGCCGCACTGTCGGAGGGGCAGTACTGAGGGAGCGCCGCACTGTCGGAGGGGCAGTACTGAGGGAGCGCCGCACTGTCGGAGGGCCAGTACTGAGGGAGCGCCGCACTGTCGGAGGGGCAGTACTAAGGGAGCGCCGCACTGTTGGAGGGGCAGTACTGAGGGAGTGCCGCACTGTCGGAGGGGCAGTACTGAGGGAGCGCCGCACTGTCGGAGGGGCAGTACTAAGGGAGCGCCGCACTGTTGGAGGGGCAGTACTGAGGGAGTGCCGCACTGTCGGAGGGGCAGTACTGAGGGAGCGCCGCACTGCCGGAGGGGCAGTACTGAGGGAGCGCCGCATTGTCGGAGGGGCAGTACTGAGGGAGTGTCGCACTGTCGGAGGGGCAGTACTGAGGGAGCGCCGCACTGTCGGAGGGGCAGTACTGAGGGAGCGCCGCACTGTCGGAGGGGCAGTACTGAGGGAGCGCCGCACTGTCGGAGGGGCAGTACTGAGGGAGCGCTGCACTGTCGGAGGGGCTGTACTGAGGGAGCGCCGCACTGTCGGAGGGGCAGTACTGAGGGAGTGCCGCACTGTCGGAGGGTCAGTACGGAGCGAGCGCCGCACTGTCGGAGGGGCAGTACTGAGGGAGCGCCACACTGTCGGAGGGGCGGTACTGAGGGAGCGCTGCACTGTCGGAGGGGCAGTACAGAGGGAGCGCCGCACTGTCGGAGGGGCAGTACTGAGGGAGCGCCTCACTGTCGGAGGGGCAGTACTGAGGGAGCGCCGCACTGTCGGAGGGGCAGTACTGAGGGAGCGCCGCACTGTCGGAGGGGCAGTACTGAGGGGGCGCCGCACTGTCGGAGGGTCAGTACTGAGGGAGCGCCGCACTGTCGGAGGGGCAGTACTGAGGGAGCGCCGCACTGTCGGAGGGGCAGTACTGAGGGAGCGCCGCACTGTCGGAGGGGCAGTACTGAGGGAGCGTCGCACTGTCGGAGGGGCAGTACTGAGGGAGCGCCGCACTGTCGGAGGGGCAGTACTGAGGGAGCGCCGCATTGTCGGAGGGGCAGTACTGAGGGAGTGCCGCACTGTCGGAGGGTCAGTACGGAGCGAGCGCCGCACTGTCGGAGGGGCAGTACTGAGGGAGCGCCACACTGTCGGAGGGGCAGTACTGAGGGAGCGCCGCACTGTCGGAGGGACAGTACTGAGAGAGAGCCGCACTGTCGGAGGGGCAGTACTGAGGGAGTGTCGCACTGTCGGAGGGGCAGTACTGAGGGAGCGCCGCACTGTCGGAGGGGCAGTACTGAGGGAGCACCGCACTGTCGGAGGGGCAGTACTGAGGGAGCTCCGCACTGTCGGAGGGGCAGTACTGAGGGAGTGCCGCACTGTCGGAGGGGCAGTACTGAGGGAGCGCCGCACTGTCGGAGGGGCAGTACTGAGGGAGCGCCGCACTGTCGGAGGGGCAGTACTGAGGGAGTGCTGCACTGTCGGAGGGGCAGTACTGAGGGAGCGCCGCACTGTCGGAGGGGCTGTACTGAGGGAGCGCCGCACTGTCGGAGGGGCAGTACTGAGGGAGTGCTGCACTGTCGGAGGGGCAGTACTGAGGGAGCACCGCACTGTCGGAGGGGCAGTACTGAGGGAGCGCCACACTGTCGGAGAGGCAGTACTGAGGGAGTGGCGCACTGTCGGAGGGTCAGTACTGAGGGAGTGCCGCACTGTCGGAGGGGCTGTACTGAGGGAGCGCTGCACTGTGGGAGGGGCAGTACTGAGGGAGCGCCGCACTGTCGGAGGGTCAGTACTGAGGGAGCGCCGCACTGTCGGAGGAGCAGTACTGAGGGAGCACCGCACTGTCGGAGGGGCAGTACTGAGGGAGCGCCGCACTGTCGGAGGGGCAGTACTGAGGGAGTACCGCACTGTCGGAGGGGCAGTACTGAGGGAGTGCCGCACTGTCGGAGGGTCAGTACTGAGGGAGTGCCGCACTGTCGGAGGGTCAGTACTGAGGGAGTGCCGCACTGTCGGAGGGTCAGTACTGAGGGAGTGCCGCACTGTCGGAGGGGCAGTACTGAGGGAGCGCCGCACTGTCGGAGGGGCAGTACTGAGGGAGCGCCGCACTGTCGGAGGGGCAGTACTGAGGGAGCACCGCACTGTCGGAGGGGCGGTACTGAGGGAGCGCCGCACTGTCGGAGGGGCGGCACTGAGGGAGCGCCGCACTGTCGGAGGGTCAGTACTGAGGGAGCGCCGCACTGGCGGAGGGTCAGTACTGAGGGAGCGCCGCACTGTCGGAGGGGCAGTACTGAGGGAGCGCCACACTGTCGGAGGGTCAGTACTGAGGGAGCGCTGCACTGTCGGAGGGGCTGTACTGAGGGAGCGCCGCACTGTCGGAGGGGCAGTACTGAGGGAGCGCCGCACTGTCGGAGGGGCAGTACTGAGGGAGCGCCGCACTGTCGGAGGGGCAGTACTGAGGGAGTGCCGCACTGTCGGAGGGTCAGTACGGAGCGAGCGCCGCACTGTCGGAGGGGCAGTACTGAGGGAGCGCCACACTGTCGGAGGGGCGGTACTGAGGGAGTGCCGCACTGTCGGAGGGGCAGTACTGAGGGAGTGCCGCACTGTCGGAGGGGCAGTACTGAGGGAGCGCCGCACTGTCGGAGGGGCAGTACTGAGGGAGCGCCGCACTGTCGGAGGGGCAGTACTGAGGGAGCGCTGCACTGTCGGAGGGGCAGTACTGAGGGAGCGCCGCACTGTCGGAGGGGCAGTACTGAGGGAGTGCCGCACTGTCGGAGGGGCAGTACTGAGGGAGCGCTGCACTGTCGGAGGGGCTGTACTGAGGGAGTGCCGCACTGTCGGAGGGGCAGTACTGAGGGAGTGCCGCACTGTCGGAGGGTCAGTACGGAGCGAGCGCCGCACTGTCGGAGGGGCAGTACTGAGGGAGCGCCACACTGTCGGAGGGGCGGTACTGAGGGAGTGCTGCACTGTCGGAGGGGCAGTACAGAGGGAGCGCCGCACTGTCGGAGGGGCAGTACTGAGGGAGCGCCGCACTGTTGGAGGGGCAGTACTGAGGGAGCGCCGCACTGTCGGAGGGGCGGTACTGAGGGAGCGCCGCACTGTCGGAGGGGATGTACTGAGGGAGCGCCGCACTGTCGGAGGGGCAGTATTGAGGGAGCGCTGCACTGTCGGAGGGGCAGTACTGAGGGAGCGCCGCACTGTCGGAGGGGCTGTACTGAGGGAGCGCCGCACTGTCGGAGGGGCAGTACTGAGGGAGCGCCGCACTGTCGGAGGTGCAGTACTGAGGGAGAGCCGCACTGTCGGAGGGGCAGTACTGAGGGAGCGCCACACTGTCGGAGGGGCGGTACTGAGGGAGCGCCGCACTGTCGGAGGGTCAGTACGGAGCGAGCGCCGCACTGTCGGAGGGGCAGTACTGAGGGAGCACCGCACTGTCGGAGGGGCAGTACTGAGGGAGCGCC
>NW_028225184.1:13113689-13128689 GCF_052327205.1 Somniosus microcephalus
ACGTCAGCTATTTTTACAGCGCCGTGTTCAGAATGTCAATTCTTTGGCATCCAGTGGCAGTGGGAGCACGATGTCCCTCAGCCGCTCCATCCTCCTCGTCCCCGCGGCCTCCTCCTCACTGTTGCTGGCTCGGCTCCACGTGTGGCGGCCTGCTTCTCCCGCTCACCCTCTGGCCACCGTTCCCGGCTCCCTGCCTCCCAGTCGGACTGCGAGTCGTGGTGGCTGCCGCCGCTGCGTCCCGATGCGCTGCGCTGCCTCCGCCCGGCTCACCGAACACATCCTCCGGCTCCACGGTCCGACGGTTCGGGCCTGCTTCTCCCGCTTCCGGTCCGGCCTCTGGCCGCCATGCTCGGCTCCCCTCCTCCCAGCCGGAATGCCTTCCTGCTGAGGAGCAGCCGGCCGACGTGCAATCTAGTGAACCTTCGTTGCACCGCCTCCAAGGCAAGTATATCCTTCCTTCGATAAGGAGATCAAAACTGTGCACAGTACTCCAGGTGTGGTCTCACCAAGGCCCTGTACAATTGGAGCAAGACTTCCTTACTCTTATACGCCAACCCCCTTGCAATAAAGGCCAACATGCCATTTGCCTTCCTTATTGCTTGCTGTACCTGCATGCTAGCTTTCTGTGTTTCTTGCACGAGGACACCCAAATCTCTCTGAACACCAACATTTGAAAGTTTCTCACCATTTAAAAAATATTCTGTTTCTCTATTCTTCATACTAAAGTTAATAATCTCACATTTCCCTACAGTATACTCCATGGGGGGAATATTTCAGTTGTTTGCGCCTCCCGTTAGTGCCTTAAGAGGGCGCCAATTGGGGCGCAAAGCAACTAGCGCATGGGCACGGCGTTGTTTGCGCCACTCGCGAAATTAACGAGACATTTTGCGGCGGCGCTAAACACGACCGCCACAATCTCCTGCGCCGGCAGATCGTGACGTCGGTCGAGTGCGCAACGCCCCGTTAGTGGCCCCCAGACCGGATATTGAGTGGCGCCCCCCCTGCCTTACCGCCTGCCGCTAGCAACGACGGGTCGAGGGGAGCGTTATGCTGTCAGGAAGGAACTAGGGGGAGCGCTATTTAAAGGCGACCGCTTCCTGCCTTTTTTTGTCGGTGACGTTTTTGCACCACGCATTCTGAGAAAGAGAGCGAGAGACTTCTGGAGAGATTCAACGCTGTGTGAAGGAGTTTTGGGTACTGAGCAGCACTTTGCAGGCTTATTTTGATTGGCCCTTCCTTGCTTCGCCAGCGCTCTGAGGTAGCACCTCGCTCCTCGGCCTTTGCGCCTTAAGACAGGTGTGAAGCGCTTGATTTGGCGCTCCAATCACCTCCAGGGGCGATAAAAGCCAAGTTTGCCGTCGGAGGCGATAACTAGCGCCGGGCGCTGAACTTTGCGCACGGCCGATAATCGCGCCCCAAATGGGGCGATGCTGAATTTTTCCCCCATAGAGTTATACAGCACAGAAAGAGGCCCTTCGGCCCATCGTGTCCGCGCCGGCCATCAAGCCCCGTCTATTCTAATCCCATTTTCCAGCACTTGGTCCGTAGCCTTGTGTGCTATGGCGTTTCAAGTGCTCATCCAAATGCTTCTTGAATGTTGTGAGGGTTCCTGCCTCGACCACCCTTTCAGGCAGTGAGTTCCAGATTCCAACCACCCTCTGGGTGAAAAAGTTCCTCCTCAAATCCCCTCTAAACCTCCTGCCCCTTACCTTGAAACTATGCCACCTGGTTATTGACCCCTCTACGAAGGGGAAAATTTCCTTTCTATCTGCCCTATCTATGTCCCTCATAATTTTGTACACCTCAATCAGGTCCCCCCTCAGCCTCCTCTGCTCTGAGAAAAACAACCTCAGCCTGTCCAGTCTCGTTGGGAGTTATGAACGGTAGCACGGTGGCATAGTGGTTAGCACTGTTGCCTCACAGCGCCAGGGACCCGGGTTCGAATCCGGCCTCGGGTGACTGTCTGTGTGGAGTTTGCACATTCTCCCCGTGTTTGCGTGGGTTTCCTCCGGGTGCTCGGGTTTCCTCCCACAGTCCAAAGATGTGCGGGTTAGGATGATTGGCTATGATAAATTGACCCTTAGTGTTAGGGGGATTAAATACGTGGGGTTACGGGGATAGGGTGGGATATGTGTTGATACGGGGGTCGGGTGGGATATGTGTCGGTGCAGGCTCGATGGGCCGAAATGGCCTCTATCTGCACTGTGGGGTTTCTGTGATTCTGTGATTGATCTCATAGAGTCATAGAGTCATAGAGTTTTACAGCACAGAAAGAGGCCCTTCGGCCCATCGTGTCTGCGCCGCCCATCCATCCCTGTCCAGTCTAATCCCATTTTCCAGCATTTGGTCCATAGCCTTGTATGCAATGGCATTTCAAGTGCTCATCCAAATGCTTCTTGAATGTTGTGAGGGTTCCTGCCTCTACCACCCTTTCAGGCATTGAGTTCCACATTCCAACCACCCTCTGGGTGAAAAAGTTCCTCCTCAAATCCCCTCTAAATCTCCTGCCCCTTACCCTGAATCTATGCCCCCTTGTTATTGACCCCCCTACTAAGGGGAAAAGTTCCTCTTTGTCTACCCTATCTATGCCCCTCATCATTTTGTACACCTCAATCAGGTCCCCCCTCAGCCTTCTTTGCTCCAAGGAAAACAACCCCAGCCTGTCCAGCCTCTCTTCATAGCTGAGGCGCTCCATCCCAGGTAACATCCTGGTGAATCTTCTCTGCACCCTCTCCAAAGCAATCACACCCTTCCTATAGTGAGGCGACCAGAACTGCACACAGTACTCCAGCTGTGGCCTCACCAGCGTTTTGTACAGTTCCATCATAACCTCCCTGCTCTTATATTCTATGCCTCGGCTAATGAAGGCAAGTATCCCATATGCCTTTTTAACCACCTTATCTACCTGTTCCGCTGCCTTCAGGGATCTATGTACATGTACACCAAGGTCCCTCTGACCCTCTGTACTTCCTAGGGTCCTACCACTCATTGTGTATTCCCTTGCCTTATTTGTCCGTCCAAAATGCATCACCTCGCACTTTTCAGGGTTAAATTCCATTTGCCACTTTTCCGCCCATCTGACCAACCCGTTTATATCGTCCTGTAGCCTGAGGCTTTCCTCCTCACAATTTACCACCCCACCAATTTTCGTGTCATCTGCGAACTTACTGATCATCCCTTTTACATTCTCATCCAAATCATTTATGTAGATCACAAACAACAAGGGACCCAGCACCGATCCCTGAGGTACCCCACTGGACACAGGCTTCCAGTCACAAAAGCAACCTTCGACCATCACCCTCTGCCTCCTGCCACTCAGCCAGTTTAGGATCCAACGCGCCAAGGCACCCTGGATCCCATGGGCTCTTACCTTCTTGACCAGTCTCCTATGCGGGACTTTGTCAAAAGCTTTACTGAAGTCCATGTAAACCACATCCACAGCATTTCCCTCATCCACCCCCCTAGTCACCCCCTCGAAAAATTCAATCAGATTTGTCTCCTTAAATGTCTGCCCCTGCTTATCTACCGTCCTACCCTTTAACCTATTTTCCCAGTCCACTTTAGCCAACTCTGGCTTCATACCTTTGTAATTGCCTTTATTTAAGTTTAAGACACTAATTTCAGATCCAAGGTTCTCACCCTCAAACTCAATGTGAAATTCTATCGTGTTATGATCGCTCTTACCGAGAGGATCCTTTACTATGGGATCATTAATTAATCCTGTTTCATTACACAGTGCCAGATCTAAGGTAGCCTGTTCCCAGATTGGTTGCACAATGTATTGTCCTAACAAACCGTCCCAGATATTCTCTATGAACTCATCCTCGAGTCTACCCATGCCAATTTGATTTGTTCAATCACCCATGATTATTGCAGTACCTTTCTTACAAGCACCCATTATTTCTTGATTTATACACTGCCTTACTGTATAGCTACTGTTAGGGGGCCTATCGACTATGACCACGAGCGGCTTCTTTCCCTTATTATTTCTAATCGCCACTTAACGATTAAAATTCAAAAATAAATTCTATGTCAATGCTGGTTTATTTCATTCTTTCCCCTTGAATTCATTATATTTTTTCTCACATCCCAAACTATGAGGACTCCTCACCCCTCCAAACTGTGGGGACTCCTCACCCCTCCAAACTGTGGGGACTCCTCACCCCCCAAACTGTGGGGACTCCTCACCCCCCAAACTGTGGGGACTCCTCACCTCCCCAAACTGTGGGGATTCCTCACCCCCCAAACTGTGGGACTCCTCACCCCCCAAACTGTGGGACGCCTCACCTCCCAAACTATGGGGACTCCTCACGCCCCAAACTATGGGGACTCCTCACCCCCCCAAACTGTGGGGACTCCTCACCCCCCCAAACTGTGGGACGCCTCACCCACCAAACTGTGGGGATTCCTCACCCCCCAAACTGTGGGGACTCCTCACCCCCCCAAACTGTGGGGAATCCTCACCCCCCAAACTGTGGGGATTCCTCACCTCCCAAACTGTGAGGACTCCTCACCTCCCAAACTGTGGGACTCCTCACCCCCCCAAACTGTGGGGACTCCTCACCCCCCAAACTGTGGGGATTCCTCACCCCCCAAACTGTGGGGACTCCTCACCCCCCCAAACTGTGGGGACTCCTCACCCCCCCAAACTGTGGGGACTCCTCACCTCCCAAACTGTGGGGACTCCTCACCCCCCAAACTGTGGGGACTCCTCACCCCCCAAACTGTGGGGACTCCTCACCCCCCAAACTGTGGGGACTCCTCACCTCCCAAACTGTGGGGACTCCTTAACCCCCAAACTGTGGGACTCCTCACCTCCCAAACTGTGGGACTCCTCACCTCCCAAACTGTGGGGACTCCTCACCCCCCAAACTGTGGGGACTCCTCACCTCCCAAACTGTGGGGACTCCTTAACCCCCAAACTGTGGGACTCCTCACCTCCCAAACTGTGGGACTCCTCACCTCCCAAACTGTGGGGACTCCTCACCTCCCAAACTGTGGGGACTCCTCACCCCCCAAACTGTGGGGACTCCTCACCCCCCAAACTGTGGGGACTCCTCACCCCCCAAACTGTGGGACTCCTCACCCCCCAAACTGTGGGGACTCCTCACCCTCCAAACTGTGGGGACTCCTCACCCCCCAAACTGTGGGGACTCCTCACCTCCCAAACTGTGGGGCCTCCTCACCCCCCAAACTGTGGGGACTCCTCACCCCCCAAACTGTGGGGGCTCCTCACCCCCCAAACTGTGGGACTCTTCACCTCCCAAACTGTGGGACTCCTCACCCCGCAAACTGTGGGGACTCCTCACCCCCCAAACTGTGGGGACTCCTCACCCCCCAAACTGTGGGGACTCCTCACCTCCCAAACTGTGGGACTCCTCACCCCCCAAACTGTGGGGACTCCTCACCCCCCAAACTGTGGGGACTCCTCACCTCCCAAACTGTGGGGACTCCTTAACCCCCAAACTGTGGGACTCCTCACCTCCCAAACTGTGGGACTCCTCACCTCCCAAACTGTGGGGACTCCTCACCTCCTAAACTGTGGGGACTCCTCACCCCCCAAACTGTGGGGACTCCTCACCCCCCAAACTGTGGGGACTCCTCACCCTCCAAACTGTGGGGACTCCTCACCCCCGAAACTGTGGGGACTCCTCACCCCCCAAACTGTGGGGACTCCTCACCTCCCAAACTGTGGGGACTCCTCACCCCCCAAACTGTGGGGACTCCTCACCTCCCAAACTGTGGGGACTCCTCACCTCCCAAACTGTGGGGACTCCTCACCCCCCAAACTGTGGGACTCCTCACCTCCCAAACTGTGGGGGCTCCTCACCCCCCCAAACTGTGGGGGCTCCTCACCCCCCCAAACTGTGGGGACTCCTCACCTCCCAAACTGTGGGGACTCCTCACCCCCCAAACTGTGGGGACTCCTCACCTCCCAAACTGTGGGGACTCCTCACCCCCCAAACTGTGGGGACTCCTCACCCCCCAAACTGTGGGGACTCCTCACCTCCCAAACTGTGGGGACTACTTCTTCCCGAAGAACAGGAATAAATTCACACAGAAATGCCTTTGCTTTACTGGTGCACTATTCAAGTTACATATTTAACAGATTAATTAACTCTGGTCGTACAGAGAGATAGAGTGAAACCGCAGACTGGGATCCTCTTTCCCTGTTCCGTGTCCGTGACACCCTTCTTGTCCTCCGCCCTCCTTCCTTCGCTCCTGGGATGTCCCCCGCACTACACGTCCGTCTGTATCACGGCATCCCGAGCTCCGAAGGGTCTCTGGATCTCGCTGTACTCAGTCTCCACCGGTTTTTCCGTGTTCTGGAGAGACGGAGTCGGGAGTGAATCTTGGGGAGGTGAGAGGTCCTCTCGTGGAGTTGCCGCCGCCTGCGATTCAAACCACAGAGAGAGAAGGGGATTTTTAATCTAATTTACATCGCGATTGGAACCTTTAAATACAGGTCTCGGCATCTGATGTGCCTCAATGAATCCGAGACTCAACGTTAATGGAGCAAAGCAAGGCTTTTATTAACTCGGAAAGTAATACACAGTGGAGAAGTGTCTCTCATCCAGAGATCTGCTGTACTGCCTGTCAGACACGCTGGGGCCTGCTTAAGTAGGGGCCAGGTATGGGCGGAGCCCGACACACAATACAATACAGGTAAGGAAATGAAACTGAAACTAAACTCCCCTGCTTGCCACAGTCACAGGCACAATCAAACACAGAGAATACAGAGTGCCTGATGAATGGCATATTTCATCACAGCATCGTCCTACGTTGTCGGAGCTTCCCGATCAGGACTATCTTAGAATCATTGAATCACAGAATGATACGGCCCATCTTGCCTGTTCCAGCTCTTTGAACGAGCTGTCTAACTGGACCCACTTTTCCCCACAGCCCTACACACTTGGGCCTTACACTAAACATCCGTAAGTCAAAGGTCCTCTACCAACCTGCGCCCACCACACAGTGCTGCCCCCCGACTATCAAATTCCACGACGAGGCCTTGGACAATGTGGACCACGTTCCATACCTCGGGAGCCTACTGTCAACAAGGGCGGACGTCGACGACGAAGGCCAACACCGCCTTCAGTGTGCCAGCGCAGCCTTCGGTCGCCTGAGGAAGAGAGTGTTTGAAGACCAGGACCTCAAACCTGGCACTAAGCTCATGGTCTACAGAGCAGCAGTGATACCCGCCCTGCTGTATGCCTCAGAGACATGGACCATGTACAGCAGGCACCTCAACGCACTGGAGAGGTACCACCAACGCTGCCTCCGCAAGATCCTGCAAATCCATTGGCAGGATAGGCGCACCAACGTCGGTGTTCTCGCTCAGGCCAACATCCCCAGCATCGAAGCTCTGACCACGCTCGATCAGCTCCGATGGACCGGTCACATCGTCCGCATGCCCGATACGAGACTCCCAAAACAAGCGCTCTACTCGGAGCTCCGACACGGCAAGAGAGCCCCAGGTGGGCAGAGGAAACGCTTCAAGGACACCCTCAAAGCCTCCTTGAAAAAGTGTAACATCCCCACCGACACCTGGGAATCCCTGGCCCAAGACCGCACAAAGTGAAGGAGAAGCATCTGGGAAGGCGCCGAACACCTCGAGTCTCTTCGCTGGGAGCAAGGGGAAGCCAAGCGCAGGCAGCGCACGTCAACCCAAGCACCCCACCCACCCGCCCCTTCAACCACCGTCTGCCCCACCTGTGACAGAGACTGTAGGTCCCGCATTGGACTCATCAGTCACCTGAGAACTCATGTTTAATGTGGAAGCAAGTCATCCTCGGTTCCGAGGGACTGCCTAAGAAGAAGAAGATAATTTCTCCCCTTTAAGTATTTCTCCAATTCCTCTTTTGAAAGTTACTATTGAATCTGCTTCCACCGCCCTTTCATGCAGCGCGTTCCAGATCACAACAACTCGCTGCGTAAGAAACAGCCTCCTCATCTCCCCTCTGATTCTTTTACCGATTATCTTCAATCTGTGTCCTCTGGTTACCGACCCTCCTGTCACTGGAACCAGTCTCTCCCCGTAACTGAAGTCCCTCATCCTCGGTACCATTCTGGTCAATCTCCCCTTAACCTTCTCTCCTCCAAGGAGAACAACCCCAGCTTCTCCAGTCTCTCCACGTAACTGAAGTCCCTCATCCCTGGTACAATTCTGGTCAATCTCCCCTCAACCTTCTCTCCTCCAAGGAGAACAACCCCAGCTTCTCCAGTCTCTCCACGTAACTGAAGTCCCTCATCCCTGGTACCATTCTGGTCAATCTCCCCTTAACCTTCTCTGCTCCAAGGAGAACAATCCCAGCTTCTCCAGTCTCTCCACATCACTGAAGTCCCTCATCCCCGGTACCATTCTGGTCAATCTCCCCTTAACCTTCTCTGCTCTAAGGAGAACAACCCCAGCTTCTCCAGTCTCTCCATGTAACTGAAGTCCCTCATCCCTGGAACCATTCTGGTCAATCTCCCCTTAACCTTCACTGCTCTAAGGAGAACAACCCCAGCTTCTCCAGTCTCTCCACATCACTGAAGTCCCTCATCCCTGGTACCATTCTGGTCAATCTCCCCCTTAACCTTCTCTGCTCCAAGGAGAACAACCCCAGCTTCTCCAGTCTCTCCACGTAACTGAAGTCCCTCATCCCCGGTACCATTCTGGTTAATCTCCCCTTAACCTTCTCTGCTCCAAGGAGAACAATCCCAGCTTCTCCAGTCTCTCCACGTAACTGAAGTCCCTCATCCCCGGCACCATTCTGGTCAATCTCCTCTTAACCTTCTCTGCTCCAAGGAGAACAATCCCAGCTTCTCCAGTCTCTCCGTGTAACTGAAGTCCCTCATCCCTGGTACCATTCTGGTCAATCTCCCCTTAACCTTCTCTGCTCTAAGGAGAACAACCCCAGCTTCTCCAGTCTCTCCACATAACTGAAGTCCCTCATCCCCGGTACCATTCTGGTCAATCTCCCCTTAATCTTCTCTGCTCTAAGGAGAACAACCCCAGCTTCTCCAGTCTCTCCACGTAACTGAAGTCCCTCATCCCTGGTACCATTCTGGTCAATCTCCCCTTAACCTTCTCTGCTCTAAGGAGAACAACCCCAGCTTCTCCAGTCTCTCCACATAACTGAAGTCCCTCATCCCCGGTACCATTCTGGTCAATCTCCTCTTAACCTTCTCTGCTCTAAGGAGAACAACCCCAGCTTCTCCAGTCTCTCCACGTAACTGAAGTCCCTCATCCCCGGTACCATTCTGGTCAATCTCCTCTTAACCTTCTCTGCTCTAAGGAGAACAACCCCAGCTTCTCCAGTCTCTCCACGTAACTGAAGTCCCTCATCCCCGGTACCATTCTGGTCAATCTCCCCTTAACCTTCTCTGCTCTAAGGAGAACAACCCCAGCTTCTCCAGTCTCTCCACGTAACTGAAGTCCCTCATCCCTGGTACCATTCTGGTCAATCTCCCCTTAACCTTCTCTGCTCTAAGGAGAACAATCCCAGCTTCTCCAGTCTCTCCACGTCACTGAAGTCCCTCATCCCCGGTACCATTCTGGTCAATCTCCCCTTAACCTTCTCTGCTCTAAGGAGAACAATCCCAGCTTCTCCAGTCTCTCCACGTAACTGAAGTCCCTCATCCCTGGAACCATTCTGGTCAATCTCCCCTTAACCTTCTCTGCTCTAAGGAGAACAACCCCAGCTTCTCCAGTCTCTCCACGTAACTGAAGTCCCTCATCCCTGGTACCATTCTGGTCAATCTCCCCTTAACCTTCTCTGCTCTAAGGAGAACAATCCCAGCTTCTCCAGTCTCTCCACGTCACTGAAGTCCCTCATCCCCGGTACCATTCTGGTCAATCTCCCCTTAACCTTCTCTGCTCTAAGGAGAACAATCCCAGCTTCTCCAGTCTCTCCACGTCACTGAAGTCCCTCATCCCCGGTACCATTCTGGTCAATCTCCTCTTAACCTTCTCTGCTCTAAGGAGAACAATCCCAGCTTCTCCAGTCTCTCCACGTAACTGAAGTCCCTCATCCCCGGTACCATTCTGGTCAATCTCCCCTTAACCTTCTCTGCTCTAAGGAGAACAACCCCAGCTTCTCCAGTCTCTCCACATCACTGAAGTCCCTCATCCCTGGTACCATTCTGGTCAATCTCCCCTTAACCTTCTCTGCTCTAAGGAGAACAATCCCAGCTTCTCCAGTCTCTCCACGTCACTGAAGTCCCTCATCCCCGGTACCATTCTGATCAATCTCCCCTTAACCTTCTCTGCTCTAAGGAGAACAACCCCAGCTTCTCCAGTCTCTCCATGTAACTGAAGTCCCTCATCCCTGGTACCATTCTGGTCAATCTCCCCTTAACCTTCTCTGCTCTAAGGAGAACAATCCCAGCTTCTCCAGTCTCTCCACGTCACTGAAGTCCCTCATCCCCGGTACCATTCTGGTCAATCTCCTCTGCACCCTCTCCAAGGCCTTGACATCCTTCCTAAAGTGTGGTGCCCAGAATTGGACACAACACTCCAGTTGAGGCCTAACCAGAGATTTATAAAGGTCTGGCAGAATTTCCTTGCTTTTGTACTCTAGAATTTCTTTCTCTCTCCCTGACTCACACTCACGCTCTTTCTGTCTTTGTCTATCTCTGTCTCTCCATCAAACACACACACACTCACACTCTCTCACACACACACACACACACACACTCACACTCTCTCACACACACACACTCACACACACTCACACACACACACTCACACACACTCACTCACACACACACTCACACACTCACTCACACACACTCACACACTCACACACTCACACACACTCTCACACTCACACACACTCTCACACACACTTACACACTTACTCACACACAGTCACTCACACTCTCACACTTAAACACACTCACACACTCACTCACACTCACTCACACACACACTCTCACTCTCTCACACACACACTCACTCTCACACACACTCACACACAAACTCACACACACACACTCACACTCACACTCACACTCACACACTCACACTCACACTCACACACACTCGCACACACTCACACTCACACTCACACACACTCTCTCTCACACACACTCACACTCACACTCACACACTCACACACACACTCACACACTCACACTCACACTCACACTCACACGCTCCCACTCACACTCACACTCACACACACTCACACTCACACTCTCACACACACACTCACACATACACACACTCACACACACTCATACACACACTCACACACTCACTCTCACTCTCTCACACACCCACTCACTCTCACACAAACACACACACAAACTCACACACACACACATACTCACACACACTCACACTCACACACACTCACACTCTCATACACACACTCACTCTCTCACACGCACTCACACTCACTCACACACTCTCACACACACACTCACACACTCTCACATACTCACACACACACACACTCACACACTCACACTCACACTCACACACACACACTCACACTCACACTCACACATACACACACACTTACACTCACACATACACACACACTCACTCACACTCACACTCACACACTCTCACTCACACTCACTCACTCACGCACACACTCACTCACACACTCACTCACTCACTCACTCAGTCACTCACTCACTCACTCTCACACACTCACTCTCTCACGCATGCACAGAAACGCACAGACACGGGAACGGTAGCGTTGTGGTAATGTCACTCGGCTAGTAACCCAGAGGCCTTGACTAATGATCTCAAAGACGTGAGATCAAATCCCACCACGGCAGCCGGGGAATTTAAATTCAGTTAATTAAATAAATCTGGAGTTATAAAAAGCTCGTCTCAGTTATGGTAACCATGAAATTATTGAATTGTCGTTAAATTCCCATCTGGTTCACTAATGTCCTTTAGGAACGGAAATCTACCACCCTAACCCGGTCTGGCCGATATGTGACTCCAGACCCACAGCGATGTGGTTGACTCTTAACTGCCCTCTGAAATGGCCCAGCGAGACACTCAGTTGTCACAAACCGCTACGAAACAAAATAATAAGAATGAAACCGGACAGACCACCCGGCATCGGCCTCGGCCTCGGCACCGGCTACGGACACGGCAACGGCACACCCAGCCCTGTCGACCCTGCAACGTCCTCCTCACCAACATCTGGGGATTTGTGCCAAAATTGGGAGAGCTGTCCCACAGACTGGTCAAGCAACAGCCTGACATAGTCATACTCACAGAATCATACCTTTCAGCCAATGTCCCGAAGTCCTCCATCACCATCCCTGGGTATGTCCTGTCCCACCGGCAGGACAGACCCACCAGGGGTGGTGGCACAGTGGTATATAGTCATAGAAACATAGAAGGCAGGAGTAGGCCATTCGGCCCCTCGAGCCTGCTCCGCCATTCAATGAGATCATGGCTGATCATCCAAATTCAGTACCCTGTCCCTGCTTTCTCCCCATATCCCTTGATCCCTTTAGCCTTAAGAAATATATCTAACTCTTTCTTGAATATATTTAATGAACTGGCCTCCACCGCCCTCTGTGGCAGAGAATTCCACAGGTTCACCACTCTCTGGGTGAAGAAATTCCTCCTCATTTCAGTCCTAAATGGCTTACCCCTTATCCTTAGACTATGACCCCTGGTTCTGGACTCCCCGGCCATCAGAAACATCCTTCCTGCATCTAGTCTGTCCAGGCCTGACAGAATTTTATAGGTTTCGATGAGATCCCCTCTCAATCTTCTAAACTCCAGTGATTATAAGCCCAATCGACACAATCTCTCCTCATACGTCATTCCTGCTATCCCAGGTACCAGCCTGGTGAATCTTCGCTGCACTCCTTCCATGGCAAGAACGTCCTTCCTCAGGTAAGGTGACCAAAACTGCACACAATACTCCAGGTGTGGTCGCACCAAGGCCCTGTACAACTGCAGCAAGATATCCTTGTTCTTGTACTCGAACCCTCTCGCTACGAAGGCCAACATACCATTTGCCTTCTTAACCGCCTGCTGCACCTGCATGCTTACCTTCAGCGACTGGTGTACAAGAACACCCAGGTCTCTTTGCACTTCCCCTTCTCTCAATCTATTGCCATTCAGATAATAATCTGCCTTCCTGTTTTTGCCACCAAAGTGGATAACCTCACATTTATCCACATTATAGTGCATTTGCCATGTTTCTGCCCAATCACCCAACCTGTCCAAATCGTGCTGGAGTTTCACGACATCCTCCTCACAGCTTACCCTCCCACCCAGCTTTGTGTCGTCTGCAAATTTGGAGATATTACATCCAATTCCCTCGTCCAGATCATTAATATATATTGTGAACAGCTGGGGTCCTAGGACCGATCCTTGCGGTACCCCACTAGTCACTGCCTGCCACTCGGAAAACGACCCGTTTATTCCAACTCTTTGCTTTCTGTCCGCCAACCAGTTCTCTATCCAAGTCAACACCTTGCCCCCAATCCCATGTGCCTTAATGTTGCACGCTAATCTCTTATGCGGGACCTTATCGAAAGCCTTCTGAAAGTCCAAATACACCACAGCTACTGGTTCTCCCTTATCCAGTTTACCAGTTACACCCTCAAAAAATTCCAGTAGATTAGTCAAGCATGATTTACCTTTTGTAAATCCATGTTGACTTTGTCCGATCCAGTCACTGCTTTCCAAGTGCTCTGCTATTACATCTTTTATAATGGACTCTAGCATTTTCCCCACTACCGATGTCAGGCTTACCGGTCTATAATTCCCCGCCTTTTCTCTACCACCTTTTTTGAATAGTGGGGTAACATTAGCTACCCTCCAATCCATGGGTACCGTTCCAGAATCTATCGAGTTCTGGAAGATGACCAGCAATGCATCGACTATTTCTAGGGCCACTTCCTTAAGTACCCTGGGATGTAGATTATCAGGCCCTGGGGATTTATCGGCCTTCAGTCCCATCAATTTTCCTAACACCATTTCCCTACAAAGTTGGGCAGGAGTGGCCCTGGGAGTCCTCAACATTGACTCCGGACCCCATGAAGTCTCATGGCTTCAGGTCAAACATGGGCAAGGAAACCTCTTGCTGATTACCATCTACTGATGATGAATCAGTACTCCTCCATGTCGAACACCACTTGGAAGAAGCACTGAGAGTAGCAAGGACACAGAATGTAGTCTGGGTGGGGGACTTCAATGTCCATCACCATGACTGGGTTCGGCAGCACCACTGCTGACCGAGCTGGCCGAGTCCTGAAGGACATAGCTGCCAGTCTGGGCCTGCGACAGGTGGTGAGTGAACCAACACGAGGGAAAAACATCCTTGACCTCGTTCTCACCAATCTACCTGTCGCAGATGCATCTGTCCTTGACAGTATTGGTCGCAGTGACCACCACACAGTCATTGTGGAGACGAAGTCCCGTCTTGACACTGAGGACACCCTCCATCGTGTTGTGTGGCACTACCACCGTGCTCAATGGGATAGATTCAGAACAGATCTAGCAGCTCAAAACTGGGCATCCATGAGGCACTGTGGGCCATCAGCAGCAGCAGAATTGTATTCCACCACAATCTGTAACCTCATGGCCCGGCATATTCCTCACTCTACCATTACCACCAAGACAGGGGACCAACCCTGGTTCAATAAGGAGTGTAGAAGAGCAGCACCAGGCGTACCTAAAAATGAGGTGCCAACCTGGGAAAGCTGCAACACAGGACTACATGCATGTTAAAAAGCAGAAGCAGCATGCTATAGACAGGGCTAAGCGATCCCACAATCAACAGATCAGATCAAAGCTCTGCAGTCCTGCCACATCCAGTCGTGAATGGTGGTGGACCATTAAACAACTAACGGGAGGAGGACGCTCCATGAATATCCCCATCCTCAATGATGGTGGAGCCCAGCACGTGAGTGCAAAAGACAAGGCTGAAGCGTTTGCAGCCATCTTCAGCCAGAAGTGTCGAGTGGATGATTCATATCGGCCTACTCCCGAGGTCCCCACCATCACAGAAGTCAGTCTTCAGC
>NW_028225184.1:13136189-13232236 GCF_052327205.1 Somniosus microcephalus
CGCCGGTGGTGGAGGGAGTGAATGTTGAAGGTGGTGGATGGGGTGCCAATCAAGCGGGCTGCTTTATCCTGAATGGTGTCGAGCTTCTTGAGTGTTGTTGGGAGCTGCACTCATCCAGGCAAGTGGAGAGTATTCCATCACACTCCTGACTTGTGCCTTGTAGATGGTGGAAAGGCTTTGGGGAGTCAGGAGGTGAGACACTCGCCGCAGAATACCCAGCCTCTGACCCGCTCTTGTAGCCACAGTATTTATGTGGCTGGTCCAGTTAAGTTTCTGGTCAATGGTGACCCCCCAGGATGTTGATGGTGGGGGATTCGGCGATGGTAATGCCATTGAATGTCAAGGGGAGGTGGTTAGAGTCTCGCTTGTTGGAGATGGTCATTGCCTGGCACTTGTGAGGCGCGAATGTTACCTGCCACTTGTCAGCCCAAGTCTGAATGTTGTCCAGGTCTTGTTGCATGTGGGCATGGACTGCTTCATTATCTGAGGAGTTGTGAATGGAGGTGATCAGTGTGCAGTTTCACTTCCAAAGTCCATGTACACTCTGCCCTATCACTGACTCTACCCACCCATTTAATCTCCTCCCACAGCCCGTGTACACTCTCCCCTATCATGGACTCTACCCACCCAATCAATCTCCTCCCACAGCCCATGTACACTCTCCCCTATCACGGACTCTACCCACCCATTTAATCTCCTCCCACAGCCCGTGTACACTCTCCCCTATCACGGACTCTACCAACCCATTTAATCTCCTCCCACAGCCCGTGTACACTCTCCCCTATCACGGACTCTACCCACCCATTTAATCTCCTCCTACAGCCCATGTACACTCTCCCCTATCACGGACTCTACCCACCCATTTAATCTCCTCCCACAGCCCGTGGACACTCTCCCCTATCACGGACTCTACCCACCCATTTAATCTCCTCCCACAGCCCATGTACACTCTGCCCTATCACGGACTCGACCCACCCATTTAATCTCCTCCCACAGCCCGTGGACACTCTGCCCTATCACAGACTCTACCCACCCATTTAATCTCCTCCCACAGCCCGTGGACACTCTCCCCTATCAAGGACTCTACCCACCCATTTAATCTCCTCCCACAGCCCGTGTACACTCTCCCCTATCACGGACTCTACCCACCCATTTAATCTCCTCCCACAGCCCATGGACACTCTCCCCTATCACGGACTCTACCCACCCATTTAATCTCCTCCCACAGCCCATGGACACTCTCCCCTATCACGGACTCTACCCACCCATTTAATCCCCTCCCACAGCCCGTGTACACTCTCCCCTATCACAGACTCTACCCACCCATTTAATCTCCTCCCACAGCCCATGTACACTCTCCCCTATCACGGACTCTACCCACCCATTTAATCTCCTCCCACAGCCCAAGTACACTCTCCCCTATCACGGACTCTACCCACCCATTTAATCCCCTCCCACAGCCCGTGTACACTCTCCCCTATCACGGGCTCTACCCACCCATTTAATCTCCTCCCACAGCCCGTGGACACTCTCCCCTATCACGGACTCTACCCACACATTCAATCTCCTCCCACAGCCCATGTACACTCTCCCCTATCACGGACTCTACCCACCCATTTAATCTCCTCCCACAGCCCGTGTACACTCTCCCCTATCATGGACTCTACCCACCCATTTAATCTCCTCCCACAGCCCGTGGACACTCTCCCCTATCACGGGCTCTACCCACCCATTTAATCTCCTCCCACAGCCCATGTACACTCTCCCCTATCACGGGCTCTACCCACCCATTTAATCTCCTCCCACAGCCCATGTACACTCTCTGCTATCACAGAACCTCATTCTTAATGAAATCTCCCCTCAGTACCCGCCCACTGTCCTTTTCCCATCGCTCCCTTTCCTCCTTTTTATTCACTGGCCAGTGGAGATTAATTCAGTTCTCCAACATTCATTGATTAATTCAGGGAGGGAGGGCGATGCAACACATGGCCGAATAGCTACCCGAACCGATTGGGGGAGGAGGAGGGGTGTATCGTGGTGGGATTCCGGAGCACAGCAGAAACACGGAGCGCCAGCAAAAGGGTCGCGGTGTCGGAGGTCGAACGTACCTGGATATTCGACACTGCAAGCCCTCGCCAGGTCGACGCTCGCGCTGTGCCAGCTGATGGGGTTCCTCGCAGTGCAGACCATTGTGGAGGGGATGGAGTCGTGTGCCATCGTCAGGTTCAGCGAGCTCCCGTCTCCCATCTCCGCCCGCTCCCCCGCTCCCTCGCTGCCCCAGGTATAGCTGACGGCACTTCCACTCTCGGTCGAGCAGCTCAAGGTGACGGCACAGGTCGTGTTGGAGGAGCTGACATTGGCGATTGTGGCTGCGGCCCCCCGGATAGGCTCTGAGGGCAACATCGTAACAAATCACGTCAGATTGACCTCCGGTCCCAGTGCAAAGACAGGCAGAGGAAGATCTCACGTGCCAGAGAGAGACAGAAAGAGGGAGAGAGAGAGAGAGAGAGAAAAGAGAGACAGAGAGAGAGAGAGAGACAGAGAGAGAGAGAGACAGAGAGAGACAGGGAGAGAGACAGAGAGAGAGAGAGAGACAGAGAGAGACACCCTTCATTTCAAAGCCTTTCAGACCCAAGAGCTAAACCCAGAAAAGAGTCCCCTGAGTCAGCTGCTACTGAAACTAAGTACTCAGCCGGACCCTGACCAGCCCCAGACCAACACAGCCGTCCAAACACCAATCCGAGTGAACCAAATCATTAAAAAATGCAAAGAAACCTACCTGGAACATTGGAACAAAATAACCGAAAGCCAAAGCAGATTAGAATGTTACCGGGCCCTAAAAAGAGAATATAAACTGGCAGACTACCTCACGACCATCAGAGACACAAAACAGAGACAGACCCTCACCAGGTACAGACTAAGCGACCACCAACTGGCAATTGAAAAAGGAAGATACAAGAAATCCTGGCAGCCTAGAGAGAATAGAATATGTGATCAGTGTCTGGCCAGCGAGGTTGAGACAGAGATGCATTTCCTCCTAAAATGCGAAAAATTCAACACATCAAGAAACATATTATTTGACAAGCTAAGCCAAACAACCCCAGATTTCAAGGAATTGGATGACCTGTCAAAATTAAGATTAGTCCTGGGAGAAGGAGACAGACCATACCTTGGGGCCAAATATGTAACAACATGTCACAACCTGAGGACTGTTTAAAATTAATACTGAATGTACCCAATGATGTACAAAGACTGTTTAAATTAATATTGTTTAAAGTAATATTGTATGTACCCAACGAAGGTCAAAATTGTTTGACACCTACAGAATGTTGGAAAACTGTACTTTTTGTTATGTAAGCTTTGGCAATATGGTTCCCTGTAAACTTTCATGCCAATAAAGCATTTGAATTGGAATTGGAATTGGAGAGAGACTGAGCGAGGGAGAGAGAGACAGAGAGAGACAGAGAGAGAGGGAGAGAGAGACAGAGAGAGACAGAGAGAGAGACAGAGACTGAGAGAGAGAGAGAGACAGAGACTGAGAGAGAGAGAGAGACAGAGAGAGAGAGACAGAGAGAGAGAGAGACAGAGAAGAGAGACAGAGAGAGAGAGACAGAGAGAGAGAGACAGAGAGAGAGAGAGACAGAGAGAGAGAGAGAGAGAGAGAGACAGAGAGAGACAGAGACAGAGAAGAGAGACAAAGAGAGACAGACAGAGAGAGAGAGACAGAGAGAGAGAGAGACAGAGAGAGAGAGACAGAGAGAGACAGAGACAGAGAAGAGAGACAGAGAGAGACAGAGAGAGAGAGAGATAGAGAGAGAGAGAGAGACAGAGAGAGAGACAGAGAAGAGAGACAGAGAGAGAGAGAGAGAGAGAGACAGAGAGAGAGAGAGAGAGAGAGAGACTGAGAGCGAGAGAGACAGAGAGAGACAGAGAGAGAGAGAGAGAGAGAGGGAGAGACAGAGAGAGAGAGAGAGAGAGAGACAGAGAGCGAGAGAGAGAGAGACAGAGAGAGAGAGAGAGAGAGAGAGGGAGAGAGAGAGAGACAGAGAGAGAGAGAGAGAGACAGAGACAGAGAGAGAGAGACAGAGAGAGAGAGAGACAGAGAAGAGAGACAGAGAGAGAGAGACCAACACAGCCGTCCAAACACCAATCCGAGTGAACCAAATCATTAAAAAATGCAAAGAAACCTACCTGGAACATTGGAACAAAATAACCGAAAGCCAAAGCAGATTAGAATGTTACCGGGCCCTAAAAAGAGAATATAAACTGGCAGACTACCTCACGACCATCAGAGACACAAAACAGAGACAGACCCTCACCAGGTACAGACTAAGCGACCACCAACTGGAAATTGAAAAAGGCAGATACAAGAAATCCTGGCAGCCTAGAGAGAATAGAATATGCGATCAATGTCTGGCTGGCGAGGTTGAAACAGAAATGCATTTCCTCCTAAAATGCGAAAAATTCAACACATCAAGAAACATATTATTCAACAAGCTAAGCCAAACAAACCCAGATTTCAAGGAATTGGATGATCTGTCAAAATTGAGATTAGTCCTAGGAGAAGGAGACAGACCATACCTTGGGGCCAAATATGTAACAACATGTCACAACCTGAGGACTGTTTAAAATTAAGACTGTTTAAAATTAATATTGAACGTACCAAATGAAGTAGAAAGACTGTTTAAAATTAATATTGTTTAAAAGTAATATTGTATATACCCAACAAATGTCAAATCGATTGACACCTACAGAATGTTGGAAAACTGTACCTTTTTGCTATGTAAGCTTTGGCAATATGGTTCTCTGTAAACTTTCATGCCAATAAAGCATTTGAACTGAACTGAACTGAACTGAGAGAGAGAGAAAGAGACAGAGGGAGAGAGACAGAGAGAGAGACAGAGAGAGATAGATGGAGACAGAGAGAGAGAGACAGAGAGAGAGACAGAGAGAGAAAGAGACACAGAGAGACAGAGACAGTCAATTAAGTAATTTTTGAATTGTGCTCACTGTTGTAATGTAGAAAACGCGGCATTCAATTTGCGCACAGCAAGCTCCCACAACCAGCAATGTGATAATGACCGGATCATCTGTTTTTTAGTGATGTTGGTTGAGGGATAAATATTGGCCCCAGGACACCGGGGAGAACTCCCCCTGCTATTCTTCGAAATACTGCCATGGGATCTTTTACATCCACCCGAGAGAGCAGATGGGGCCTCGGTTTAACATCTCATCCGAAAGTCGACACCTCGGGCAGTGCAGCGCTCCCTCAGTACTGCCCCTCCGACAGTGCGGCGCTCCCTCAGTACTGCCCCTCCGACAGTGCGGTGCTCCCTCAGTACTGCCCCTCCGACAGTGCGGTGCTCCCTCAGTACTGCCCCTCCGACAGTGCGGCGCTCCCTCAGTACTGCCCCTCCGACAGTGCGGCGCTCCCTCAGTACTGCCCCTCCGACAGTGCAGCGCTCCCTCAGTACTGCCCCTCCGACAGTGCGGCGCTCCCTCAGTACCGCCCCTCCGACAGTGCGGCGCTCCCTCAGCACTGCCCCTCCGACAGTGCGGCGCTCCCTCAGTACTGCCCCTCCGACAGTGCGGCGCTCCCTCAGCACTGCCCCTCCGACAGTGCGGCGCTCCCTCAGTACTGCCCCTCCGACAGTGCGGCGCTCCCTCAGTACTGCCCCTCCGACAGTGCGGCGCTCCCTCAGTACTGCCCCTCCGACAGTGCGGCGCTCCCTCAGTACTGCCCCTCCGACAGTGCAGCGCTCCCTCAGTACTGCCCCTCCGACAGTGCGGCGCTCCCTCAGTACCGCCCCTCCGACAGTGCGGCGCTCCCTCAGCACTGCCCCTCCGACAGTGCGGCGCTCCCTCAGTACTGCCCCTCCGACAGTGCGGCGCTCCCTCAGCACTGCCCCTCCGACAGTGCGGCGCTCCCTCAGTACTGCCCCTCCGACAGTGCGGCGCTCCCTCAGTACTGCCCCTCCGACAGTGCGGCGCTCCCTCAGTACTGCCCCTCCGACAGTGCGGCGCTCCCTCAGTACTGCCCCTCCGACAGTGCGGCGCTCCCTCAGCACTGCCCCTCCGACAGTGCGGCGCTCCCTCAGTACCGCCCCTCTGACAGTGCAGCGCTCCCTCAGTACTGCCCCTCCGACAGTGCGGCGCTCCCTCAGTACTGCCCCTCCGACAGTGCGGCGCTCCCTCAGTACTGCCCCTCTGACAGTGCGGCGCTCCCTCAGTACTGCCCCTCCGACAGTGCGGCGCTCCCTCAGTACTGCCCCTCCGACAGTGCGGCGCTCCCTCAGTACTGCCCCTCCGACAGTGCGGCACTCCCTCAGTACTGCCCCTCCGACAGTGCGGCGCTCCCTCAGTACTGCCCCTCTGACAGTGCGGCACTCCCTCAGTACTGCCTCTCCGACAGTGCGGCGCTCCCTCAGTACTGCCCCTCCGACAGTGCACCGCTCCCTCAGTACTGCCCCTCCGACAGTGCGGTGCTCCCTCAGTACTGCCCCTCCAACAGTGCGGCGCTCCCTCAGTACTGCCCCTCTGACAGTGCGGCGCTCCCTCAGTACTGCCTCTCCGACAGTGCAGCGCTCTCTCAGTACTGCCCCACCGACAGTGCAGCGCTCCCTCAGTACTGCCCCTCCGACAGTGCGGCGCTCCCTCAGTACTGCCCCTCCGACAGTGCGGCGCTCCCTCAGTACTGCCCCTCTGACAGTGCGGCGCTCCCTCAGTACTGCCCCTCCGACAGTGCGGCGCTCCCTCAGTACTACACCTCCGACAGTGCGGCGCTCCCTCAGTACTGCCCCTCTGACAGTGCAGCGCTCCCTCAGTACTGCCCCTCTGACAGTGCGGCGCTCCCTCAGTACTGCCCCTCCGACAGTGCGGCGCTCCCTCAGTTCTGCCCTCCGACAGTGCGGCGCTCCCTCAGTACTGCCCTCCGACAGTGCGGCGCTCCCTCAGTACTGCCCCTCCGACAGTGCAGCGCTCCCTCAGTACTGCCCCTCCGACAGTGCAGCGCTCCCTCAGTACTGCCCCTCCGACAGTGCGGCGCTCCCTCAGTACTGTCCCTTCAACGGTGCAGCGCTCCCTCAGTACTGCCCCTCCGACAGTGCAGCGCTCCCTCAGTACATTAATGATTTGGAGGAGGGGACCGAGTGTAACATATCAAAGTTTGCAGATGATACTAAGATGGGAGGGAAAGTAGTGAGTGAGGAGGACATAAAAAACCTGCAAGGGGACATCGACAGGCTAAGTAAGTGGGCAGAGATTTGGCAGATGGAATACAATACTGGAAAGTGTGAGGTTATGCACTTTGGCAGGAAAAATCGTAGAGCAAGTTATTATCTTAATGGCAAGAAACTGGAAAGTACTGAAGTACAAAGGGATCTGGGGGTCCTGGTGCACAAAACTCAAAAGGTTAGTATGCAGGTGCAGCAAGTGATTAAGAAGGCCAATGGAATGTTGGCTTTCATTGCTAGGGGGATAGAATATAAAAATAGGGAGGTATTGCTTCAGTTGTACAAGGTATTGGTGAGACCGCACCTGGAATACTGCATACAGTTTTGGTGTCCATACTTAAGAAAGGACATACTTGCTCTCGAGTCAGTACAAAGAAGGTTCACTCGGTTAATCCCGGGGATGAGGGGATGGACATATGAACAGAGGTTGAGTAGATTGGGACTCTACTCATTGGAGTTCAGAAGAATGAGAGGCGATCTTATTGAAACATATAAGATTGTGAAGGGGTTGGATCGGGTGGATGCGGGGAAGATGTTCCCGATGATGGGTGAAACTAGAACTAGGGGGCATAGTCTTAGAATAAGGGGCTGCTCTTTCAAAACTGAGATGAGGAGGAACTACTTCACTCAGAGGGTGGTAGGTCCATGGAATATGCTGCCCCAAAAAGCTGTAGAAGCTACATCATTACATAAATTTAAAACAGAAATAGACAGCTTCCTAGAAGTAAAGGGAATTAAGGGTTAGGGGGAGCGGGCAGGAATTTGGACATGAGTCTAGGTTCGGATCGGTCATGGCCCTGTGGGTAGCGGAGCGGGCCCAGGGGCCGTGTAGCCTGATCCTGCTCCTGTTTCGTGTGTCTAATTCTGTTAGATTCAGGAGATGGTTCTGTGATAGTGGATTGGCGGTTAGGATCAGATCAGCCATGATCTTATTGAATGGCGGAGCAGGCTCGAGGGGCCGATTGGCCTACTCCTGCTCCTATTTCTTATGTTCTTATGTACTGCCCCTCCGACAGTGCGGCACTCCCTCAGTACTGCCCCTCCGACAGCGCAGAGCTCCCTCAGTACTGCCCCTCCGACAGTGCGACGCTCCCTCAGTGCTGCCCCCACCCACTTCTTCAGTGCAAACAGTAAAGATATCAGGGGATCCGGGGCAAATGCGGGTTGATGGAGTTGGGTCGAAGATCAGCCATGATCTCATTGAATGCTGGAACAGGCTCAAGGGGCTGAATGGCCTCCTCCTGTACCTGTAATCCTTGGCAATGGACTCACCAAACACATGCAGCCAAATGGAAGCCTCTGATACATCAGGATCTATTTCCACGGTGAACTTATATTCACCCTGGTCATCCAACGTGAGATTCCCAATCTTCAGTGTGAAATTGGGAAGAATCCAGGTCCTATCCCGGAAAGACCAATAGGTCGGTGTGCTGTTGTCCTTCAGTGCCAGCTCCGCGATCTTCACACTCTTGGGTTTTCCGATCTTCTTCCAATAGATTTTGCCTGCCCTCGGGATTCTGTCGATGCTCACCGACAGGAGCGCAGACCCGCCCAGGGTCCCGTTGATGGGGTCGGGGGAGGCCCACACTTCCGGATGTTCGTGCTGCTCCAGGGCCGAGACTGCAAGGCAAATTTAGGGAATGACTTCATCCAGTGAGGAGCGAGACAGCGAGCAAGGTGAAGAAAATGAGGTTCCCTTTTTAAACTTCTGTCTCCCCTACCATGGACTCTACCCGCCCATTCAATCTCCTCCCACAGCCCGTGTACACTCTCCCCTATCACGGACTCTACCCACCCATTTAATCTCCTCCCACAGCCCATGGACACTCTCCCCTATCACGGACTCTACCCACACATTTAATCTCCTCCCACAGCCCATGTACACTCTCCCCTATCACGGACTCTACCCACCCATTTAATCTCCTCCCACAGCCCGTGTACACTCTCCCCTACCATGGACTCCACCCACCCATTTAATCTCCTCCCACAGCCCATGGACACTCTCCCCTATCACGGACTCTACCCACCCATTCAATCTCCTCCCACAGCCCGTGGACACTCTCCCCTATCATGGACTCTACCCACCCATTTAATCTCCTCCCACAGCCCGTGGACACTCTCCCCTATCATGGACTCTACCCACCCATTTAATCTCCTCCCACAGCCCATGTACACTCTCCCCTATCACGGACTCTACCCACCCATTTAATCTCCTCCCACAGCCCGTGTACACTCTCCCCTACCACAGACTCTACCCACCCATTTAATCTCCTCCCACAGCCCGTGTACACTCTCCCCTATCTCGGACTCTACCCACCCATTCAATCTCCTCCCACAGCCCGTGTACACTCTCCCCTATCACGGACTCTACCCACCCATTTAATTTCCTCCCACAGCCCATGTACACTCTCCCCTATCATGGACTCTACCCACCCATTTAATCTCCTCCCACAGCCCATGTACACTCTCCCCTATCACGGACTCTACCCACCCATTTAATCTCCTCCCACAGCCCATGTACACTCTCCCCTATCACTGACTCTACCCACCCATTTAATCTCCTCTCCCCTATCATGGACTCGACCCACCCATTTAATCTCCTCCCACAGCCCATGTACACTCTCCCCTATCACGGACTCTACCCACCCATTTAATCTCCTCCCACAGCCCATGGACACTCTCGCCTATCACGGACTCTTCCCAGCCATTTAATCTCCTCCCACAGCCCGTGTACACTCTCCCCTATCACGGACTCTACCCACCCATTTAATCTCCTCCCACAGCCCATGTACACTCTCCCCTATCACAGACCCTACCCATCCATTTAATCTCCTCCCACAGCCCATGTACACTCTCCCCTATCACGGACTCTACCCACCCATTTAATCTCCTCCCACAGCCCGTGTACACTCTCCCCTATCATGGACTCTACCCACCCATTTAATCTCCTCCCACAGCCCATGTACACTCTCCCCTATCACGGACTCTACCCACCCATTTAATCTCCTCCCACAGCACGTGTACACTCTCCCCTATCACGGACTCTACCCACCCATTTAATCTCCTCCCACATCCCGTGTACACTCTCCCCTATCACGGACTCTACCCACCCATTTAATCTCCTCCCACAGCCCGTGTACACTCTTCCCTATCATGGACTCCACCCACCCATTTAATCTCCTCCCACAGCCCATGTACACTCTCCCCTATCACGGACTCTACCCACCCATTTAATCTCCTCCCACAGCCCATGTACACTCTCCCCTATCCTGGACTCTACCCACCCATTTAATCTCCTCCCACAGCCCATGTACACTCTCCCCTATCATGGACTCTACCCACCCATTTAATCTCCTCCCACAGCCCGTGTACACTCTCCCCTATCATGGAATCTACCCACCCATTTAATCTCCTCCCACAGCCCGTGGACACTCTCCCCTATCACAGACTCCACCCATCCATTTAATCTCCTCCCACAGCCCATGTACACTCTCCCCTATCACAGACTCTACCCACCCATTTAATCTCCTCCCACAGCCCATGTACACTCTCCCCTATCACAGACTCTACCCACCCATTTAATCTCCTCCCACAGCCCGTGTACACTCTCCCCTATCATGGACTCTCCCCACCCATTTAATCTCCTCCCATAGCCCATGTACACTCTCCCCTATCACGGACTCTACCCACCCATTTAATCTCCTCCCACAGCCCATGGACACTCTCCCCTATCAAGGACTCTACCCACCCATTTCATCTCCTCCCACAGCCCATGTACACTCTCCCCTATCATGGACTCTACCCACCCATTTAATCTCCTCCCACAGCCCATGTACACGCTCCCCTATCACGGACTCTACCCACCCATTTAATCTCCACCCACAGCCCGTGTACACTCTCCCCTATCACGGGCTCTACCCACCCATTTAATCTCCTCCCACAGCCCATGTACACTCTCCCCTATCACAGACCCTACCCATCCGTTTAATCTCCTCCCACAGCCCATGTACACTCTCCCCTATCACAGACCCTACCCATCCATTTAATCTCCTCCCACAGCCCATGTACACTCTCCCCTATCACGGACTCTACCCACCCATTTAATCTCCTCCCACAGCCCGTGTACACTCTCCACTATCACGGACTCTACCCACCCATTTAATCTCCTCCCACAGCCCATGTACACTCTCCCCTATCACAGACCCTACCCATCCATTTAATCTCCTCCCACAGCCCATGTACACTCTCCCCTATCACGGACTCTACCCACCCATTTAATCTCCTCCCACAGCCCGTGTACACTCTCCCCTATCATGGACTCTACCCACCCATTTAATCTCCTCCCACAGCCCATGTACACTCTCCCCTATCACGGACTCTACCCACCCATTTAATCTCCTCCCACAGCACGTGTACACTCTCCCCTATCACGGACTCTACCCACCCATTTAATCTCCTCCCACATCCCGTGTACACTCTCCCCTATCACGGACTCTACCCACCCATTTAATCTCCTCCCACATCCCGTGTACACTCTCCCCTATCACGGACTCTACCCACCCATTTAATCTCCTCCCGCAGCCCGTGTACACTCTTCCCTATCATGGACTCTACCCACCCATTTAATCTCCTCCCACAGCCCATGTACACTCTCCCCTATCACGGACTCTACCCACCCATTTAATCTCCTCCCACAGCCCATGTACACTCTCCCCTATCATGGACTCTACCCACCCATTTAATCTCCTCCCACAGCCCATGTACACTCTCCCCTATCATGGACTCTACCCACCCATTTAATCTCCTCCCACAGCCCGTGTACACTCTCCCCTATCATGGAATCTACCCACCCATTTAATCTCCTCCCACAGCCCGTGGACACTCTCTCCTATCACAGACTCCACCCATCCATTTAATCTCCTCCCACAGCCCATGTACACTCTCCCCTATCATGGACTCTACCCACCCATTTAATCTCCTCCCACAGCCCATGTACACTCTCCCCTATCACAGACTCTACCCACCCATTTAATCTCCTCCCACAGCCCATGTACACTCTCCCCTATCACAGACTCTACCCACCCATTTAATCTCCTCCCACAGCCCATGTACACTCTCCTCTATCACAGACTCTACCCACCCATTTAATCTCCTCCCACAGCCCGTGTACACTCTCCCCTATCACGGACTCTACCCACCCATTTAATCCCCTCCCACAGCCCATGTACACTCTCCCCTATCTTGGACTCTCCGCACCCATTTAATCTCCTCCCATATCCCATGTATACTCTCCCCTATCACAGACTCTACCCATCCATTTAATCTCCTCCCACAGCCCATGGACACTCTCCCCTATCACGGACTCTACCCATCCATTTAATCTACTCCCACAGCCCATGTACACTCTCCCCTATCACAGACTCTACCCACCCATTTCATATCCTCCCACAGCCCGTGTACACTCTCCCCTATCATGGAATCTACCCATCCATTTAATCTCCTCCCACAGCCCATGCACACTCTCCCCTATCACGGACTCTACCCATCCATTTAATCTCCTCCCACAGCCCATTTACACTCTCCCCTATCACGGACTCTACCCACCTATTTAATCTCCTCCCACAGTCCATGTACACTCTCCCCTATCATGGACTCTACCCACCCATTTAATCTCCTCCCACAGCCCGTGTACACTCTCCCCTATCACGGACTCTACCCACCCATTTAATCTCCTCCCACAGCCCATGTACACTCTCCCCTATCACGGACTCTACCCACCCATTTAATCTCCTCCCACAGCCCATGGACACTCTCCCCTATCACGGACTCTACCCACCCATTTAATCTCCTCCCACAGCCCATGGACACTCTCCCCTATCACGGACTCTACCCACCCATTTAATCTCCTCCCACAGCCCATGTACACTCTCCCCTATCACAGACTCTACCCACCCATTTAATCTCCTCCCACAGCCCATGGACACTCTCCCCTATCACAGACTCTACCCATCCATTTAATCTCCTCCCACAGCCCATGGACACTCTCCCCAATCACAGACTCTACCCACCCATTTAATCTCCTCCCACAGCCCATGGAAACTCTCCCCTATCATGGACTCTACCCACCCATTTAATCTCCTCCCACAGCCCATGGACACTCTCCCCTATCACGGACTCTACCCACCCATTTAATCTCCTCCCACAGCCCATGTACACTCTCCCCTATCACAGACCCTACCCATCCATTTAATCTCCTCCCACAGCCCATGTACACTCTCCCCTATCACGGACTCTACCCACCCATTTAATCTCCTCCCACAGCCCGTGTACACTCTCCCCTATCATGGACTCTACCCACCCATTTAATCTCCTCCCACAGCCCATGTACACTCTCCCCTATCACGGACTCTACCCACCCATTTAATCTCCTCCCACAGCACGTGTACACTCTCCCCTATCACGGACTCTACCCACCCATTTAATCTCCTCCCACATCCCGTGTACACTCTCCCCTATCACGGACTCTAACCACCCATTTAATCTCCTCCCACATCCCGTGTACACTCTCCCCTATCACGGACTCTACCCACCCATTTAATCTCCTCCCACAGCCCGTGTACACTCTTCCCTATCATGGACTCTACCCACCCATTTAATCCCCTCCCACAGCCCATGTACACTCTCCCCTATCATGGGCTCTACCCACCCATTTAATCTCCTCCCACAGCCCATGTACACTCTCCCCTATCATGGACTCTACCCACCCATTTAATCTCCTCCCACAGCCCGTGTACACTCTCCCCTATCATGGAATCTACCCACCCATTTAATCTCCTCCCACAGCCCGTGGACACTCTCCCCTATCACAGACTCCACCCATCCATTTAATCTCCTCCCACAGCCCATGGACACTCTCCACTATCACAGACTCTACCCACCCATTTAATCTCCTCCCACAGCCCATGTACACTCTCCCCTATCATGGACTCTACCCACCCATTTAATCTCCTCCCACAGCCCATGTACACTCTCCCCTATCACAGAATCTACCCACCCATTTAATCTCCTCCCACAGCCCATGTACACTCTCCCCTATCGCTGACTCTACCCACCCATTTAATCTCCTCCCACAGCCCATGTACACTCTCCCCTATCATGGACTCTACCCACCCATTTAATCTCCTCCCACAGCCCATGTACACTCTCCCCTATCACAGACTCTACCCACCCATTTAATCTCCTCCCACAGCCCATGTACACTCTCCCCTATCACAGACTCTACCCACCCATTTAATCTCCTCCCACAGCCCATGTACACTCTCCCCTATCACAGACTCCACCCACCCATTTAATCTCCTCCCACAGCCCGTGTACACTCTCCCCTATCACAGACTCAACCCACCCATTTAATCTCCTCCCACAGCCCGTGTACACTCTCCCCTATCATGGACTCTCCCCACCCATTTAATCTCCTCCCATAGCCCATGTACACTCTCCCCTATCACAGACTCTACCCACCCATTCAATCTCCTCCCACAGCCCATGTACACTCTCCCCTATCACGGACTCTACCCATCCATTTAATCTCCTCCCACAGCCCATGGACACTCTCCCCTATCACGGACTCTACCCACCCATTTAATCTCCTCCCACAGCCCATGTACACTCTCCCCTATCACAGACTCTACCCACCCATTTCATATCCTCCCACAGCCCGTGTACACTCTCCCCTATCATGGACTCTACCCATCCATTTAATCTCCTCCCACAGCCCATGCACACTCTCCCCTATCACGGACTCTACCCATCCATTTAATCTCCTCACACAGCCCATGTACACTCTCCCCTATCACGGACTCTACCCACCTATTTAATCTCCTCCCACAGTCCATGTACACTCTCCCCTATCATGGACTCTACCCACCCATTTAATCTCCTCCCACAGCCCGTGTACACTCTCCCCTATCACGGACTCTACCCACCCATTTAATCTCCTCCCACAGCCCATGTACACTCTCCCCTATCACGGACTCTACCCACCCATTTAATCTCCTCCCACAGCCCATGTACACTCTCCCCTATCACGGACTCTACCCACCCATTTAATCTCCTCCCACAGCCCATGGACAATCTCCCCTATCACGGACTCTACCCACCCATTTAATCTCTTCCCACAGCCCATGGACACTCTCCCCTATCACGGACTCTACCCACCCATTTAATCTCCTCCCACAGCCCATGTACACTCTCCCCTATCACAGACTCTACCCACCCATTTAATCTCCTCCCACAGCCCATGGACACTCTCCCCTATCACAGACTCTACCCATCCATTTAATCTCCTCCCACAGCCCATGGACACTCTCCCCAATCACAGACTCTACCCACCCATTTAATCTCCTCCCACAGCCCATGGAAACTCTCCCCTATCATGGACTCTACCCACCCATTTAATCTCCTCCCACAGCCCATGGACACTCTCCCCTATCACGGACTCTACCCACCCATTTAATCTCCTCCCACAGCCCATGGACACTCTCCCCTATCATGGACTCTACCCACCCATTTCATCTCCTCCCACAGCCCATGGACACTCTCCCCTATCACGGACTCTACCCATCCATTTAATCTCCTCCCACAGCCCATGTACACGCTCCCCTATCACGGACTCTACCCACCCATTTAATCTCCTCCCACAGCCCGTGTACACTCTCCCCTATCACGGACTCTACCCACCCATTTAATCTCCTCCCACAGCCCGTGTACACTCTCCACTATCACGGACTCTACCCACCCATTTAATCTCCTCCCACAGCCCATGGACACTCTCCCCTATCACGGACTCTATCCACCCATTTAATCTCCTCCCACAGCCCATGTACACTCTCCCCTATCATGGACTCTACCCACCCATTTAATCTCCTCCCACAGCCCGTGTACACTCTCCCCTATCACGGACTCTACCCACCCATTTAATCTCCTCCCACAGCCCGTGTACACTCTCCCCTATCACCGACTCTAGCCACTCATTCAATCTTCTCCCACAGCTCGTGTACCCTCTCCCCTATCACGGACTCTACCCAGCTATTTAATCCCCTCCCACAGCCCATGTACACTCTCCCCTATCACGGACTCTACCCACCCATTTGATCTCCTCCCACAGCCCATGTACACTCTCCCCTATCACGGACTCTACCCACCCATTTAATCTCCTCCCACAGCCCATGTACACTCTCCCCTATCACGGACTCTACCCACCCATTTAATCTCCTCCCACAGCCCATTTACACTCTCCCCTATCATGGACTCTCCCCACCCATTTAATCTCCTCCCACAGCCCATGTACACTCTCCCCCATCAGGGACTCTACCCACCCATTTAATCTCCTCCCACAGCCCGTGGACACTCTTCCCTATCACAGACTCTACCCACCCATTTAATCTCCTCCCACAGCCCATGTACACTCTCCCCTATCACGGACTCTACCCACCCATTCAATCTCCTCCCACAGCCCGTGTACACTCTCCCCGATCACGGACTCTACCCACCCATTAATCTCCTCCCACAGCCCGTGTACACTCTCCCCGATCACGGACTCTACCCACCCATTAATCTCCTCCCACAGCCCGTGTACACTCTCCCCTATCACAGACTCTACCCATCCGTTTAATCTCCTCCCACAGCCCATGTACACTCTCCCCTATCATGGACTCGCCACACCCATTTAATCTCCTCCCACAGCCCATGGAAACTCTCCCCTATCACGGACTCTACCCACCCATTTAATCTCCTCCCACAGCCCATGTACACTCTCCCCTATCACGGAATCTACCCACCCATTTAATCTCCTCCCACAGCCCATGTACACTCTCCCCTATCACAGACTCTACCCACCCATTTAATCTCCTCCCACAGCCCATGGACACTCTCCCCTATCCCGGACTCTACCCACCCATTTAATCTTCTCCCACAGCCCATGGACACTCTCCCCTATCACGGACTCTACCCACCCATTTAATCTCCTCTCACAGCCCATGTACACTCTCCCCTATCACGGACTCTACCCACCCATTTAATCCCCTCCCACAGCCCATGTACACTGTCCCCTATCACGGACTCTACCCACCCATTTAATCTCCTCCCACAGCCCGTGTACACTCTCCCCTATCACGGACTCTACCCACCCATTAAATCTCCTCCCACAGCCCATTTACACTCTCCCCTATCATGGACTCTACCCACCCATTTAATCTCCTCCCATAGCCCATGTACACTCTCCCCTATCATGGACTCAACCCACCCATTTAATCTCCTCCCACAGCCCATGGACACTCTCCCCTGTCACGGACTCTACCCACCCATTTAATCTCCTCCCAGAGCCCATGTACACTCTCCCCTATCACGGACTCTACCCACCCATTTAATCTCCTCCCACAGCCCGTGTACACTCTCCCCCATCACGGACTCTACCCACCCATTTAATCTCCTTCCACAGCCCGTGGACACTCTCCCCTATCACGGACTCTACCCACCCATTTAATCTCCTCCCACAGCCCGTGTACACTCTCCCCTATCACGGACTCTACCCACCCATTTAATCTCCTCCCACAACCCATGTACACTCTCCCCTATCACGGACTCTACCCACCCATTTAATCTCCTCCCACAGCCCATGGACACTCTCCCCTATCACAGACTCTACCCACCCATTTAATCTCCACCCACAGCCCATGTACACTCTCCCCTATCACGGACTCTACCCACCCATTTAATCTCCACCCACAGCCCATGGACACTCTCCCCTATCACAGACTCTACCCACCCATTTAATCTCCTCCCACAGCCCGTGTACACTCTCCCCTATCACAGACTCTACCCACCCATTTAATCTCCTCCCACAGCCCATGTACACTCTCCCCTATCATGGACTCTACCCACCCATTTAATCTCCTCCCACAGCCCATGTACACTCTCCCCTATCACGGACTCTACCCACCCATTTAATCTCCTCCCACAGCCCATGGACACTCTCCCCTATCACGGACTCTACCCACCCATTTAATCTCCTCCCACAGCCCATGTACACTCTCCCCTATCACAGACTCTACCCACCCATTTAATCTCCTCCCACAGCCCATGTACACTCTCCCCTATCATGGACTCTACCCACCCATTCAATCTCCTCCCACAGCCCATGGACACTCTCCCCTATCACGGACTCTACCCACCCATTTAATCTCCTCCCACAGCCCATGGACACTCTCCCCTATCACAGACTCTACCCACCCATTTAATCTCCTCCCACAGCCCATGGACACTCTCCCCTATCACGGACTCTACCCACCCATTTAATCTCCTCCCACAGCCCATGTACACTCTCCCCTATCATGGACTCCACCCACCCATTCAATCTCCTCCCACAGCCCATGTACACTCTCCCCTATCACGGACTCTACCCACCCATTTAATCTCCTCCCACAGCCCGTGTACACTCTCCCCTATCACGGACTCTACCCATCCATTTAATCTCCTCCCACAGCCCGTGTACACTCTCCCCTATCACGGACTCTACCCACCCATTTAATCTCCTCCCACAGCCCGTGTACACTCTCCACTATCACGGACTCTACCCACCCATTTAATCTCCTCCCACAGCCCATGGACACTCTCCCCTATCACGGACTCTACCCACCCATTTAATCTCCTCCCACAGCCCATGTACACTCTCCCCTATCATGGACTCTACCCACCCATTTAATCTCCTCCCACAGCCCGTGTACACTCTCCCCTATCACGGACTCTACCCACCCATTTAATCTCCTCCCACAGCCCGTGTACACTCTCCCCTATCACCGACTCTACCCACCCATTTAATCTCCTCCCACAGCCCATTTACACTCTCCCCTATCACGGACTCTACCCACCCATTTGATCTCCTCCCACAGCCCATGTACACTCTCCCCTATCACGGACTCTACCCACCCATTTAATCTCCTCCCACAGCCCATGTACACTCTCCCCTATCACGGACTCTACCCACCCATTCAATCTTCTCCCACAGCTCGTGTACCCTCTCCCCTATCACGGACTCTACCCAGCTATTTAATCCCCTCCCACAGCCCATGTACACTCTCCCCTATCACGGACTCTACCCACCCATTTGATCTCCTCCCACAGCCCATGTACACTCTCCCCTATCACGGACTCTACCCACCCATTTAATCTCCTCCCACAGCCCATTTACACTCTCCCCTATCACGGACTCTACCCACCCATTTGATCTCCTCCCACAGCCCATGTACACTCTCCCCTATCACGGACTCTACCCACCCATTTAATCTCCTCCCACAGCCCGTGGACACTCTTCCCTATCACAGACTCTACCCACCCATTTAATCTCCTCCCACAGCCCATGTACACTCTCCCCTATCACGGACTCTACCCACCCATTCAATCTCCTCCCACAGCCCGTGTACACTCTCCCCGATCACGGACTCTACCCACCCATTAATCTCCTCCCACAGCCCGTGTACACTCTCCCCTATCACGGACTCTACCCACCCATTTAATCTCCTCCCACAGCCCGTGTACACTCTCCCCTATCACGGACTCTACCCACCCATTTAATCTCCTCCCACAGCCCATGTACACTCTCCCCTATCACGGACTCTACCCACCCATTCAATCTCCTCCCACAGCCCATGTACACTCTCCCCTATCACGGACTCTACCCACCCATTCAATCTCCTCCCGCAGCCCATGGACACTCTCCCCTATCACGGACTCTACCCACCCATTTAATCTCCTCCCACAGCCCATGGACACTCTCCCCTATCACGGACTCTACCCACCCATTCAATCTCCTCCCACAGCCCATGTACACTCTCCCCTATCAGGGACTCTACCCACCCATTTAATCTCCTCCCACAGCCCATGTACACTCTCCCCTATCACGGACTCTACCCACCCATTTAATCTCCTCCCACAGCCCGTGTACACTCTCCCCTATCACGGACTCTACTCACCCATTTAATCTCCTCCCACAGCCCATGTACACTCTCCCCTATCACGGACTCTACCCACCCATTTAATCTCCTCCCACAGCCCGTGTACACTCTCCCCTATCACGGACTCTACTCACCCATTTAATCTCCTCCCACAGCCCATGGACACTCTCCCCTATCACGGACTCTACCCACCCATTTAATCTCCTCCCACAGCCCATGGACACTCTCCCCTATCACGGACTCTACCCACCCATTTAATCTCCTCCCACAGCCCATGTACACTCTCCCCTATCACAGACTCTACCCACCCAATTAATCTCCTCCCACAGCCCATGGACACTCTCCCCTATCACGGACTCTACCCACCCATTTAATCTCCTCCCACAGCCCGTGTACACTCTCCCCTATCATGGACTCTACCCACCCATTTAATCTCCTCCCACAGCCCGTGGACACTCTCCCCTATCATGGACTCTACCCACCCATTTAATCTCCTCCCACAGCCCGTGTACACTCTCCCCTATCACTGACTCTACCCACCCATTTAGTCTCCTCCCACAGCCCATGGACACTCTCCCCTAATACGGACTCTACCCACCCATTTAATCTGCTCCCACAGCCCATGGACACTCTCCCCTATCATGGACTCTTCCCAGCCATTTAATCTCCTCCCACAGCCCGTGTACACTCTCCCCTATCACGGACTCTACCCACCCAATTAATCTCCTCCCACAGCCCATGTACACTCTCCCCTATCACGGACTCTACCCACCCAATTAATCTCCTCCCACAGCCCGTGTACACTCTCCCCTATCACGGACTCTACCCACCCATTTAATCTCCTCCCACAGCCCATTGACACTATCCCCTATCTCTCTGTCTCTCTCGCTGTCTCTCTCTGTCTAGCTTCCTTTCTGTCTCTGTCTCTCTCTCCCTGTCTCTCTCTCTCTCTGTCTCCCTCTCTCTCTCTCTGTCCCTCTCTTTATATCTCTCTCTCTCTCTCTCTCTTTCTCTCCGTCTGTCTCTCTCTCTCTCTGTCTCTCCCTCTCTCTGTCTCTCTGTCTCTCTCTCTCGCTCTCTTCATCTTTCTCTCTCTCTCTGTCTCTAGCTCTATCTGTCTCTCGCTTTCTCTCTCTCTCTCTCTCTGTCTGTCTCTCTTGTTCTCTGTGTCTCTCTGTCTCTATCTCGCTCTCTCTGTCTCTTTCGCTCTCTCTCTCCATCTCTCCGCCTCTCTCTCTCCCTCGCTCTCTCTCTGTTTCTCTCTCTCCCTCTTTCTCTCTCTCTGTGTCTCTTCTCTATCTCACTCTCTCACTATCTCTCAGCCTCTCTGTCTCTCTCTCTCTCTCCGTCTCTCCGTGTCTCTCTCTCTCCCTGAGTCTCTCCCCGTCTCTCTCTCTCGCTCTGTCTCTCTCTGTCTGTCTCTCTGTCTCTGTCTCTCTCTCTCTCTCCCTCGCTCTCTCTCTCAATTCAATTCAATTCAATTCAATTCAAATGCTTTATTGGCATGAAAGTTTACAGAGAACCATATTGCCAAAGCTTACATAGCAAAAAGGTACAGTTTTCCAACGTTCTGTAGGTGTCAATCGATTTGACATTTGTTGGGTACATACAATCTCTCTCTGTCTCTCTCTATCTCACACTCTCGCTATCTCTGTCTCTCTCTCTCCGTCTCTCTGTCTCTCTATCTCTCTCTCTCTCTCCCTCACTCTCTCTGTCTGTCTCTCTCTCTATCTCTCTCTCACCTAAACCCCTGTATCTCTAATTAATAGGCGCCCCTACCTTGAAGCCAGCTCGCAGTCATCAGTAGCAAGCAGTGGAGCGAAGGCGGAGGACGAGGCTTGGAGAACATATCTTGTGTCAGTCCCTGTGTGAGCGCAATGCGTCTCACGATTGAGACAGGTACATTCGAAAGAGGCAGGAAATGAACTTGATTATCATCATTCGACCTACTATCTGAACTAAGTCATCATATTCTCTACCACATGAAAGAACGAAATGTCAAAGGCAGTCTTTCCATGGGACAGTCATGCCCTCGATGGAGGATTGTGAACAATTCTGCCCACCACAAGGAACACCAGATCTTGGTGAGGATGTAGAAGATCAGAAACTGAACTGGACCAGCCACATAAATACTGTGGCTACAAGAGCAGGTCAGAGGCTGGGTATTCTGCAGCGAGTGTCTCACCTCCTGACTCCCCAAAGCCTCTGCACCATCGACAAGGCACAAGTCAGGAGTGTGGTGGAACGCTCTCCACTTGCCTGGATGAGTGCAGCTCCCAACAACACTCAAGAAGCTCGACATCATCCAGGGCAAAGCAGCCCCGCTTGATCGGCACCCCATCCTCCACCTTAAACATTCACTCCCTCCACCACCGGCGCACCGTGGCTGCAGTGTGGACCATCTACAAGATGCACTGCAGCAACTCGCCAAGGCTTCTTCGGCAGCACCTCCCAAACCCGCGACCTCTTCCACCTAGAAGGACAAGGGCAGCAGGCGCACGGGAACACCACCACTTCCAAGTTCCACTCCAAGTCACACACCATCCTGACTTGGAAATATAATCGGCCGATCCTTCATCGTCGCTGGGTCAAAATCCTGGCACTCCCTCCCTAACAGCGCTGTGGGAGCACCTTCACCACACGGACTGCAGCGGTTCAAGAAGGCGGCTCACCACCACCTTCTCGAGGGGCGACTAGGGATGGGCAATAAATGCTAGCCTTTTCAGCGATGCCCACATCCCAGGAACGAATTTTTAAAAAATCACGCTCCTTACTTGTGCCTTGTAGATGGTGGAAAGGCTTTGGGGAGTCAGGAGGTGAGACACTCGCTGCAGAATACCCAGCCTCTGACCTGCTCTTGTAGCCACAGTATTTATGTGGCTGGTCCAGTTAAGTTTCTGGTCAATGGTGACCCCCCAGGATGTTGTTGGTGGGGGATTCAGCGATGGTAATGCCGTTGAATGTCAAGGGGAGATGGTTAGTGTCTCGCTTGTTGGAGATAGTCATTGCCTGGCACTTGTGTGGCGCGAATATTACCTGCCACTTACCAGCCCAAGCCTGAACGTCGTCCAGGTCTTGTTACATGCGGACATGGACTGCTTCATTATCTGAGGAGTTGTGAATGGCGCTGAACACTGTGCAGTCATCAGCGAACATCCCCACTTCTGACCATATGATGGAGGGAAGGTCATTGATGAAGCAGCTGAAGATGGTTGGGCCTAGGACACTGCCCTGAGGAACTCCTGCAGCGATGTCCTGGGGCTGTGATGAATGACCTCCAACCACCACAACCATCTTCCTTTGTGCTCGGTATGACTCCAGCCAGTGGAGAGTTTTCCCCCTGATTCCCATTGACTTCAGTTTTACTAGGGCTCCTTGATGCCACACTCAGTCAAATGCTGCCTTGATGTCAAGGGCAGTGACTCTGACCTCACCTCTGGAATTCAGCTCCTTTGTCCATGTTTGGACCAAGGCTGTAATGAGGTCGGAAGCCAAGTGGCCTTGGTGGATCCCAAACTGGGCATCAGTGAGCAGGCTATTGGTGAGTAAGTGCTGCTTGATAGCACTGTTGATGACACCTTCCATCACTTTGCTGATGATTGAGAGTAGACTGATGGGGCGGTAATTGGCTGGATTGGATTTGTCCGCTATTCAATGAGATCATGGCTGATCATCCAAATTCAGTACCCTGTCCCTGCCTTCTCCCCATATCCCTTGATCCCTTTAGCCTTAAGAAATATATCCAACTCCTTCTTGAATGTATTTAATGAATTGGCCTCAACTGCCCTCTGTGGTAGAGAATTCCACAGGTTCACCACTCTCTGGGTGAAGAAATTCCTCCTCATCTCTGTCCTAAATGGCTTACCCCTTATCCTTAGACTGTGACCTCTGGTTCTGGACTCCCCCGCCATCGGGAACATCCTTCCTGCATCTAGTATGTCTAGTCCTGTGTAGGTGTTCGCAAAATCCCCTAAATCAATTTCAATTCAATTCAAATCGCTTTATTGGCATGACAAGGTACATCTTATGTTGCCAAAGCATCGAAAAACATTTATGGTTGAACACATGAACGCAGATCTATCCATACAGTGTATAAACAGATATATCCCTGAGTGTATAAATATACATTCATATAATTTGTATATACTCTATTCTTAGATTTAATGGTTGTCCCTCTGTTTATGGCAAGCTGTAACATAGTGTGCCGCTAAGGTTACACAATTTCTCTGTTCCCCTAGTAGGTATGGGAGTTTTTGGTCGTCATTCAAATTTTTGAATTCAGGGCATATTTTTGTGAATTTTGGGTAGAAATTCTCCCTTATGCCCTGATAGTTTCCACAAGCTGTGAGGAAGTGCATCTCTGTCTCCACCACCCCCTGACTGCAGTGAGAGCATATCCTGTCCTCTCTTGGCAGCCAGGTCTGTCTGTGTCTGCCTTTTTTGATGGCCAGGCTATGCTCACTAAGTCTGTACATAGTCAAGGTTTTTCTAAATTTGCTATCTTTTACCGTGGTCAGGTATTCAGCCATGTTGTATTGCCTGTTAAGGGCCAAGTAGCAATCGAGTTTGTTTTGGGTTTTTGTTGTTTTTGCCCAATATGACAGATATTTTTCCTTTTGCTTCGTGACAATTGTGTTGGGTCGAATTCTCTGTGCTACGATGTCACTGTCCTGGGGCTGATTATTGTTAGTAGTGTTAGTATTTACTTCACTGAGTCCCAGGACTAGTTGACTGAGAGTATTCTTCTTTATGATCCTCTCTTGGCATTTCAGGGCTTCGTAATGATAGCAGTGGGGGTTGCTCATTTTTAGGTGTTTCCAAAATTTGGTGGCTCTTTTTTGGATCGTAATTAATAGTGGATATTGGCCTAGTTCTGCCCTGCATGCATTGTTTGCGGTTTTCCTTTGAGTCCGGTGGATACTTTTACAGAATTCTGCCTGAAGATCGGAAAATATTGCTCCACATTGTGGACGAAGAATTATGTGATTTGAATTGCCTCAGGGTTGGACAATGTTTTTTAAAACATACTCAGAACCACGAAAGGCTGCGTTGAGCTGGGCGGCGCATGGACAACACTGGAATCAAGGAACTTCATGGAAAAATTCGCGCACGTTAAGACAGTACATTTTATTAAAAATCGTACTTTTGAATTTTGAACTGTGTGTATTGTAAAGAGGTTTGAAAATGGCCGTCATAAAAGCATGGCTAAAAGACAAAAGCAGCTCGCAGCTCGAAGTGTCTGTGTAAGTGGGAGGATCAAGCAGTGGCAGTCAGACCTGTCAATCAAACCAGGGAGTTCCCCTTCTCCATGGAAGCAATCGATGTTTGTTTATTGACATAAGGGGTTATCCGCTTAGGTTGTGGCTTTGCTAGCCGCAGGACAATGGGCTTCTGTTTACACAGAAATCCAGCCCCACTCAAACCTCTTACACACAATGAGGCACATTGAAACTCCGGAAAAGGGTTTTTGAAAGTTTGGATTGAATGGGTTTTTGAACAATAGGGCTGTTGGATTCCCTTTTGTTTTAGCCCAGGTGAACTCCGGATGTGGGCGGGTACACTTCGGCCCCAGAAGGTAGACACATTCAAACCACTCCAACCACTTTGAATCAGCCAATCACAGCCTTTCTCTTGTATATTCGGAACTTTGGGCACGAATTTTGCACACAGACCCTTTCAGCGCCAAACAGCAAGAGTTGGCAGGATATAAAGGTAGCTCCTGAGAAGCTATCTCTCTCTCTCTTACTTCCTTGGACCACAGGTGAGCAGGTTTCTGACTCCTCACAAAGGCAATCGAGTAAGGAGTAAGGTTCTAAATTGGGGGAAGGCCGATTTTAATAGGATAAGGCAGGATCTGGCCAAAATGGACTGGGATCAGCTACTTGTAGGAAAATCCACATCGGAGCAACGGGAGGCTTTCAGAAGGGAGATTGAGATCATACAATGGCAACATGTTCCCGTAAAGGTCAAGGGTGGTTCCAAAAACCACAGGGAACCTTGGATGTCAGGGGATATACGAGAATGGATTAGGAAAAAAAGGAGGGCTTTTGGCAGATGCAAAAGGCTAAAGACGGAGGAAGCCCTAGAGGAGTACAAAAAGTGCAGGGGGATACTTAAAAAAGAAATTAGGAGATCAAGGAGGGGCCATGAAATAACACTGGCGAGCAAAATAAAGGAAAATCCTAAGATGTTTTATAAGTATATTAAGGGTAAGAGGATAACTAGGGAAAAAATAGGGCCCATTAGGGACAAAAGTGGCAATCTGTGTGTGGAGCCGGAAGATGTAGGAGGGGTTCTAAATGAATTTTTTGCATCTGTCTTCACTATGGAGAAGGACGATGTAGACATAGAAATAGGGCGGGGGGACTGTGATATGCTCGAACATATTAACATCGAGAGGGAGGAGGTATTGGCGGTTTTAGCAGGCCTAAAAATGGATAAATCCCCAGGCCCAGACGAAATGTATCCCAGGCTGCTGTGTGAGGCAAAGGAAGAGATTGCGGGGGCTCTAACACATATATTCAGGACCTCTCTGGCCACAGGGGATGTGCCAGAGGACTGGAGAACCGCTAATGTAGTACCATTATTCAAGAAGGGAAGTAGGGAAAAACCGGGGATCTACAGGCCAGTGAGCCTAACATCAGTGGTAGGAAAATTATTGGAAAAAATTCTGAGGGACAAAATTAGTCTCCACTTGGAGAGGCAAGGATTAATCGGGGATAGTCAACATGGCTTTGTCAAGGGAAGATCATGTCTGACTAATTTGATTGAATTTTTTGAGGGGGTGACTAGGTGTGTGGATGAGGGTGATGCAGTGGATGTGGTATACATGGATTTCAGTAAGGCCTTCGATAAAGTCCCACACAGGAGACTGGTCAAGAAGGTAAGAGCCCATGGAGTCCAGGGTGCCTTGGCACATTGGATACAAAACTGGCTTAGTGGCAGAAGGCAGAGGGTGATGGTCGAAGGTTGTTTTTGTGACTGGAAGCCTGTGGCCAGTGGGGTACCACAGGGATCGGTGCTGGGTCCCTTGCTGTTTGTGGTCTACATTAATGACTTGGATATGAATGTAAAGGGTATGATCAGTAAGTTCGCGGATGATACAAAAATTGGTAGGGTGGTAAAAAGCGAGGAGGGTAGCCTCAGTCTGCAGGACGATATAGATGGGTTGGTCAGATGGGCGGAACAGTGGCAAATGGAATTTAACCCGGAAAAGTGCGAGGTGATGCACTTTGGGGGGACTAACAAGGCAAGGGAATACACAATGAATGGAAAGACCCTAGGCAAGACGGAGGGTCAGAGGGATCTGGGTGTGCAAGTACACAGATCCCTGAAGGCGGCGGAACAGGTGGATAAGGTGGTTAAAAAGGCATATGGGATACTTGCCTTCATTAGCCGAGGCATAGAATATAAGAGCAAGGAGGTTATGATGGAGCTGTATAAAACACTGGTTAGGCCACAGCTGGAATACTGTGTGCAGTTCTGGTCGCCACACTACAGGAAGGATGTGAACGCTTTGGAGAGGGTGCAGAGGAGGTTCACCAGGACGTTACCAGGGCTGGAGCGCTTCAGCTATGAAGAGAGACTGGGCAGATTGGGTTTGTTTTCCTTGGAGCAGAGGAGGCTGAGGGGGGACATGATTGAGGTGTACAAAATTATGAGGGGCATAGATAGGATGGATACTAAGGAGCTTTTTCCCTTAGTAGAGGGGTCAATAACTAGGGGGCATAGATTCAAGGTAAAGGGCGGGAGGTTTAGAGGGGATTTGAGAAATAAATTTTTCACCCAGAGGGTGGTTGGAGTCTGGAACTCACTGCCTGAAAGGGTTGTGGAGGCAGGAACCCTCACAACATTCAAGAAGCATTTGGATGAGCACTTGAATTGCCATAGCATACAAGGCTACGGACCAAATGCTGGAATATGGGATTAGATTAGACAGGGCTTGATGGCCGGCGCGGACACGATGGGCCGAAGGGCCTCTATCCGTGCTGTATAACTCTATGACTCTATGGCCTAGAAATTGAGTTTTGGCTTAGCCAGGGCTTTAGCGCCGGAAGTTAGTGCCGGCGCTAAGTCCCCCTGCGCGCGCCAAAAATTCAGCAGGGCCGCGCCCAAACGGCTGCCGGCGCTACTGAAGGGTCTTTGCGGCGGTAAATCGGCGCTAACTGCCATTTCGCGCCGCAATTCCGGCGCTGCGGCACCCGATGCGGTGCGGCAGGCTCGGGAAGTGCAGGCCTCCTCCTTCCCTTAAGGAGGAGCTGCCTGCACCCGATCGCGGCCCGCGAAAATCTTTTAAAAAATGAGCCCGGCACCTCGGACAAGTGCCGGGCTTGCTTCTGTTCCGGGGGGGGGGGGTGGGGGAAGTCCGGGGAGGGAGCTGCGGCCAGGCGGCCGGCGGGAAAGCGGCCGGCCGCCGCGGGGCCTTTAATGCGCCGGCGCAAAGACTCGTAAGACTCTGTTGCCAGAGTCTTAGTTGCGGCTGTCACGGGCGAGGCGGCCGCAACTGAATTTCGGCGCTGGGGCCCGTCGGCATGGCAACCGGGACGCTGCGCACACCGATGACGTCATCGGTGCCGGCGCAGCGCTACCGGTCTACCGCGGCGTAAGGGCCCCAGGCAATTTCGGCGCCGGCGCCAAATGCAGCGCTAGGCCCTCTAGCGCCGCAAAATCGGCGCTAAGGGCACTCAATTTCTAGGCCTAAGACTCTAAAAGGGGGATGGTAATTTAAGGGACACCAGTTTTGGTTTCCATATTTAAGAAAAGATATACTTGCTCTCGAGGCGGTTCACTCGGTTGATTCCAGAGATGAGGGGGTTGGCGTATGAGGAAAGGTTGAGTAGGTTGGGACTCTACTCATTGGAGTTCGGAAGAATGAGAGGCGATCCCAGTCTGGCAGCTGTGTTCTTCAGGGCTCGGTTATTGATGGTACTTCCGAACCACTCTTGGTGATGGACATTGAAGGTTCTCCCTCCCTGACCCGGCGTACAATTTGCGCCCTTTGTGCTCTCGATGCCCCCATCAACTGGTGTTCATCATGGAGGTGGGGGCGATTCATCAGATGAGGAGGGCGGTAGGTGGTAATCAGCAAGAAGTTACCGTGCCCATGTCTGACTGGGTGCCATGATCAAAGATCACAGAAACCCCACAGTGCAGATAGAGGCCATTTCGGCCCATCGAGCCTGCACCGACACATATCCCACCCGATCCCCGTAACCCCTGCACCAACACATATCCCACCCTATCCCTGTAACCCCACGTATTTAATCCCCCTAACACTAAGGGTCAATTTCTCATAGCCAATCATCCTAACCCGCACATCTTTGGACTGTGGGAGGAAACCGGAGCACCCGGAGGAAACCCACGCAAACACGGGGAGAATGTGCAAACTCCACACAGACAGTCACCCGAGGCCGGATTCGAACCCGGGTCCCTGGCGCTGTGAGGCAACAGTGCTAACCACTATGCCACCGTGCTGATAATTCATTATAACCTTCGGTAATGTTGAGGACTCACAGGGTCTCGCCCACGTGACTGTATATAACACTGTGCTCCCACATCTGGTGGGCCTGTGGGACCGGTGGAACAGGACACAGCCTGGGTCAATCAAATCAAATCAAATCAACTTTTATTGTCATTGTTAGTACACAAGTGCAGTACAACGAAATGTAGGCTTGCGGCTCCCGAGAGTGTACATTTAGATTAAGACATTTAAACATTCAACATTCATTTGGCTTGTAATACATTAACATAAATATAACCATAATAAAGTGCATTGGCAGATGTGCAGGCGTCAGAGTTTATTTGTGGAGTTCAGTAGGATGACAGCCCTGGGAAAGAAGCTGTTCCTAAATCTGGTCGTTCGGGTGCGAATGCATCTGTAGCATCTCCCAGATGGCAGGAGGGTGAACAGACTGTGGCTGGGGTGGGTAGGGTCTTTGATGATGGACCGTGACCTCCGTAGACAGCGTTTCTGGTAGATGTGCTCTATGGTCGGTAGCCGGGTGCCGGTAATGCGTTGGGCAGTTTTGACTACCCGCTGCAGGGCTTTCCGGTCATAGTAGCTACAGCTGCCGTACCATACTGTGATACAGTTTGTCAGGATGCTCTCTATAGTGCAGCGGTAAAAGTTAGAGAGGATCAGGGGTGACAGGTTACATCCCTTCAGCCTCCTTAGGAAATATAGGCGCTGCTGGGCCTTCTTCACCAGAGAGGAGGTATTGAGGGACATAGATACATAGATACATAGAAGATAGGAGCAGGAGTAGGCCATTCGGCCCTTCGTGCCTGCTCCGCCATTCAATGAGATCATGGCTGATCCTTTAATTCAGTATCCCGTCCCCGCCTTCTCTCCGTAACCCTTAACCCCTTTTGCCCGTAGAAATATATCTAATTCCCTCTTAAATATATTTAATGAGCTGGCGTACACTGCCCTCTGTGGCAATGAGTTCCACAGGTTCACCACTCTCTGAGTGAAGAAATTCCCCCTCATCTCTGTCCTAAATGGTTTAGCCCTTATCCTTAAATTATGTCCTCTAGTTCTGTTCTCACCCGCCAAGGGAAACATTCCTTCTGCATCCAGTCTGTCTAGACCTGTCAGAATTTTATACACTTCTATGAGGTCCCCTCTCAATCTTCTAAACTCCAGTGTGTACATCCCTAAACTACATAGTCTCTCCTCATAGGTCATTCCCGCCATTCCTGGTATCAGCCTGGTGAATCGCCGCTGCACCCCCTCCATGGCAAGAACATCCTTCCTCAGATGAGGCGACCAAAACTGTACACAGTACTCGAGGTGTGGTCTCACCAGTGCCCTGTACAGCTGCAGCAAGGTATCCCTGTTCCTGTATTCTAACCCTTTTGCTATGAAGGCCAGCATACCGTTTGCCTTCTTGACCGCCTGTTGCACCTGCATGCTCGCCTTCAGTGACTGGTGTACAAGAACACCCAGGTCTCTCTGTACTTCCCCCTCTCCCAATCTATTGCCATTTAAATAATAATTTGCCCTCCCGTTCCTGCACCCAAGGTGGATAACTTCGCACTTGTCCACATTATAGTGCATCTGCCATTTATCCGCCCAATCGCCCAGTCTGTCCAAATCGCTCTGGAGCTTCCTGGTCTCTTCCTCTGAGCCCACCCCCCCTCCTAGTTTAGTGTCGTCTGCAAATTTGGAAATGCTGCATCCGACTCCCTGATCCAGGTCATTAATGTAAATTGTGAACAGCTGGGGGCCCAGGACAGATCCCTGTGGTACCCCACTTGTTACTGCCTGCCATTCAGAAAATGAGCCGTTTATTCCAACTCTCTGTTTTCTATCTGACAGCCAGTTCCCTATCCACGCCAATACTTTCCCCTTTATCCAGGAGAGGTCTTCCGTGATGTGGACTCCGAGGAACTTAAAGCTGTCCACCCTTTCCACCACAGCCCCATTGATGTGGACGGGGGTGTGACTTCCGCCTTTAGACTTCCTGAAGTCCACAATGCTTTCTTTGGTTTTCTTGATGTTAAGGGCCAGGTTGTTATCGGCGCACCACTTCACGAGATGCTGGACCTCCTCCCTGTAGGCTGACTCATCGTTGTCGGGAATGTTGACTGATAGTTATGGTTCTGTGGGTAAGGCTATGCGATAAATCAACATTTCCAGAGCCTTTCATGGAGTATGGAGGAGCTTGCAGGGTATTTATCTCGTTGATTAATATTTTAAACGTTTTCCTTTGATTCCTTGATATCAGCCATTTGTTCCATTTCATTTATCTTCCCCTCGGTCAAACACCATAACCTGTTTGTCTGGGTAAGATCACTCTTTAGAAACGTTGCTCTTGTTCTTGTTCTCGATTCAGGCAATAGATAAATGAACTGGGAATTGAATTCCAGAACAGGCACCCCTGGGAATGAAATGCCTGAACTGAGGCCACACCTGGAATACTGCGTGCTATTTTGGTTTCCATATTTAAGAAAAGATATACTTGCTCTCGAGGCGGTTCAGAGAAGGTTCACTCGGTTGATTCCGGAGATGAGGGGGTTGACGTATGAGGAAAGGTTGAGTAGGTTGGGACTCTACTCATTGGAGTTCAGAAGAATGAGAGGCGATCTTATCGAAACATATAAGATTGTGAGGGGGCTTGATCGGGTGGATGCGGTGAGGATGTTTCCACTGATGGGTGAGACTAGAACTAGGGGGCATAATCTTAGAATAAGGGGCTGCCCTTTCAAAACTGAGATGAGGAGAAACTTTTTCACTCAGAGGGTAGTAAATCTATGGAACTTGCTACCCCAGAGAGCTGTGGAAGCTGCGACATTAAATAAATTTAAAACGGAGATAGACAGTTCCCTAGCTGATAAGGGAGTTAGGGGTTACGGGGAGAGGGCAGGGAAGTGGACGTGAGTCTAGATTCAGATCAGCCATGATCCTATTGAATGGCGGAGCAGGCCCGAGGGTCCGTATGGCCTACTCCTGCTCCTATTTCTTATGTTCTTAAATTGCTAAGATTGTTTAATTAACATTGTAGCCATTCACCCCTCGTTTTTGCCGTCTGTCTTCCCCTGTTAAGCAATTTACTGCAATTACTGTGTTCGTGTGGTATAGTGTAAAATTTGATTATAGTTTCTTTAGTTTAATAAAGTTTGACTTTCTCACATCCAGATCAGTTGTCCGATTTTCACAGAATCACAGAAATCACAGAAACCCCACAGTGCAGATAGAGGCCATTTCGGCCCATCGAGCCTGCACCGACACATATCCCACCCGATCCCCGTAACCCCTCCACCAACACACATCCCACCCTATCCCCGTAACCCCATGCATTTAATCCCCCTAACACTAAGGGTCAATTTATCATAGCCAATCAACCTAACCCGCACATCTTTGGACTGTGGGAGGAAACCGGAGCACCCGGAGGAAACCCACGCAAACACGGGGAGAATGTGCAAACTCCACACAGACAGTCACCCTAGGCCGGATTCGAACCCGGGTCCCTGGCGCTGTGAGGCAACAGTGCTAACCACTATGCCACCGTGCTGCCCCTGTTAAGCAATTTACTGTAATTACTGTGTTCGTGTGGTATCGTGTAAAATTTGATTATAGTTTCTTTAGTTTAATAAAGTTTGACTTTCTCACATCCAGGTCAGTTGTCCGATTTTAATATATCATTAATTATAAGTTCCTCCAGTCAGAACTGGAAGGTGGGGTAACGATTCGAAACCGCTGTTTGGAAATTGGTTTACAGTGTAAACCAGGTAAACGATTGGAATTGGTCAGAATGCAGGTGAAGGCTGCTGACCAGGTAAATTACCATAAACCAGGTAAGAGATGCCCCCCTACATCCTGTCAGAATTTTATAAGCTTCAATGAGATCCCCTCTCATTCTTCTAAACTCCAGCGAATATAAGCCCAATCGACCCAATCTCTCCTCATACGTCATTCCTGCCATCCCAGGTATCAGTCTGGTGAATCTTCGCTGCACTCCCTCCACGGCAAGAACATCCTTCCTCAGATAAGGCGACCAAAACTGCACACAATACTCAAGGTGTGGCCTCACCAAGGCCCTGTACAACTGCAGCAAGACATCCTTGCTCCTGTACTCGAATCCATTCGCTACGAAGGCCAACATACCATTTGCCTTCTTAACCGCCTGCTGCACCGGCATGCTTACCTTCAGCGACTGGTGCACAAGAACACCCAGGTCTCGTTGCAGTTCCTCTTCTCCCAATCTATTGCCATTCAGATAATAATCTGCCTTCATGTTTTTACCTCGCATTTATCCACATTATACTGCATCTGCCATGCATCTGCCCTATAACCCAACCTGTCCAAATCATACTGGAGTTTCTCGGCATCCTCCTCACAGCACACATGCCCACCTTGTTCTCCTTAGAGCAGAGAAGGTTAAGGGGAGATTGACCAGAATGGTTCCAGGGATGAGGGACTTCAGTTACGTGGAGAGACTGGAGAAGCTGGGGTTGTTCTCCTTAGAGCAGAGAAGGTTAAGGGGAGATTGACCAGAATGGTACCAGGGATGAGGGACTTCAGTTGTGTGGAGAGACTGGAGAAGCTGGGATTGTTCTCCTTGGAGCAGAGAAGGTTAAGGGGAAATTGACCAGAATGGTACCAGGGATGAGGGACTTCAGTTACGTGGAGAGACTGGAGAAGCTGGGGTTGTTCTCCTTAGAGCAGAGAAGGTTAAGGGGAGATTGACCAGAATGGTACCAGGGATGAGGGACTTCAGTTACATGGAGAGACTGGAGAAGCTGGGGTTGTTCTCCTTAGAGCAGAGAAGGTTAAGGGGAGATTGACCAGAATGGTACCAGGGATGAGGGACTTCAGTTACGTGGAGAGACTGGAGAAGCTGGGATTGTTCTCCTTAGAGCAGAGAAGGTTAATGGGAGATTGACCAGAATGGCACCAGGGATGAGGGACTTCAGTTACGTGGAGAGACTGGAGAAGCTGGGGTTGTTCTTCTTGGAGCAGAGAAGGTTAAGGGGAGATTTGATAGAGGTGTTCAAAATCATGATGGGTTTAGATGGAGTAAATAAGGAGAGACTGTCTCCAGTGTCAGGAGGGCCGGTGACCAGAGGACACAGATTAGAGATGAAGAATCAGTGGGGAGATGAGGAAATGTTTTTCCCGCAGCGAGTTGTTGTGATCTGGAACGCGCTGCCTGAAAGGGCGGTGGAAGCAGATTCAACAGTAACTTTCAAAAGGGAATTGGAGAAATACTTGAAGGGGAGAAATTCACAGGGCTATGGGGAAAGAGCGGGGAGTGGGACTAATTGGACAGCTAGTTCAAGGAGCCAGTACAGACACGATGGGCCGAATGGCCTCCTTCTGTGCTGTATTAGTCTATGATTCCATGATCTAACTGTGACTCTCACGGTCCTACTGAAAAACAGGATGTGGGCACAAGTTTGTAGGTTAGAGAGACATGTTTATAAGAATGAAGTGTTTCTAAATCATGCTCTCTCTCTCTGTCTGTCTCTCTGACTCATTCTCTCTCTGTCTCTCTCTCTGTCTCTCTCTCTCTGTCTCTTTGATTTATGACTGTAGAGCTGACCCAGTGTCCAATTCCGGGAGGGTGGATGAGTGAGAGAGGGAGTGAAGGAGGGGGTGAGAGATAGGAAGAGGGAGACAGAGAGAGAGAGAGACAGAGAGACAGAGCGAGAGAGAGACAGAGAGAGAGAGAGACAGACAGAGAGAGAGAGAGACAGAGAGAGTGCTGTAGATTGAATTCCTTGTTGAAGGAGTCTATTGAGCTAAGCGTTGGTATCTCAGTGTTTCTACTTTCCGTGTCTCTATGACCATGGACAGGAAACCTACCACTGATGCACAGCTCGAACCTGACACCAGCGGTTGGATCCTACGACTTGGCGATGCTTTGAGCTGATAAAATTCTATTGCGAAGGCGTTTCCTGATACTCAGTTTGTGCTTGCTTAACGGAAAGCAAGGAGATTTAATCAGCTCGAAATATTGCACAGGCCAAATGGGGGGAAAGGTTTGAAAGACGTGATCCACGTCAGTCCCACGCTTTCCCATAGCTCTGCAATTTAATCTTCACCAATCACACGTTCTGCAGCCTGAAATCTCCCCTCACCTCCCCCTCTGGTTCTTTATCTCTAATCTGTGTCCTCTGGTTACCGACCCTCCTGCCACTGGAATCAGTCTCTCCTTATTTACTCTATCAAAACCTATCCTGATTTTGAACACCTCTATTAAATCTCCTCTTAACCTTCTCTGCTCCAAGGACAACAATCCCAGCTTCTCCAGTCTCTCCGCGTCACTGAAGTCCCTCATCCCTGGTACCATTCTGGTCAATCTCCCCCTTAACCTTCTCTGCTCTAAGGAGAACAATCCCAGCTTCTCCAGTCTCTCCGCGTCACTGAAGTCCCTCATCCCTGGTACCATTCTGGTCAATCTCCCCCTTAACCTTCTCTGCTCTAAGGAGAACAATCCCAGCTTCTCCAGTCTCTCCACGTAATTGAAGTCCCTCATCCCTGGAACCATTCTGGTCAATCTCCCCCTTAACCTTCTCTGCTCTAAGGAGAACAATCCCAGCTTCACCAGTCTCTCCACGTAATTGAAGTCCCTCATCCCTGGTACCATTCTGGTCAATCTCCCCTTAACCTTCTCTGCTCCAAGGAGAACAATCCCAGCTTCTCCAGTCTCTCCACGTAACTGAAGTCCCTCATCCCCGGTACCATTCTGGTCAATCTCCTCTTAACCTTCTCTGCTCTAAGGAGAACAATGCCAGCTTCTCCAGTCTCTCCACATCACTGAAGTCTCTCATTCCTGGTACCATTCTGGTCAATCTCCCCTTAACCTTCTCTGCTCTAAGGAGAACAATCCCAGCTTCTCCAGTCTCTACACGTAATTGAAGTCCCTCATCCCTGGAACCATTCTGGTCAATCTCCCCTTAACCTTCTCTGCTCCAAGGAGAACAACCCCAGCTTCTCCAGTCTCTCTGCGTTGTAACACGTGCAGAATGACCCCTCGCCCCGTCCAACAGGTTGTAGAGTTCGCAATTGAGACTCGTGAGATATTACACCAGACACACAGATACAAAACTCCAACCACTGCTGGAGCAGTTCACCAATAATATTACAGGAAATCATACATACAACCAGCCGATGATCTGTCCAGAGTTGATTGTAGGTCCCCGTAAGTGAAAAGACTTGCCAGACCCCTTCGTCCTCTGACTGCATCATGATCCTTGTAGGCAAGATGACCGGCTTCTTCTGACTGCAGTGCTGATTTTCTTTAGCCACTTGCGTTTTTAGCCAGCTTTCCTTGACTATTGCATCAAATCATTCTTTCAGAGATAGTGAAATGTTCCTTTTGTGTTGATTTGAGCTGTCAAACATTTACACTCACACATCCTGTGTGGTTGTTATTCACTTTGTCCTTATCACAACCCAAAATTGTTCATTCACTCCTGACGTCTCTCTTACATAGAAACATAGAAGATAGGAGCAGGAGTAGGCCATTCGGCCCCTCGAGCCTGCTCCGCCATTCAATGAGATCATGGCTGATCATCCAAATTCAGTATCCTGTCCCTGCCTTCTCCCCATATCCCTTGATCCCTTTAGCCTTAAGAAATATATCCAACTCTTCTTTGAATATATTTAATGAACTGGCCTCCACCGCCCTCTGTGGCAGAGAATTCCACAGGTTCACCACTCTCTGGGTGAAGAAATTCCTCCTCATTTCAGTCCTAAATGGCTTACCCCTTATCCTTAGACTGTGACCCCTGGTTCTGGACTCCCCGGCCATCATAAACATCCTTCCTGCATCTAGTCTGTCCAGACCTGACAGAATTTTATAGGTTTCGATGAGATCTCCACTCAATCTTCTAAACTCCAGTGAGTATAAGCCCAATCGACCCAATCTCTCCTCATACGTCATTCCTGCCATCCCAGGTATCAGCCTGGTGAATCTTCGCTGCACTCCTTCCATGGCAAGAACGTCCTTCCACAGGTAAGGTGACCAAAACTGCACACAATACTCAAGGTGTGGTCTCACCAAGGCCCTGTACAACTGCAGCAAGACATCCTTGTTCCTGTACTCGAACCCTCTTGCTACGAAGGCCAACATACCATTTGCCTTCTTAACCGCCTGCTGCACCTGCATGCTTACCTTCAGCGACTGGTGTACAATAACACCCAGGTCTCTTTGCACTTCCCCTTCTCCCAATCTATTGCCATTCAAATAATAATCTGCCTTCCTGTTTTTGCCACCAAAGTGGATAACCTCACATTTATCCACATTATAGTGCATTTGCCATGTTTCTGCCCAATCACCCAACCTGTCCAAATCGTACTGGCGTTTCACGACATCCTCCTCACAGCTTACCCTCCCGCCCAGCTTTGTGTCGTCTGCAAATTTGGAGATATTACATCCAATTCCCTCGTCCAGATCATTAATATATATTGTGAACAGCTGGGGTCCTAGGACCGATCCCTGCGGTACCCCACTAGTCACTGCCTGCCACTCGGAAAATGACCCGTTTATTCCAACTCTCTGCTTTCTGTCCGCCAACCAGTTCTCTATCCAAGTCAATACCTTGCCCCCAATCCCATGTGCCTTAATTTTGCACGCTAATCTCTTATGCGGGACCTTATCGAAAGCCTTCTGAAAGTCCAAATACACCACATCTACTGGTTCTCCCTTATCTATTCTACCAGTTACATCCTCAAAAAATTCCAGTAAATTAGTAAATTGCAGTGGCAGTGACCATGGGAAATTCCCCTTGTGAATTATAACCCAGGATGCCAACTATCCTTCCTTACCACCTCCTCCTACGCAGCCCATGTAGCCTACGTCAGCAGTGACATGGTGGATAGTTCCGCGTATATTGAGAAACCAGTTAGTGTCCTAACTAGAACGCAAGTAACCCTTAAATTGCTGAGATGCCGATTTAAAAAAAGAAAAAAACAGAGGAACCTACGTTCCAGTCTAAAATTTAACCTTTGTTTGCTATTGTTAGAGTCGAATTTTTCGAGCAAAACCACACGGAGACGGAACTGCTGACAAAGTAAAAGTTTATTAGTAAATGGCTGGAAGGCTTGTGCACAAAGGGAGGGAGGCTGCTATCTCCAGAATCGAACCTTTTCTCTCAAGGAAATACAGTCTACAAGCCTTGATATACCTTTCAATAGGTAACGCCCACAGGTTGCAAAAGTAGGCGTACACATACAAACAGCGTCACTACCGTCACTCCCTTATTGGTTGGCGTGATTAGTCACTCAATGTCAGGAGCCGCCCTGAAGTGTTCTGACAGATAGCATAACAGCTAGGCCTTCAAATTCGGTGGGCTGCACCACCAGTTAGCGCCTAAAGAGGGCACTCAGTGGCTTTAGCGCCACTGGCCACGCCTCCCGCGATATTTAGCTGGGGCGCTAATGGCGGCGTTAGCCTGTTGCGCTGCGCCGCCACCGATGATGTCATTGGTGTGCACAGCGCCCCGCTACCGCCCCGATCACGATATTTGCGAGCGCCTGCCTCTGTAGCGCCGTTCGCAAATCGCGCCCGGTTCACGGGGCCTACCTGTGGCGGCAGTGGCGCAAATTAAGGTGGAGGTGCGGGGCGGCCGTTTTTTCGGCGGCCGCCTGCCAGCACCTCCGTCCCCGGCCTCCTGACCTCCCCCCTGCGGCAGTGCCGGCTGTTTTCCGAGAGCCCGGCACTGCTCCTCGGTGCCGGGCTCTTTTGCCAGCACTCGCGATCTCTGATCGCGCTGGTGCGGGCCCCTCCCCCTTAAGAACGGGAGGAAGGCCTGCCGTGCCGCAGCGCGCCGTGCCGCACGGTGTGGCGCTGCGGCGCGTTGCGCTGCGATATTCAGTTTCAGCGCCCGAAGAAGGACGCGGAGCACCTCAAGAAGCGCCCCGTGTCCCTCCTGGGGCGCTCAAGCTGAATTTCCGGCGGTCGCACCTGCTCCGGTCGCAGCGGTAATTGCGTCTCCACCGAATTTCTCCCCCCCTAGTTTCTAGCTTCTGTGAGCAACGTCGCCCTAATATTTCTAGGGTTACTTCCCAGGGTTCTGAAGGAAGTGGCCCTAGAAATAGTAGATGCATTGCTGGTCATCTTCCAGAACTCGATAGACTCTGGAACAGTACCCATGGATTGGAGGGTAGCTAATGTTACCCCACTATTCAAAAAAGGTGGTAGAGAGACAACGGGGAATTACAGACCGGCAAGCTTGACATCGGTAGTGGGGAAAATGCTAGAGTCTATTACAAAAGATGTAATAGCAGAGCACTTGGAAAACAGTGACAGGATCGGACAAAGTCAACATGGATTTACAAAAGGTAAATCGTGCTTGACTAATCTACTGGAATTTTTTGAGGATGTAACTGGTAAAATAGATAAGGGAGAACCAGTAGATGTGGTGTATTTGGACTTTCAGAATGCTTTCGATAAGGTCCCGCATAAGAGGTTAGCGTGCAAAATTAAGGCACATGGGATTGGGGGCAAGGTATTGACTTGGATAGAGAACTGGTTGGCGGACAGAAAGCAAAGAGTTGGAATAAATGGGTCGTTTTCCGAGTGGCAGGCAGTGACTAGTGGGGTACCGCATAGATCGGTCCTAGGACCCCAGCTGTTCACAATATATATAAATGATCTGGACGAGGGAATTGGATGTAATATCTCCAAATTTGCAGACGACACAAAGCTGGGTGGGAGGGTAAGCTGTGAGGAGGGTGTCGAGAAACTCTAGTACGATTTGGACAGATTGGGTGATTGGGCAGAAACATGGCAAATGCACTATAATGTGGATAAATGTGAGGTTATCCACTTTGGTGGCAAAAACAGTAAGGCAGATTATTATTTGAATGGCAATAGATTGGGAGAAGGGGAAGTGCAAAGAGACCTGGGTGTTCTTGTGCACCAGTCGCTGAAGGTAAGCATGCAGGTGCAGCAGGCGGTTAAGAAGGCAAATGGTATGTTGGCCTTCGTAGCAAGAGGGTTCGAGTACAGGAACAAGGATGTCCTGCTACAGTTGTACAGGGCCTTGGTGAGACCGCACCTTGAGTATTGTGTGCAGTTTTGGTCACCTTACCTGAGGAAGGACGTTCTTGCCATGGAGGGAGTGCAGCGAAGATTCACCAGGCTGATACCTGGGATGGCAGGAATGACGTATGAGGAGAGATTGTGTCGATTGGGCTTATACTCACTGGAGTTTAGAAGATTGAGAGGGGATCTCATCGAAACCTATAAAATTCTGTCAGGCCTAGACAGACTAGATGCAGGAAGGATGTTCCCGATGGTCGGGGAGTCCAGAACCAGGGGTCTAAGGATAAAGGGTAAGCCATTTAGAACAGAAATGAGGAGGAATTTCTTCACCCAGAGAGTGGTGAACCTGTGGAATTCTCTACCACAGAAGGCAGTAGAGGCCAATTCATTAAATATATTCAAGAAGGAGTGGCATATATTTCTTAAGGCTAAAGGGATCAAGGGATATGGGGAGAAGGCAGGGACAGGGTACTGAAATTGGATGATCAGCCATGATCTCATTGAATGGCGGAGCAGGCTCGAGGGGCCGAATGGCCGACTCCTGCCCCTATCTTCTATGTTTCTATAAACAATGCCCGCTTTTGGTTGCGAGCAGACAGTACAAAGGAAGATAAGGTGTTTGAGGCAGAGATAGGAATGGCCAACTCCCTATGAAGTTCAGTTCCCCTTATCTCTCAGAAGGCCAGCTGCATTAAACACTGCTTCTGTAACACTGATAACAACAAAGGCGGAGACCAAGGGGGAGAAATTCGGTATCGCCCATTTTGAGGCGCGATTATCGGCCGGGTGCAAAGTTTAGCACCCGGTGCAAATTATCGCCGCCTACTGCAATATTCGTCTCTGTCGCCCCCTGGAGGTGATTGGAGCGCTAAATCAGGTGCTACACACCTCTCTTAAGGCGCTAACACCGAGGAGCGAGGCGCTACCTCAGAGCGCTGGCGAAGCTCAGGGGATGTCAGTCAGCAATGGAACACAGACACACTGGCGCCGTCCAATTCTTAAAGGGGAGTTCTGACGAATGGTCATCGACCTGAAACGTTAACTCTGTTTCTCTCTTCACAGATGCTGCTTGACCTGCTGAGTTTCTCCTGCATTTTCAGTTTTTATCTTAAAGGGGAGGGTCGATCTTGCTCTGCATCCACATCCTGCTCATTGCAGCCTTGAATCTCGACCTGGAGAGACCTGTGCATCAAATCTGCTGGTAAGAACAATGGAGAGGCCCAGGGAAAGAGCTCAGAGTGCAGCCCCCACAGTCTCTTGAAAATCGATACCAGGGCAAATCAAAACCAACCTACAAAACTCCTTCACACAGCATTGAATCTCTCCAGAAGTCTGTCTCTCTCTCTCAGAGTGCGTGGTGCAAAAATGTCACCGAAAAAAAAAAGGCAGGAAGCGGTCGCCTTTAAATAGCGCTCCCCTAGTCCCTTTCCGACAGCATAGCGGTCCCCTCAACCTGTCGTTGCTAGCGGCAGGCGGTAAGGCAGGGGGGGGCGCCACTCAATATCCGGTCCGGGGCGTTGCGCACTCGACTGACGTCACGATCTGCCGGCGCAGGGGACCGTGGCGGTATTGTTTAGCGCCGCCGCTAAATGTCCGCTCAATTTCGCGAGAGGCGCAGGTCTCGCCGCGCCCGGGCGCTAGTTGGTTAGCGCCCCACTTATCGCCCTCTTAAGGCGCTAATGGGTGGCGCTAACAACTGAATTTCTCCCCACCAAGAGTCTGGTAAATATGCTGTGGTCCGCTATTTCTACAGTACAGGAATCTTTCATTTATCCGGAGGTTAAATGTCCGGAAAGTTCTATCTACCAGCAAAATTAAGGAGTCGCTTCAGAATTTTTTTTTTCTTTTCGTTGCTCCTTTTCTCCAGTCCTGGCTCCGCAAGCGTCTCTGTAGCTAAGCAGCAGCTTCAACTAGACGCTTGCAAGCTGCGCCGACTGTTTTGAAGCTGTTGCTAAGCAACAGGGTTTGTTGCTTCACACGGAGCTCCGAGCTCCGTATGTTTTAACATTAGCTGCACAATCGAGAGCATCCTGACGAACTGTATCACAGTATGGTATGGCAGCTGTAGCTACTATGACCGGAAAGCCCTGCAGCGGGTAGTCAAAACTGCCCAACGCATTACCGGCACCCGGCTACCGACCATAGAGCACATCTACCAGAAACGCTGTTTACGGAGGTCACGGTCCATCATCAAAGACCCTACCCACCCCAGCCACAGTCTGTTCGCCCTCCTGCCATCTGGGAGACGCTACAGATGCATTCGCACCCGTACAACCAGATTTAAGAACAGCTTCTTTCCCAGGGCTGTCATCCTACTGAACTCCACAAGTAAACTCTAAAGCCTGCACATCTGCCAATGCACTTTATTGTGGTTATGTTTATGTTAACAAGCCAAATGTATGTTGAATGTTTAAATGTCTTAATCTAAATGTACACTCTCGGGAGCCGCAAGCCTACATTTCGTTGTACTGCACTTGTACACTAACAATGGCAATAAAAGTTGATTATGATTAGCGCTGGTTTCTACGGCAGTTTTGATCTAACGGCACCAGCTCAGTCCCGTCGGTGCCGGATACCAGAAAGTTTCCTGTAAGAACATAAGAAATAGGAGCAGGATTAGGCCAATCGGCCCCTCGAGCCTGCTCCGCCATTCAATAAGATCATGGCTGATCTGATCCTAACCGCCAATCTCTATCACAGAACCATCTCCTGAATCTAACAGAATTAGACACACGAAATAGGAGCAGGATCAGGCTACACGGCCCCTGGGCCCGCTCCGCTACCCACAGGGCCATGACCGATCCGAACCTAGACTCACGTCCAAATTCCTGCCCGCTCCCCGTAACCCTTAATTCCCTTTACTTCTAGGAAACTGTCTATTTCTGCTTTAAATTTATGTAATGATGTAGCTTCGACAGCTTTTTGGGGCAGCATATTCCATGGACCTACCACCCTCTGAGTGAAGTAGTTCCTCCTCATCTCAGTTTTGAAAGAGCAGCCCCTTATTCTAAGACTATGCCCCCTAGTTCTAGTTTCACCCATCATCGGGAACATCTTCCCTGCATCCACGCGATCCAACCCCTTCACAATCTTATATGTTTCAATAAGATCGCCTCTCATTCTTCTGAACTCCAATTAGAGTCCCAATCTACTCAACCTCTCCTCATACGTCCATCCCCTCATCCCCGGGATTAACCGAGTGAACCTTCTTTGTACTGACTCGAGAGCAAGTATGTCCTTTCTTAAGTATGGACACCAAAACTGTACGCAGTATTCCAGGTGCGGTCTCACCAAGACCTTGTACAACTGAAGCAATACCTCCTTATTTTTATATTCTATCCCCCTAGCAATGAAAGCCAACATTCCATTGGCCTTCTTAATCACTTGCTGCACCTGCATACTAACCTTTTGAGTTTCGTGCACCAGGACCCCCAGATCCCTTTGTACTTCAGTACTTTCCAGTTTCTTGCCATTAAGATAATAACTTGCTCTACGATTTTTCCTGCCAAAGTGCATTACCTCACACTTTCCAGTATTGTATTCCATCTGCCAAATCTCTGCCCACCTACTTAGCCTGTCTATGTCCCCTTGCAGGTTTTTTATGTCCTCCCCACTCACTACTTTCCCCCTGTACTTAGTCAAAGAGGGTTAATATGATGGTCAAGTATCCCATCATGCTTCGCAGCTACCTAAATGCTACATGTTCAGTTTATATATATTTCCTAATACGTGAAGCTAAACATCCTTTGAATGGTTTCTCGTACTATGGCTTTGGCTAATAGATTTAAAGACTAGAGGATTCAAGCTTTGATTCACAAGTCTATTTTTGCAATCCAACACGATGGTGAAATTGCCAAGGCAGTTTGATTTGATTTGTTTCAATGTGAAAAACCTAATTTTCCTCCCGTTGTATTCAATGTTTTTACCGTATTTTGGAAAGCCATCTTCTACCTCAACTCCATTTCCCTGCGTTATCCCCATATTCCTTAATTCCCCCAAATCTCTCGATCTCTGTCTTGAATATACTCAACGACTGAGCCTCCTGTGGTAGAGAATTCCAAAGATTCACCGCCCTCTGAGTGAAGAAATTCCTCCTCATCTCAGTCCCGAATGGCTGACCCCTTATTCTGAGACTGTGACCCCTAGTTCTAGACTCCCTAGCCCGGGGAAACATCCACCCTGCATCTACCCTGTCAAGCCCTGTAAGAATCTTATATGTTTCATTGAGATCACCTCTCATTCTTCTAAACTCTAGAGAATACAGACCCAATCTATTCAATAGCCAGGAATGTGCCTGATTCATTTGCTTCCTCACCACTTCCCAGTCAGAGGCTATTAACACCGCCTAATTTGATTCCTTTTGGCACAGAATTAAGAATTCTCGAGGGCAATTAGGAATGGGCAATAAATGCTCACCTTGCCATCCCAGGAACGGCTAAAAAAAAACTGAAAGCCTTGCACATAACTTTATTGAGAGAATAAAACATTCGGAATTAGTATGGAGTCTTCTGCAATGTGCTAAAATTGTTCTTTTCAAAAGTGCATGGAGGTTGGAGAAATTTCGTACCTTATTGCAATGTTTTAAATGTAACAAGAACCGAACGAATCCAATTCAGAAGAAAATGCCTCAGAGACATTGTAAGCAATGTTTTACAAGAGCAAATTGAATCATGAAATGTTAACCCTTTAATTGAGACACAGAGAGCGAGTGCAATTAATTCACCACCAAAAAAACCTCCCTTCAATTGCATGTGAAGATGGGAAAAACACAGTCAGGTATTAAATAATACGTGGGCTGACTCGTTCTCATGATCCAACCCCCCATCACTCTCACTCCAGAGACTTAAGCACAAAAATCTAGGCTGACACTCCAGTGCAGTACTGAGGGAGCGTTCCACTGTCGGAGCGGCAGTACTGAGGGAGTGTTACACTGTCGGAGCGGCAGTACTGAGGGAGTGTTACACTGTCGGAGCGGCAGTACTGAGGGACTGCTGCACTGTCGGAGCGGCAGTACTGAGGGAGTGCCGCACTGTCGGAGGGGCAGTACTGAGGGAGCGTTACACTGTCGGAGCGGCAGTACTGAGGGAGTGCTGCACTGTCGGATGGGCAGTACTGAGGGAGCGCCGCACTGTCGGAGCGGCAGTACTGAGTGAGTGCCGCACTGTCTGAGGGGCAGTACTGAGGGAGCGCCGCACTGTCGGAGGGGCAGTACTGAGGGAGCGCTGCACTGTCTGGGGGGCAGTACTGAGGGAGCGCTGCACTGTCGGAGGGGCAGTACTGAGGGAGCGCTGCACTGTCTGGGGGGCAGTACTGAGGGAGCGCTGCACTGTCTGGGGGGCAGTACTGAGGGAGCGCTGCACTGTCTGGGGGGCAGTACTGAGGGAGCGCTGCACTGTCGGAGGGGCAGTTAATCAATTTAAAAATTAAAGCCCCAAAGCAATGAAACTGGCCTGTTCACCTCTTCATTGCTGGCGGGATCTTGTTGTGCGCAAAATGGCTGCCACACGTACCGAAGGGGCCGCCTTTGGGGCCATTGCAAACCTTGGGGGATGTGCCTGTGCGTGCACTGTGTTGCGGCGTGCTTTAAATAAGAGTCTTTCTGCGGCTTGTGTCTTAGAAAGGGTATTAAGCTGAACCAGTGGAGACAAACAGTGACAGAAGCACAAAAATTATTGAGGTGGGACATCTAGTTCAGTTTGAGCATGAGCATCACAGGGGTGAGCATACTGTCCCCCTGGAGCAGCATCCAGCCCAGACACCCTCAGTTCCAAGCCTCATGGGACTCGAGGCGTTTGTTGCCTTCATCTGAATCTCTGTCTCTTTCTTTGCCCGGACTCGCTCTTCATGAGCTGCATCCGCGCTGTACCACGGCGTAGATTGTTGAAGTTTGCTCCTGCCTTTCATCATTAGTCTGTGATTTCAAGAAACGTGATGTCAAAAAAAAAAGAATTCGTAACCTGTCGTAACTTCAGCTTGCGACTTCGACCCCAAACTGACCACCTCCATAAAATCGCCCATCTCCGCCCTTCCCTCAGCTCATCCGCTACTGAACCCCTCCTCCATGCATTTGTTACCTCCAGACTCGACTATTCCAACGCTCGCTTGACCGGCCTTCCACGTTCCACCCTACGGACACTTTAGGTGATCGAAAACTCGACTGCCTCCGTGTCCTAACTCGCACCGAGTCCCGTTCACCCATCACCCCCTCTGCTCGCTGAACTAAATTGGCTCCCGGTCCGGGAACGCCTCGATTTTAAAATTCTCATCCTTGTTTTCAAATCCCTCCATGGCCTCCTCGCTCCCTCCCTATCTCTGTAAACTCCTCCAGCTCCCTACACCCCTCCGTACCTCTGTAACCTCCTCCAGCCCCTACACCCCTCCCTATCTCTGTAACCACCTCCAGCCCCTACACCCCTCCCTATCTCTGTAACCTCCTCCAGCCCCTACACCCCTCCCTATCTCTGTAACCTCCTCCAGCCCCTACAACCCTCCCTATCTCTGTAACCTCCTCCAGCCCCTACACCCCTCCCTATCTCTGTAACCTCCTCCAGCCCCTACACCCCTCCCATCTCTGTAACCTCCTCCAGCCCCTACACCGCTCCCTATCTCTGTAACCTCCTCCAGCCCCTACGCCGCTCCCTATCTCTGTAACCTCCTCCAGCCCCTACACCCCTCCCATCTCTGTAACCTCCTCCAGCCCCCACACCCCTCCCTATCTCTGTAACCTCCTCCAGCCCCTACACCGCTCCTTATCTCTGTAACCTCCTCCAACCCCTACGCCGCTCCCTATCTCTGTAACCTCCTTCAGCCCCTACACCCCTCCCATCTCTGTAACCTCCTCCAGCCCCTACACCCCTCCTTATCTCTGTAACCTCCTCCAGCCCCTACACCCCTCCCATCTCTGTAACCTCCTCCAGCCCCCACACCCCTCCCTATCTCTGTAACCTCCTCCAGCCCTTACACCCCTCCCTATCACTGTAATCTTCTCCAGCCCCTACACCCCTCCCTATCTCTGTAACCTCCTCCAGCCCCTACAACCCTCCCTATCTCTGTAACCTCCTCCAGCCCCTACAACCCTCCCTATCTCTGTAACCTCCTCCAGCCCCTACACCCCTCCCTATCTCTGTAACCTCCTCCAGCCCCTACACCGCTCCCTATCTCTGTAACCTCCTCCAGCCCCTACGCCGCTCCCTATCTCTGTAACCTCCTCCAGCCCCTACACCCCTCCCATCTCTGTAACCTCCTCCAGCCCCCACACCCCTCCCTATCTCTGTAACCTCCTCCAGCCCCTACACCGCTCCCTATCTCTGTGACCTCCTCCAGCCCCGACGCCGCTCCCTATCTCTGTAACCTCCTCCAGCCCCCTACACCCATCCCTATCTCTGTAACCTCCTCCAGCCCCTACGCCCCTCCCTATCTCTGTAAACTCCTCCAGCCCCTACACTGCTCCCTATCTCTGTAACCTCCTCCAGCACCTACACCCCTCCCTATCTCTGTAACCTCCTCCAGCCCCTACACCCCTCCCTATCTCTGCAACCTCCTCCAGCCCCTACACCGCTCCCTATCTCTGTAACCTCCTCCAGCCCCTACACCCCTCCCTATCTCTGTAACCTCTTCCAGCCCCCTACACCCCTCCCTATCTCTGTAACCTCCTCCAGCCCCTACACTGCTCCCTATCTCTGTAACCTCCTCCAGCACCTACACCCCTCCCTATCTCTGTAACCTCCTCCAGTCCCTACACCCCTCCCTATCTCTGCAACCTCCTCCAGCCCCTACACCGCTCCCTGTCTCTGTAACCTCCTCCAGCCCCTACACCCCTCCCTATCTCTGTAACCTCTTCCAGCCCCCTACACCCCTCCCTATCTCTGTAACCTCCTCCAGCCCCTACACCCCTCCCTATCTCTGTAACCTCCTCCAGCCCCTACACCGCTCCCTATCTCTGTAACCTCCTCCAGCCCCTACGCCGCTCCCTATCTCTGTAACCTCCTCCAGCCCCTACACCGCTCCTTATCTCTGTAACCTCCTCCAACCCCTACGCCGCTCCCTATCTCTGTAACCTCCTTCAGCCCCTACACCCCTCCCATCTCTGTAACCTCCTCCAGCCCCTACACCCCTCCCTATCTCTGTAACCTCCTCCAGCCCCTACACCCCTCCCATCTCTGTAACCTCCTCCAGCCCCCACACCCCTCCCTATCTCTGTAACCTCCTCCAGCCCCTACACCCCTCCCTATCTCTGTAACCTCCTCCAGCCCTTACACCCCTCCCTATCACTGTAATCTTCTCCAGCCCCCGACACCCCTCCCTATCTCTGTAACCTCCTCCAGCCCCTACAACCCTCCCTATCTCTGTAACCTCCTCCAGCCCCTACAACCCTCCCTATCTCTGTAACCTCCTCCAGCCACTACACCCCTCCCTATCTCTGTAACCTCCTCCAGCCCCTACACCGCTCCCTATCTCTGTAACCTCCTCCAGCCCCTACGCCGCTCCCTATCTCTGTAACCTCCTCCAGCCCCTACACCCCTCCCATCTCTGTAACCTCCTCCAACCCCACACCCCTCCCTATCTCTGTAACCTCCTCCAGCCCCTACACCGCTCCCTATCTCTGTAACCTCCTCCAGCCCCGACGCCGCTCCCTATCTCTGTAACCTCCTCCAGCCCCTACACCCCTCCCATCTCTGTAACCTCCTCCAGCCCCTACACCCCTCCCTATCTCTGTAACCTCCTCCAGCCCCTACACCCCTCCCTATCTCTGTAACCTCCTCCAGCCCCTACACCCCTCCCTATCTCTGTAACCTCCTCCAGCCCCTACACCGCTCCCTATCTCTGTAACCTCCTCCAGCCCCTACGCCGCTCCCTTTCTCTGTAACCTCCTCCAGCCCCCTACAACCATCCCTATCTCTGTAACCTCCTCCAGCCCCTACACCCCTCCCTATCTCTGTAAACTCCTCCAGCCCCTACACTGCTCCCTATCTCTGTAACCTCCTCCAGCACCTACACCCCTCCCTATCTCTGTAACCTCCTCCAGCCCCTACACCCCTCCCTAACTCTGTAACCTCCTCCAGCCCCTACACCGCTCCCTATCTCTGTAACCTCCTCCAGCCCCTACGCCGCTCCCTATCTCTGTAACCTCCTCCAGCCCCTACACCCCTCCCATCTCTGTAACCTCCTCCAGCCCCCACACCCCTCCCTATCTCTGTAACCTCCTCCAGCCCCTACACCGCTCCCTATCTCTGTAACCTCCTCCAGCCCCTACGCCGCTCCCTATCTCTGTAACCTCCTCCAGCCCCTACACCCCTCCCATCTCTGTAACCTCCTCCAGCCCCTACACCCCTCCCTATCTCTGTAACCATCTCCAGCCCCTACACCCCTCCCTATCTCTGTAACCTCCTCCAGCCCTTACACCCCTCCCTATCACTGTAATCTTCTCCAGCCCCCTACACCCCTCTCTATCTCTGTAACCTCCTCCAGCCCCTACAACCCTCCCTATCTCTGTAACCTCCTCCAGCCCCTACAACCCTCCCTATCTCTGTAACCTCCTCCAGCCCCCTACAACCCTCCCTATCCCTGCAATCTCCTCCAGCCCCTACAACCCTCCCTCTCTCTGTAACCTCCTCCAGCCCCTACACCCCTCCCTATCTCTGAAACCTCCACCACCCTCTACACCCCTCCCTATCTCTGTACCCTCCTCCAGTCCCTACACCCCTCCCTATCTCTGTAACCTCCTCCAGCCCCTACACACCTCCCTATCTCTGTAACCTCCTCCAGCCCCTACAACCCTCCCTATCTCTGTAACCTCCTCCAGCCCCTACAACCCTCCCTATCTCTGTAACCTCCTCCAGCCACTACACCCCTCCCTATCTCTGTAACCTCCTCCAGCCCCTACACCGCTCCCTATCTCTGTAACCTCCTCCAGCCCCTACGCCGCTCCCTATCTCTGTAACCTCCTCCAGCCCCTACACCCCTCCCATCTCTGTAACCTCCTCCAGCCCCCACACCCCTCCCTATCTCTGTAACCTCCTCCAGCCCCTACACCGCTCCCTATCTCTGTAACCTCCTCCAGCCCCGACGCCGCTCCCTATCTCTGTAACCTCCTCCAGCCCCTACACCCCTCCCATCTCTGTAACCTCCTCCAGCCCCCACACCCCTCCCTATCTCTGTAACCTCCTCCAGCCCCTACACCGCTCCCTATCTCTGTAACCTCCTCCAGCCCCTACGCCGCTCCCTTTCTCTGTAACCTCCTCCAGCCCCCTACAACCATCCCTATCTCTGTAACCTCCTCCAGCCCCTACACCCCTCCCTATCTCTGTAACCTCCTCCAGCCCCTACACCCCTCCCTATCTCTGTAACCTCCTCCAGCCCCTACACTGCTCCCTATCTCTGTAACCTCCTCCAGCCCCTACGCCGCTCCCTATCTCTGTAACCTCCTCCAGCCCCTACACCCCTCCCATCTCTGTAACCTCCTCCAGCCCCCACACCCCTCCCTATCTCTGTAACCTCCTCCAGCCCCTACACCGCTCCCTATCTCTGTAACCTCCTCCAGCCCCTACGCCGCTCCCTATCTCTGTAACCTCCTCCAGCCCCTACACCCCTCCCATCTCTGTAACCTCCTCCAGCCCCTACACCCCTCCCTATCTCTGTAACCATCTCCAGCCCCTACACCCCTCCCTATCTCTGTAACCTCCTCCAGCCCTTACACCCCTCCCTATCACTGTAATCTTCTCCAGCCCCCTACACCCCTCCGTATCTCTGTAACCTCCTCCAGCCCCCTACAACCCTCCCTATCTCTGTAACATCCTCCAGCCCCTACACTGCTCCCTATCTCTGTAACCTCCTCCAGCCCCTACGCCGCTCCCTACCTCTGTAACCTCCTCCAGCCCCTACACCCCTCCCATCTCTGTAACCTCCTCCAGCCCCCACACCCCTCCCTATCTCTGTAACCTCCTCCAGCCCCTACACCGCTCCCTATCTCTGTAACCTCCTCCAGCCCCTACGCCGCTCCCTATCTCTGTAACCTCCTCCAGCCCCTACACCCCTCCCATCTCTGTAACCTCCTCCAGCCCCTACACCCCTCCCTATCTCTGTAACCATCTCCAGCCCCTACACCCCTCCCTATCTCTGTAACCTCCTCCAGCCCTTACACCCCTCCCTATCACTGTAATATTCTCCAGGCTCCTACACCCCTCCCTATCTCTGTAACCTCCTCCAGCCCCCTACAACCCTCCCTATCCCTGCAATCTCCTCCAGCCCCTACAACCCTCCCTCTCTCTGTAACCTCCTCCAGCCCCTACACCCCTCCCTATCTCTGAAACCTCCACCACCCTCTACACCCCTCCCTATCTCTGTACCCTCCTCCAGTCCCTACACCCCTCCCTATCTCTGTAACCTCCTCCAGCCCCTACACACCTCCCTATCTCTGTAACCTCCTCCAGCCCCTACAACCCTCCCTATCTCTGCAACCTCCTCCAGCCCTTACAACCCTCCCTATCTCTGTAACCTCCTCCAGTCCCTACACCCCTCCCTATCTCTGTAACCTCCTCCAGCCCCTACACCCCTCCCTATCTCTGTAACCTCCTCCAGCCCCTACACCCCTCCCTATCTCTGTAACCTCCTCCAGCCCCTACACCCCTCCCTATCTCTGTAACCTCCTCCAGCCCCTACAACCCTCCCTATCTCTGTAACCTCCTCCAGCCCCTACACCCCTCCCTATCTCTGTAACCTCCTCCAGCCCCTACACCCCTCCCATCTCTGTAACCTCCTCCAGCCCCTACACCGCTCCCTATCTCTGTAACCTCCTCCAGCCCCTACGCCGCTCCCTATCTCTGTAACCTCCTCCAGCCCCTACACCCCTCCCATCTCTGTAACCTCCTCCAGCCCCCACACCCCTCCCTATCTCTGTAACCTCCTCCAGCCCCTACACCGCTCCTTATCTCTGTAACCTCCTCCAACCCCTACGCCGCTCCCTATCTCTGTAACCTCCTTCAGCCCCTACACCCCTCCCATCTCTGTAACCTCCTCCAGCCCCTACACCCCTCCTTATCTCTGTAACCTCCTCCAGCCCCTACACCCCTCCCATCTCTGTAACCTCCTCCAGCCCCCACACCCCTCCCTATCTCTGTAACCTCCTCCAGCCCTTACACCCCTCCCTATCACTGTAATCTTCTCCAGCCCCTACACCCCTCCCTATCTCTGTAACCTCCTCCAGCCCCTACAACCCTCCCTATCTCTGTAACCTCCTCCAGCCCCTACAACCCTCCCTATCTCTGTAACCTCCTCCAGCCCCTACACCCCTCCCTATCTCTGTAACCTCCTCCAGCCCCTACGCCGCTCCCTATCTCTGTAACCTCCTCCAGCCCCTACACCCCTCCCATCTCTGTAACCTCCTCCAGCCCCCACACCCCTCCCTATCTCTGTAACCTCCTCCAGCCCCTACACCGCTCCCTATCTCTGTGACCTCCTCCAGCCCCGACGCCGCTCCCTATCTCTGTAACCTCCTCCAGCCCCCTACACCCATCCCTATCTCTGTAACCTCCTCCAGCCCCTACGCCCCTCCCTATCTCTGTAAACTCCTCCAGCCCCTACACTGCTCCCTATCTCTGTAACCTCCTCCAGCACCTACACCCCTCCCTATCTCTGTAACCTCCTCCAGCCCCTACACCCCTCCCTATCTCTGCAACCTCCTCCAGCCCCTACACCGCTCCCTATCTCTGTAACCTCCTCCAGCCCCTACACCCCTCCCTATCTCTGTAACCTCTTCCAGCCCCCTACACCCCTCCCTATCTCTGTAACCTCCTCCAGCCCCTACACTGCTCCCTATCTCTGTAACCTCCTCCAGCACCTACACCCCTCCCTATCTCTGTAACCTCCTCCAGTCCCTACACCCCTCCCTATCTCTGCAACCTCCTCCAGCCCCTACACCGCTCCCTGTCTCTGTAACCTCCTCCAGCCCCTACACCCCTCCCTATCTCTGTAACCTCTTCCAGCCCCCTACACCCCTCCCTATCTCTGTAACCTCCTCCAGCCCCTACACCCCTCCCTATCTCTGTAACCTCCTCCAGCCCCTACACCGCTCCCTATCTCTGTAACCTCCTCCAGCCCCTACGCCGCTCCCTATCTCTGTAACCTCCTCCAGCCCCTACACCGCTCCTTATCTCTGTAACCTCCTCCAACCCCTACGCCGCTCCCTATCTCTGTAACCTCCTTCAGCCCCTACACCCCTCCCATCTCTGTAACCTCCTCCAGCCCCTACACCCCTCCCTATCTCTGTAACCTCCTCCAGCCCCTACACCCCTCCCATCTCTGTAACCTCCTCCAGCCCCCACACCCCTCCCTATCTCTGTAACCTCCTCCAGCCCCTACACCCCTCCCTATCTCTGTAACCTCCTCCAGCCCTTACACCCCTCCCTATCACTGTAATCTTCTCCAGCCCCCGACACCCCTCCCTATCTCTGTAACCTCCTCCAGCCCCTACAACCCTCCCTATCTCTGTAACCTCCTCCAGCCCCTACAACCCTCCCTATCTCTGTAACCTCCTCCAGCCACTACACCCCTCCCTATCTCTGTAACCTCCTCCAGCCCCTACACCGCTCCCTATCTCTGTAACCTCCTCCAGCCCCTACGCCGCTCCCTATCTCTGTAACCTCCTCCAGCCCCTACACCCCTCCCATCTCTGTAACCTCCTCCAACCCCACACCCCTCCCTATCTCTGTAACCTCCTCCAGCCCCTACACCGCTCCCTATCTCTGTAACCTCCTCCAGCCCCGACGCCGCTCCCTATCTCTGTAACCTCCTCCAGCCCCTACACCCCTCCCATCTCTGTAACCTCCTCCAGCCCCTACACCCCTCCCTATCTCTGTAACCTCCTCCAGCCCCTACACCCCTCCCTATCTCTGTAACCTCCTCCAGCCCCTACACCCCTCCCTATCTCTGTAACCTCCTCCAGCCCCTACACCGCTCCCTATCTCTGTAACCTCCTCCAGCCCCTACGCCGCTCCCTTTCTCTGTAACCTCCTCCAGCCCCCTACAACCATCCCTATCTCTGTAACCTCCTCCAGCCCCTACACCCCTCCCTATCTCTGTAAACTCCTCCAGCCCCTACACTGCTCCCTATCTCTGTAACCTCCTCCAGCACCTACACCCCTCCCTATCTCTGTAACCTCCTCCAGCCCCTACACCCCTCCCTATCTCTGTAACCTCCTCCAGCCCCTACACCGCTCCCTATCTCTGTAACCTCCTCCAGCCCCTACGCCGCTCCCTATCTCTGTAACCTCCTCCAGCCCCTACACCCCTCCCATCTCTGTAACCTCCTCCAGCCCCCACACCCCTCCCTATCTCTGTAACCTCCTCCAGCCCCTACACCGCTCCCTATCTCTGTAACCTCCTCCAGCCCCTACGCCGCTCCCTATCTCTGTAACCTCCTCCAGCCCCTACACCCCTCCCATCTCTGTAACCTCCTCCAGCCCGTACACCCCTCCCTATCTCTGTAACCATCTCCAGCCCCTACACCCCTCCCTATCTCTGTAACCTCCTCCAGCCCTTACACCCCTCCCTATCACTGTAATCTTCTCCAGCCCCCTACACCCCTCTCTATCTCTGTAACCTCCTCCAGCCCCTACAACCCTCCCTATCTCTGTAACCTCCTCCAGCCCCTACAACCCTCCCTATCTCTGTAACCTCCTCCAGCCCCCTACAACCCTCCCTATCCCTGCAATCTCCTCCAGCCCCTACAACCCTCCCTCTCTCTGTAACCTCCTCCAGCCCCTACACCCCTCCCTATCTCTGAAACCTCCACCACCCTCTACACCCCTCCCTATCTCTGTACCCTCCTCCAGTCCCTACACCCCTCCCTATCTCTGTAACCTCCTCCAGCCCCTACACACCTCCCTATCTCTGTAACCTCCTCCAGCCCCTACAACCCTCCCTATCTCTGTAACCTCCTCCAGCCCCTACAACCCTCCCTATCTCTGTAACCTCCTCCAGCCACTACACCCCTCCCTATCTCTGTAACCTCCTCCAGCCCCTACACCGCTCCCTATCTCTGTAACCTCCTCCAGCCCCTACGCCGCTCCCTATCTCTGTAACCTCCTCCAGCCCCTACACCCCTCCCATCTCTGTAACCTCCTCCAGCCCCCACACCCCTCCCTATCTCTGTAACCTCCTCCAGCCCCTACACCGCTCCCTATCTCTGTAACCTCCTCCAGCCCCGACGCCGCTCCCTATCTCTGTAACCTCCTCCAGCCTCTACACCCCTCCCATCTCTGTAACCTCCTCCAGCCCCCACACCCCTCCCTATCTCTGTAACCTCCTCCAGCCCCTACACCGCTCCCTATCTCTGTAACCTCCTCCAGCCCCTACGCCGCTCCCTTTCTCTGTAACCTCCTCCAGCCCCCTACAACCATCCCTATCTCTGTAACCTCCTCCAGCCCCTACACCCCTCCCTATCTCTGTAACCTCCTCCAGCCCCTACACCCCTCCCTATCTCTGTAACCTCCTCCAGCCCCTACACTGCTCCCTATCTCTGTAACCTCCTCCAGCCCCTACGCCGCTCCCTATCTCTGTAACCTCCTCCAGCCCCTACACCCCTCCCATCTCTGTAACCTCCTCCAGCCCCCACACCCCTCCCTATCTCTGTAACCTCCTCCAGCCCCTACACCGCTCCCTATCTCTGTAACCTCCTCCAGCCCCTACGCCGCTCCCTATCTCTGTAACCTCCTCCAGCCCCTACACCCCTCCCATCTCTGTAACCTCCTCCAGCCCCTACACCCCTCCCTATCTCTGTAACCATCTCCAGCCCCTACACCCCTCCCTATCTCTGTAACCTCCTCCAGCCCTTACACCCCTCCCTATCACTGTAATCTTCTCCAGCCCCCTACACCCCTCCGTATCTCTGTAACCTCCTCCAGCCCCCTACAACCCTCCCTATCTCTGTAACCTCCTCCAGCCCCTACACTGCTCCCTATCTCTGTAACCTCCTCCAGCCCCTACGCCGCTCCCTACCTCTGTAACCTCCTCCAGCCCCTACACCCCTCCCATCTCTGTAACCTCCTCCAGCCCCCACACCCCTCCCTATCTCTGTAACCTCCTCCAGCCCCTACACCGCTCCCTATCTCTGTAACCTCCTCCAGCCCCTACGCCGCTCCCTATCTCTGTAACCTCCTCCAGCCCCTACACCCCTCCCATCTCTGTAACCTCCTCCAGCCCCTACACCCCTCCCTATCTCTGTAACCATCTCCAGCCCCTACACCCCTCCCTATCTCTGTAACCTCCTCCAGCCCTTACACCCCTCCCTATCACTGTAATATTCTCCAGGCTCCTACACCCCTCCCTATCTCTGTAACCTCCTCCAGCCCCCTACAACCCTCCCTATCCCTGCAATCTCCTCCAGCCCCTACAACCCTCCCTCTCTCTGTAACCTCCTCCAGCCCCTACACCCCTCCCTATCTCTGAAATCTCCACCACCCTCTACACCCCTCCCTATCTCTGTACCCTCCTCCAGTCCCTACACCCCTCCCTATCTCTGTAACCTCCTCCAGCCCCTACACACCTCCCTATCTCTGTAACCTCCTCCAGCCCCTACAACCCTCCCTATCTCTGCAACCTCCTCCAGCCCTTACAACCCTCCCTATCTCTGTAACCTCCTCCAGTCCCTACACCCCTCCCTATCTCTGTAACCTCCTCCAGCCCCTACACCCCTCCCTATCTCTGTAACCTCCTCCAGCCCCTACACCCCTCCCTATCTCTGTAACCTCCTCCAGCCCCTACACCCCTCCCTATCTCTGTAACCTCCTCCAGCCCCTACACCCCTCCCGACCTCTGTAACCTCCTCCAGCCCCTACACCCCTCCCTATCTCTGTAACCTCCTCCAGCCACTACACCCCTCCCTATCTTTGTAACCTCCTCCAGCCCCCGACACCCCTCCCTATCTCTGTAACCTCCTCCAGCCCCTACAGCCCTCCCTATTGATATAACCTCCTCCAGCCCCACAATCCTATCTCTGAAAACTCCACCAGCCCCTACACCCCTCCCTATCTCTGTAACCTCCTCCAGCCCACACAACCCTTCCTATCTCTGTAACCTCCTCCAGCCCCTACACCCCTCCCTATCTGTGTAACCTCCTACAGCCCCCTACACCCCTCCCTATCTCTGTAACCTCCTCCAGCCCCTACAAACCTCCCTATCTATAACCTCCTCCAGCCCCAACAGCCCTCCCTATTAATATAACCTTCTCCAGCCCTACAACACTCCCTATCTCTGTAACCTCCTCCAGCCCTACAACCCTCCCTATCTCTGTAACCTCCTCCAGCCCCACAATCCTCTCTATCTCTGAAAGCTCCACCAGCCCCGACACCCCTCCCCATCTCTGTAACCTCCTCCAGCCCTACAACGCTCCCTATCTCTGTAACCTCCTCCAGCCCTACAACCCTCCCTATCTCTGTAACCTCCTCCAGGCCCTACATCCCTCCCAATCTCTGTAACCTCCTCCAGCCCCTACAACTCGCCCTATCTCTGTAACCTCCTACATCCCTACAACCCTCCCTATATCTGTAACCTCCTCAAGCCTCTACACCCCTCCCTATCTCTGGTAACCTCCTCCAGCCCCTACACCCCTCCCTATCTCTGTAACCTCCTCCGGCCCCTACACCCCTCACTATCTCTGTAACCCACTCCAGCCCCCACACCCCTCCCTATCTCTGGTAACCTCCTCCAGCCCCTACACCCCTCCCTATCTCTGTAACCTCCTCCAGGCCCCTACAACCCTCCCTATCTCTGTAACCTCCTCCAGCTCCTACACCCCTCCCTATCTCTGTAACCCACTCCAGCCCCTACACCCCTCCCTATCTCTGTAACGCCCTCCAGCCCTACACCCCTCCCTATCTCTGTAACCTCCTCCAGCCCCTACACCATTCCCTATCTCTGTAACCTCCTCCAGACCCTACAACCCTCCCTATCTCTGTAACCTCCTCCAGTCCTACAACACTCCCTGTCTCTGTAACCTCCTCCAGCCCCTACAACCCCCCTATCTCTGTAACCTCCTCCAGTCCTACAACACTCCTTATCTCTGTAACCTCCTCCAGCCCTACAACCCACCCTATCTCTGTAACCTCCTCCAGCCCCTACACCCCTCCCTATCTCTGTAACCTCCTCCAGCCCCCTACACCCCTCCCTATCTCTGTAAACTCCTCCAGCCCCTACACCCTCGCTATCTCTGTAATATCCTCCAGCCCCTACAACCCTCCCTATCTCTGTAACCTCCTCCAGCCCTACAACTCTCCCTATCTTTGTAAACACCTCCAGCCCCTACAACACGCCCTATCTCTGTAACCTCCTCCAGCCCTACAACCCTCCCTATCTCTGTAACCTCCTCCAGCCCCTACAACCCTCACTATCTCTGTAATATCCTCCAGCCCCTACAATCCTCCCTATCTCTGTAACCTCCTCCAGCCCTACAACTCTCCCTATCTCTGTAAACTCCTCCAGCCCCTACAACACTCCCTATCTCTGAAATCTCCTCCAGCCTCTACAAACCTTCCTATCTATAACCTCCTCCAGCCCCTACAGCCCTCCCTATTGATATAACCTCCTCCTGCCCCACAACCCTCCCTATCTCTGTAACCTCCTCCAGCCCTACAACCCTCCCTATCTCTGTAAACTCCTCCAGGCCCTACACCCCTCCCTATCTCTGTAACCTCCTCCAACCCCTACACGCCTCCCTATCTCTGTAACCTCCTCCAGGCCCCTACAACTCTCCCTATCTCTGTAACCTCCTCCAGCCCCTACAACACTCCCTATCTCTGAAATCTCCTCCAGCCTCTACAAACCTTCCTATCTCTGTAACCTCCTCCAGACGCTACACCCCTCCCTATCTCTGCATCCTCCTCCAGCCCCCTACACCCCTCCCTATCTCTGTAACCTCCTCCAGCCCCTACAAACCTCCCTATCTATAACCTCCTCCAGCCCCAGCAGCCCTCCCTATTAATATAACCTCCTCCAGCCCTACAATACTCTCTATCTCTGTAACCTCCTCCAGCCCCTACAGCCCTCCCTATTGATATAACCTCCTCCAGCCCCACAATCCTCTCTATCTCTGAAAACTCCACCAGCCCCTACACCCCTCCCTATCTCTGTAACCTCCTCCAGCCCCTACACCCCTCCCTATCTCTGTAACCTCCTCCAGCCCTACAACGCTCCCTATCTCTGTAACCTCCTCCAGCCCCTACACCCCTCCCTATCTCTGTAACCTCCTCCAGCTCCTACACCCCTCCCTATCTCTGTAACCTCCTCAAGCCCTACAACCTTCCCTATCTCTGTAACCTCCTCCAGCCCTACAACCCTCCCTATCTCTGTAACCTCCTCCAGCCCCTACACCCCTCCCTATCTCTGTAACCTCCTCCAGCCCTACAACGCTCCCTATCTCTGTAACCTCCTCCAGCCCTACAACGCTCCCTATCTCTGTAACCTCCTCCAGCCCTACAACCCTCCCTATCTCTGTAACCTCCTCCAGCCCCAACAACTCTCCCTATCTCTGTAACCTCCTACAGCCCTACAACCCTCCCTATATCTGAAACCTCCTCAAGCCTCTACACCCCTCCCTATCTCTGTAACCTCCTCCAGGCCCTACACCCCTCCCTATCTCTGTAACCTCCTCCAGCCCCTACAAACCTCCCTATCTCTGTAACCCCCTCCAGCCCCTACAACCCACCCTATCTCTGTAACCTCGTCCAGCCCCTACAACCCTCCCTATCTCTGTAACCTCCTCCAGCTCCTACACCCCTCCCTATCTCTGTAACCCCCTCCAGCCCCTACAACCCTCCCTATCTCTGTAACCTCGTCCAGCCCCTACAACCCTACCTATCTCTGTAACCTCCTCCAGCTCCTACACCCCTCCCCATCTCTGTAACCCCCTCCAGCCCTACACCCCTCCCTATCTCTGTAAACTCCTCCAGCCCCTACACCCCTCCCTATCTCTGTAACCTCCTCCAGGCCCCTACACCCCTCCCTATCTCTGTAACCTCCTCCAGCCCCCACACCCCTCCCTATCTCTGTAACCTCCTCCAGACCCTACAACCCTCCCTATCTCTGTAACCTCCTCCAGTCCTACAACACTCCCTGTCTCTGTAACCTCCTCCAGCCCCTACACCCCTCCCTATATCTGTAACCTCCTCAAGCCTCTACACCCCTCCCTATCTCTGTAACCTCCTCCAGCCCCTACACCCCTCCCTATCTCTGTAACCTCCTCCAGGCCCCTACAGCCCTCCCTATTTCTGTAACCTCCTCCAGCCCCTACACCCCCTCCCTATCTCTGTAACCTCCTCCAGCACCTACAACCCTCCCTATCTCTGTAACCTCCTCCAGCCCCTACAAACCTCCCTATCTCTGTAACACCCTCCAGCCCCTACAACCCTCCCTATCTCTGTAACCTCGTCCAGCCCCGACAACCCTCCCTATCTCTGTAACCTCCTCCAGCTCCTACACCCCTCCCTATCTCTGTAACCTCCTCCAGCCCCTACACCCCTCCCTATCTCTGTAACCTCCTCCAGCCCCTGCAACCCTCCCTATCTCTGTAACCTCCTCCAGCTCCTACACCCCTCCCCATCTCTGTAACCTCCTCCAGCCCCTACAACCCTCCCTATCTCTGTAACCTCCTCCAGCTCCTACACCCTCCCTATCTCTGTAACCTCCTCCAGCCCCTACAACCCTCCCTATCTCTGTAACCTCCTCCAGCCCCTACAACCCTCCCTATCTCTGTAACCTCCTCCAGCTCCTACACCCCTCCCTATCTCTGTAACCCCCTCCAGCCCCTACAACCCTCCCTATCTCTGTAACCTCGTCCAGCCCCTACAACCCTCCCTATCTCTGTAACCTCCTCCAGCTCCTACACCCCTCCCCATCTCTGTAACCCCCTCCAGCCCTACACCCCTCCCTATCTCTGTAAACTCCTCCAGCCCCACCATTCCCTATCTCTGTAACCTCCTCCAGACCCTACAACCCTCCCTATCTCTGTAACCTCCTCCAGTCCTACAACACTCCCTGTCTCTGTAACCTCCTCCAGCCCCTACAACCCCCCTATCTCTGTAACCTCCTCCAGTGCTACAACACTCCTTATCTCTGTAACCTCCTCCAGCCCTACAACCCTCCCTATCTCTGTAACCTCCTCCAGCCCCTACACCCTCGCTATCACTGTAACCTCCTCCAGCCCTACAACCCTCCCTATCTCTGTAACCTCCTCCAGCCCCCTACAGCCTCCCTATTTCTGTAACCTCCTCCAGCCCCTACAACCCCTCCCTATCTCTGTAACCTCCTCCAGCCCCTACAACCCTCCCTATCGCTATAACCTCCTCCAGCCCTACAGCCCTCCCTATCTCTGTAATATCCTCCAGCCCCTACAACCTTCCCTATCTCTGTAACCTCCTCCAGCCCTACAACCCTCCCTATCTCTGTAACCTCCCCCAGCCCCTACAACACTCCCTATCTCTGAAATCTCCTCCAGCCCCTACAACCCTCACTGTCTCTGTAACCTCCTCCAGCCCCTACACTCCTCCCTATCTCTGTAACCTCCTCCAGCCTCTACAACACTCCCTATCTCTGAAATCTCCTCCAGCCCCTACAAACCTCCCTATCTCTGTAACCTCCTCCAAACCCTACCACCCTCCCTATCTCTGTAACCTCCCCCAGCCCCTACAATTCACAATTCAAATCGCTTTATTGGCATGATAAGTTACATCTTATGTTGCCAAAGCATCAAAATACATTTATGGTTTAGCACATAAACGCAGTTCTATTCATACAGTGTATGTAACCTCCTCCAGCCCCTACACCCCTCCCTATCTCTGTAACCTCCTCCAGCGCCTACACCCCTCCCTATCTCTGTAACCTCCTCCAGCCCCTACAACACTCCCTATCTCTGTAACCTCCTCCAGCCCCTACAACCCTCCCTATCTCTGTAACCTCCTCCAGCCCCTACAACCCTCCCTAACTCTGTAACCTCCTCCAGCCCCTACAACCCTCCCTATCTCTGTAACCTCCTCCAGCCCCTACAACCCTCCCTATCTCTGTAACCTCCTCCAGCCCCTACAACACTCCCTATCTCTGTAAGCTCCTCCAGCCCCCACAACCCTCCGAGATCTCTGCGCTCCTCCAAGTTTCTTGAGTGTTGTTGGAGCTGCACTCATCCAGGCAAGTGGAGAGTATTCCATCACACTCCTTACTTGTGCCTTGTAGATGGTGGAAAGGCTTTGGGGGGTCAGGAGGTGAGACACTCTCCACAGAATACCTAGCCTTTGACCTGCTCTTGTAGTCACAGTATTTATGTGGCTGGTTCAGTTAAGTTTCTAGTCAATGGTGACTCCCCAGGATGTTGATGGTGGGGGATTCGGCGATGGTAATGCCGTTGAATGTCAGGGGGCTGTGGTTAGACTCTCGCTTGTTGGAGATAGTCATTGCCTGGCACTTGTGTGGCGCGAATGTTACCTGCCACTTATCAGCCCAAGCCTGAACGTTGTCCAGGTCTTGTTGCATGCGGGCATGGACTGCTTCATTATCTGAGGAGTTGTGAATGGTGCTGAACACTGTGCAGTCATCAGCGAACATCCCCACTTCTGACCATATGATGGAGGGAAGGTCATTGATGATGCAGCTGAAGATGGTTGGGCCTTGGACACTGCCCTGAGGAACACCTGCAGCGATGTCCTGGGGCTGTGATGATTGACCTCCAACCACCACAACCATCTTCCTTTGTGCTAGGTATGACTCCAGCCAGTGGAGAGTTTTCCCCCTGATTCCCATTGACTTCAGTTTTACTAGGGCTCCTTGATGCCAGACTCGGTCAAATGCTGCCTTGATGTCAAGGGCAGTCACTCTCACCTCACCTCTGGAATTCAGCTCCTTTGTCCATGTTTGGACCAAGGCTGTAATGAGGTCGGGAGCCGAGTGGTCCTGGTGGAACCCAAACTGGGCATCAGTGAGCAGGTTATTGGTGAGTAAGTGCCGCTTGATAGCACTGTCGACGACACCTTCCATCACCTTGCTGATGATTGAGAGTAGACTGATGGGGCAGTAATTGGCCGGATTGGATTTGTCCTGCTTTTTGGGGACAAGACATACCTGGGCAGTTTTCCACATTGTCGGATAGATGCTAGTGTTGTAGCTGTACTGGAACAGCTTGGCTAGAGGCACGGCTAGTTCTGGAGCACAAGACTTCAGCACGATAGCCGGGATGTTGTCAGGGCCCACAGCCTTTGCTGTATCCAGTGTGCTCAGCCGTTTCTTGATATCATGTAGGGTGAATCGAATTGGTTGAAGACTGGCTTCTGTGATGGTGGGGACCTCAGGAGGAGGCCGATCTGGATCATCCACTCGGCACTTCTGGCTGAAGATGGTTGCAAACGCTTCAGCCTTGTCTTTTGCACTCACGTACTGGGCTCCACCATCATTGAGGATGGCGATATTCATGGAGCCTCCTCCTCCTGTTAGTTGTTTAATGGTCCACCACCATTCACGGCTGGATGTGGCAGGACTGCAGAGCTTTGATCTGATCCGTTGATTGTGGGATCGCTTAGCCCTGTCTATAGCATGCTGCTTCTGCTTTTTAACATGCATGTAGTCCTGTGTTGCAGCTTCCCCAGGTTGGCACCTCATTTTTAGGTACGCCTGGTGCTGCTCCTGGCACTCCTTATTGAACCAGGGTTGGTCCCCTGTCTTGGTGGTAATGGTATAGTGAGGGATATGCCGGGCCATGAGATTAGAGATTGTGGTGGAATGCAATTCTGCTGCTGCTGATGGCCCACAGCGCCTCATGGATGCCCAGTTTTGAGCTGCTAGATCTGTTCTGAATCTATCCCATTTAGCACGGTGGTAGTGCCACACAACACGATGGAGGGTGTCCTCAGTGTGAAGACGGGACTTCGTCTCCACAATGACTGTGTGGTGGTCACTCATACCAATACTGTCAAGGACAGATGCATCTGCGACAGGTAGATTGGTGAGGACGAGGTCAAGGAGGTTTTTCCCTCGTGTTGGTTCTCTCACCACCTGTCGCAGGCCCAGACTGGCAGCTATGTCCTTTAGGACTCGGCCAGCTCGGTCAGCAGTGGTGCTGCCGAACCCAGTCATGGTGATGGACATTGAAGTCCCCCACCCAGACTACATTCTGTGTCCTTTGCTACTCTCGGTGCTTCTTCCAAGTGATGTTCAACATGGAGGAGTACTGATTCATCATCAGTAGATGGTAATCAGCAAGAGGTTTCCTTGCCCATGTTTGACCTGAAGCCATGAGACTTCATGGGGTCCGGAGTCAATGTTGAGGGCGAGGGAATTGGATGTAATATCTCCAAATTTGCAGACGACACAAAGCTGGGTGGGAGGGTAAGCTGTGAGGAGGATGTCGTGAAACTCGAGTACGATTTGGACAGGTTGGGTGATTGGGCAGAAACATGGCAAATGCACTATAATGTGGATAAATGTGAGGTTATCCACTTTGGTGGCAAAAACAGGAAGGCAGATTATTATTTGAATGGCAATAGATTGGGAGAAGGGGAAGTGCAAAGAGACCTGGGTGTTCTTGTGCACCAGTCGCTGAAGGTAAGCATGCAGGTGCAGCAGGCGGTTAAGAAGGCAAATGGTATGTTGGCCTTCGTAGCAAGAGGGTTCGAGTACAGGAACAAGGATGTCTTGCTGCAGTTGTACAGGGCCTTGGTGAGACCACACCTTGATTATTGTGTGCAGTTTTGGTCACCTTATCTGAGGAAGGATGTTCTTGCCATGGAGGGAGTGCAGCGAAGATTCACCAGGCTGATACCTGGGATGGCAGGAATGACGTATGAGGAGAGATTGGGTCGATTGGGCTTATACTCACTGGAGTTTAGAAGATTGAGAGGGGATCTCATCGAAACCTATAAAATTCGGTCAGGCCTGGACAGACTAGATGCAGGAAGGGTGTTCCCGATGGCGGGGGAGTCCAGAACCAGGGGTCACAGTCTAAGGATAAGGGGTAAGCCATTTAGGACTGAAATGAGGAGGAATTTCTTCACCCAGAGAGTGGTGAACCTGTGGAATTCTCTGCCACAGAGGGCGGTGGAGGCCAGTTCATTAAATATATTCAAGAAAGAATTTGATATGTTTCTTGAGGCTAAAGGGATCAAGGGATATGGGGAGAAGGCAGGGACAGGGTACTGAATTTGGATGATCAGCCATGATCTCATTGAATGGCGGAGCAGGCTCGAGGGGCCGAATGGCCTACTCCTGCTCCTATCTTCTATGTTTCTATGTTTCTATGCCCTCCCGACTGTATACCACTGTCCCGTCACCCCTGGTGGGTCTGTCCTGCCGGTGGGACAGGACATACCCAGGGATGGTGATGGAGGAGTTCGGGACATTGACTGAAAGGTATGATTCGGTGAGTATGACTATGTCAGGCTGTTGCTTGACTGGTCTGTGGGACAGTTCGCAGATTCATCTGTCCATGACAGTATTGGTCGCCGCCATTGTGGAGACCAAGTCTCATCTTATCCCAGACCAGCGGTTTTCCTTCCCTGAAGGACGTTAGCGAACCAGATGGGTTTTTACAACAATCTGATAGTTTCATGGTCACCATTACTGATACTAGCTTTTTATTCCAGATTTATTTCAATAACTGAATTTAAATTCCACAGCCATGCTGGGATTTGAACTGCCGTCTCACGGATCATTAGTCAGGCCTCTGGATTACTAGCCCAGTGTCGTTGCCACTACGCTACCGTTGATCTATTTCAGACCTCACTGTGGAATACTGGCGAGGACTGTCAAAACATTTGGCATTCAGAGCGGGCAATGGGACTTGGGACCTTGCCGTATGCCGAGAGATTGGGTCGATTGGGCTTATACTCGCTGGAGTTCAGAAGAACGAGAGGGGATCTCATTGAAACTTATACAATTCTGACAGGACTAGACAGACTAGATGCAGGAAGGATGTTCCCGATGGTCGGGGAGTCCAGAACCAGGGCTCACAGCCTAAGGATAAGGGGTAAGCCATTTAGGACTGAGATGAGGAGGAATTTCTTCACCCAGAGAGTGGTGAACCTGTGGAATTCGCTACTACAGAAGGCAGTGGAGGCCAATTCACTAAATATATTCAAGAAGGAGTTAGATATATTTCTTAAGGCTAAAGGGATCAAGGGGTATGGGGAGAAAGCAGGGACAGGGTACTGAATTTGGATGATCAGCCATGATCGCATTGAATGGCAGAACAGGCTCGAGGGGCCGAATGGCCTCCTCCTGCTCGTATCTTCGATGTTTCTACGTGTCTTTGTGTGGGGCTGAAGATTAACTGAGATTCAGCACGGGCTCGACTGGCCGAATGGCCTTCTTCCACGCTGTAACCATTCTATGATTCTATGATCACACATTGCGGGGGGGGGAGCCGTGGTATCAGTTAACTCAGTACAGACACGGGGCGGGCGGGTGTGGGTGGGAGATCACACCTGGAGTGGCCCCCTTACAGGAGAGGATAGAGAGATCAACCATGGGGGTGGTACGAGGCGGGTAGCGCGGGGGCGAATGAATTGGGAGGGTGGCACGGTGGCATAGTGGTTAGCACTGTTGCCTCACAGCGCCAGAGACCCGGGTTCGAATCCGGCCTCGGGTGACTGTCTGTGTGGAGTTTGCACATTCTCCCCGTGTTTGCGTGGGTTTCCTCCGGGTGCTCCGGTTTCCTCCCACAGTCCAAAGATGTGCGGGTTAGGTTGATTGGCTATGATAAAAATTGACCCTTAGTGTTAGGGGGATTAAATACGTGGGGTTACGGGGATAGGGTGGGATATGTGTTGGTGTAGGGGTTACGGGGATCGGGTGGGATATGTGTCGGTGCAGGCTCGATGGGCCGAAATGGCCTCTATCTGCACTGTGGCGTTTCTGTGATTCTGTGATTTCTGTGAAGTGACGACTCACGTAATTGTTGCAAACTGCGGATTCCGCCAGGTCGGTGTGGTTGAGCAGAGAAAACAACCCTGTAACGAGAGAAGCCAAGAGAAGGTCAGAGTGCAGAGCAAGACCTGGACGACATTTAGCCTTGGGCTAATCAATGGGAAACAACATTCGCACCACACAAGTGCCAGGGAATGACCACCTCCAATAAGAAAGTCTAACCACCTCCCCCTTGACATTCAACGGCATTATCATCACCGCATCCCCCACCATCAACATCCTGGGGGGTCACCATTGACCAGAAACTTAACTGGACCAGCCACGTAAATACTGTGGCTACAAGAGCGGGTCAGAGGCTGAGTATTCTGTGGCGAGTGTCTCACCTCCTGACTCCTCAAAGCCTTTCCACCATCTATGTAGTGTATGTGTCCGTCTACCTTTAAGAAAACCATTGTATGTAACCGTTCACCTTTAAGAGAACTATTTTAGGTGTGGCACTACTTTGTTGGCTTCTGTATACTGTAATACCGACGGTGACCACACCGGTATATAAGTGCTGTGTCAGGATTTATTTGGCAGATTCGAATAGTAAAGTCCTGTTTTAAGTTACTCTTGGAGTCTGTGTATTAATTAACTAAACAACCCACAGACTTTACAGTGGCGACGAGTCCGATCGTACCCTGCGGCAACAATACTTCCGAAGCAGTTAACGAGCGTCGAGAAGAGGCAACTGCCCTCGTCGTTCTGCTGGGAGAAAACTCGAGGCTGCAGAACTAGAAAGGAGGAAGAATTCAGAGACAAAGACTTCCATCAGCAACAGGCACTGACTGTCCCTTCTGCCACGGTGAGGAGTGAGCCGATCAGCACGAGAAGCAAGGCGGCCACGGTGACTGTGAGTAAGGGAAAAGTAAAAAGAATAACCGGAGCATAAGGGCGGTGCACGCGACCACGGTCGGGGGAAAGGAGCCGGACAGAAGTCGGGTCCAGAGGCGCTGAGACTGGGGCAGCATGGAGCAAGGAAGCCGCGGTACAGACAGGCTGGGGACGCAACGGCGTCGTGAGACAGCTAGACCGCGACCGGCGAAAAAGGCCGGGCTGCGACCGAGGCCACGAAGCGCTGCGACCGGGAACGTAGGCACGGGAAGAGATAAACTCAGCCGCAGCCGGGGAGGGAAGCACCGGACTGCGAGAGGGCTGGGAGGCGCGATTGGGAGCCGAGCGAGCGGGAGAGGCAGAGCCGACCAAGGGAGACTGAGCGAGAGCCAGTCCAGCGGCTGAAACTGTTCTCCGTCAACGGGGTGTACCCAGCACCGGTAGAGCCGAGCGAGCGGGAGAGAGACAGAGCCCGAGCAAGGGAGACTGAGTGAGAGCCAGCCCAGCGGCTGAAACTGTTCTCCATCAACGGGGTGTACCCAGCGCCGGTAGAGCCGAGCGAGCGGGAGAGAGACAGAGCCCGAGCAAGGGAGACTGAGCGAGAGCCAGTCCAGCGGCTGAAACTGTTCTCCATCAACGGGGTGTACCCAGCACCGGTAGAGCCGAGCGAGCGGGAGAGAGACAGAGCCCGAGCAAGGGGAACTGAGCGAGAGCCAGCCCAGCGGCTGAACCTGTTCGCCGTCAACGGGGTGTACCCAGCGCCGGTTGCCCTGCCAAGAAAAGGGAAAGCACTGAAGCCGACGCGCAGGCTGTGAACCTGAAAGCCAGCGGCCGTCGCCCGTGGGGAAAGTGTACCCCTCCCGCCAGGGGAAGAAACACGGGAAACCGCCATTAGGCGGAGAAGAAGACAGAAGCGGGGAACCGCCATTGAAGTGGGCGGGGAGAGAAGATAAGCGCGGGAAACCGCCATTTTCGCGGGAACCGCCATCTTGAAAAAAAAAAAGAAAATTTAAAGAAATAATCCGTGGTGTTATCAGGAAGAGAGGAAGATGCCTAAGCGTGGTAACATCAACGATTTTAATTCCGAGGTAGAAGACTGGGCCACGTATGTGGAACGCATTGAGATCTATTGTGAGGCCAATAAAATAGAAGAAGATGACAAAGCTATAACCTTGCTAAACTCGATGGGCGCGAAGACATACGGGCTCTTGAAGCATCTACTATCATCGGCTAAACCGGCGGATCAGACTTTCGATGATATTGTGGCTGTTCTGAAGGATCACTTGAACCCCACACCGTTGATGTTGGCGGAACGATTCAAATTCTATGCGAGAACGCAACGGAAAGACGAGAGCAACGCAGAATACTTGGTCGAACTGCGTAGACTAGCGAAATACTGCCAGTTTGGAGGGAATCTGACAGAGGCATTGCGAGACAAGTTCGTGTGCGGGTTGTCAAAGGAAGGAACGCAAAAGCGACTACTCGAAGAGAACGACCTTACACTTGACAGGGCTGTCCTTATTGCAGCATTGCATGAAGCCACAGCGAAGGGAACTGCGGAAATGCAGCTAAAGACAGCGGCACTCAGTGTGGATCAAATTACCTCGACAACAACAAAATGCTATCGTTGTGGGAAGACAACACACGACCAGAACCAATGCTGGTTTAAGAACCAGGAATGTAGGAAATGTGGCAAACTGGGTCACATAGCTAAGGTATGCCGGTCAGGGAAGAAGACCAACAACCAAAGGAAGCCATCACAGGAAAAGTACAACAAGGTACACAAGGTGGCTGAGAAGAGTTCAGACGAACAGAATTCGGACTCAGACCCAAATGGCCAGGAGCTGGGTAGTCTGAGAATTCACAATGTGAGTAAGGAAGCTGACCTACAAACTATCTGGGTCATGCTAAAAATAGCTGGAGTCCAAGTGAAAATGGAGTTGGATACTGGATCAGCTCTATCAGTCATAAATCGAAGGGATTACCACCAGCTATTCTCACATATACCCTTAAGAGATACCAAGTTCGTATTGCAGACATACACGGGGCATAAAGTATACCCCATGGGAAAGATAAGAGTCAAGGTGAGAGATAGGGGTAAAGAACACCCAAGAATGAACTTATACGTACTACCTGAGGGAGGACCACCACTTCTAGGACGGGAGTGGATCAAGAAAATAGACATGGAATGGCACTATCTAAAAGCCATAATGAGTGAGGACTCGGTGCAGACGATCAGCTCAGATTCTGAATCGGATGACGATAAGACCAACCCAAATGTGAAAGACAAGGCTAAAATGGACTTGCCGACTAAGGTTGGAAAAACGAAGGCATGCATAAAGGCTTATGCTCCAGAGAAGAACAAAGTTTCAGAACAGATCTCCACCGAACAACGACAACATAGTTTGACAGAGAATTCTGAGTCTGTTCAGTTTAAGGACATATCCATGACGGAAGAACACCGAGCTCGGACTCAACTTTATTTCAAATTACGACAACAATTAGAACAATTGAGTTACCGTCTCGTACAAGAGATGAAAACAATGAAAAAGTTCTATGACACCGAATGGGAGAATCTGGAAAGACAACAGAAGCAGCTAGCTCAAGCAGAGAGCGACCATAGAGCCATCGTGACCAATCACCGATCACATCTCCCTTATGATGTTCAGGAGTTAGAATATTTGCAGAAAGAAGCAAGTGAAGAGGAATCTTCAGGAAGCCAGGATTTTATTCCAGTTCTTCTCTACGACTCCTTACAAGCAGAGTTTGAGAAGTTGAAGGAACAGTATGAACAGGCCCAGGCTACAATTCTGGAAGGGGTTAACTCGGCAACCTCCGAAAAGCTAGTTTCAGTGGAAGCATATGAGCAACTAAAGGTTGAACATGAGCAAGAAGTCCAAAGGCTGCAGGAAATTCTTGATGAGCTCAAGGCCAAGACTGACTCATCGGTAGAAGTTCCATCCATAGATGAGAAATTAGAGGTGAAAGACATGGCAGAACATGAAAGTCAAGATGTCCAAGAACTCATAAAAATATTGAAGGAAACCCAAGACAAATATGAGGCGGCAATGACCGAGGTTCAACAACTTGAAGAACAGATTCAACTGGGAATCCTTTCAGTGAAAGAAAAGGCAACTGTAAGAAACACAGAGACTGTAAGAATGGCCCCTGAACATGAGCTAGAGAGCATCAAGGCGCAACTTCTCCGAGCGCTTAAAGCCAAAGTACAAGAGGAAAAAAAGGTGAAAGCATTGGAGGAAAAGGTGGATGAAATGGAGAAGACTCTGATCCACAGGGTCCCCGTGGAAGAGTTAACGGTCAGCCAACTCCTTCATATGCTGAGGGACAAGACTCTGCAATGGGAACCATTTGAACACGAGCTTCAATCTTCAAAGGGAAGGGGTTCGGAGCTCTCAAAAGTTTGGGGAATAGTTGAGGTTGCAACACAGATTTTACGGGGCTGCCGAAAGTACGCTGAATCACGTCAATGTGAACTACAGAATGTTGAAACAGCTCCTCCAGTGGAAGGATTGAATAGCCCGATCAATCAATCCCTGATGGAAGGGGAAGTATTGGAATCACAAATGAGGTCATTAGTGAAGGATTTGCAGGAAACCCAGGAAGAGCGGGATGAATATGAACGCATGAAGAAGTCTCTTCAGGAAAGATGTCTAGGGAGGGAACAACAGTCGGCTAACGTCCAGTTGGGTAAGGAAGAAGTAGCAGGCCCTCTCGCTAGACTAGCTCAGGACGACACCGAATATTACCATGACCTGTTGAGTGACACGGAATATTACGATGACTTGGTCTGCCCAGCTTGTGATGAAAACTCCCAAAGTGCAGAAATCAGGATGAAGCACTTAAAGTCTAAGGAACATAGGGAGATGGTGGCGCTACAGCTGGCAGCTGATAAGGGAGCCCCGAGAGTCTCCAAGAAGCAGAAAAGAAAAAGACGAAGCAGAAAGTGATAACCATCTAAATCATTATCACTTCTACCAGATCATGTACGTGGGCCCTACGAAGGGAGCCAAATCAGTTGGCAAGTAGGAAAAATTACCAAGGCAGTCCAGCTGTTTGTAAAAGTCAGCACTGCTGGTTCAGCAGGACGGAAGTTCAAGCTGTTAAGTCAAGGGAAAGACTATTGGATGAGTCACGCTAGCAATGTGAACCGGCTACACCACAGAGATGTTGTTCGGACCGAGTCAAGACCAGAGACTGAATCTGTGAACTGTTCCCGCAGAGACTGAATCTGTAAACTGTTTCCCGCATAGATTATACCTGTGAATTGTTTTACATGAAGTTGAATATATGTTATGTTTAATGGGGGACTAAGTATGTTGTAAGCTAAAAAGGGAGGATTGTAGTGTATGTATCCGTCTACCTTTAAGAAAACCATTGTATGTAACCGTTCACCTTTAAGAGAACTATTTTAGGTGTGGCACTACTTTGTTGGCTTCTGTATACTGTAATACCGACGGTGGCCACACCGGTATATAAGTGCTGTGTCAGGATTTATTTGGCAGATTCGCCCTGACCTTCGAATAGTAAAGTCCTGTTTTAAGTTACTCTTGGAGTCTGTGTATTAATTAACTAAACAACCCACAGACTTTACAATCTACAAGGCACAAAGTTGGGTGGGCGTGTGTGCTGTGAGGAGGATGCCGAGAAACTCTAGTATGATTTGGACAGGTTGGGCGATTGGGCAGATGCATGGCAGGTGCAATATAATGTGGATAAATGCGAGGTTATCCACTTTGGTGGCAAAAACAGGAAGGCAGGTTATTATCTGAACGGCAATAGATTGGGAGAAGGGGAAGTGCAACGAGACCTGGGTGTCCTTGTGCACCAGTCGCTGAAGGTAAGCATGCAGGTGCAGCAGGCAAATGGTATGTTGGCCTTCATAGCGAGAGGATTCGAGTACAGGAGCAAGGATGTCTTGCTGCAGTTGTACAGGGCCTTGGTGAGACCACACCTTGAGTATTGGTCGCCTTATCTGAGGAAGGATGTTCTTGCCATGGAGGGAGTGCAGCGAAGATTCACCAGACTGATACCTGGGATGGCAGGAATGGCGTATGAGGAGAGATTGTGTCGATTGGGCTTATACTCGCTGGAGTTTGGAAGAATGAGAGGGGATCTCGTTGAAACTTATAAAATTCTAACAGGACTGGACAGACTAGATGCAGGAAGGATGTTCCCGATGGTCGGGGAGTCCAGAACCAGGGGTCACAGTCTAAGGATAAGGGGTAAGCCATTTAGGACAGAGATGAGGAGGAATTTCTTCACCCAGAGAGTGGTGAACCTGTGGAATTCTCTGCCACAGAAGGCAGTGGAGGCCAATTTATTAAATATATTCAAGAAGGAGTTAGATATATTTCTTAAGGCTAAGGGGATCAAGGGATATGGGGAGAAGGCAGGGACAGGGTACTGAATTTGGATGATCAGCCATGATCTCATTAAATGGCGGAGCAGGCTCGAGGGGCCGAATAGCCTACTCCTGCTCCTATCTTCTATGTTTCTAAGTCAGGAGTGTGATGGAATACTCTCCACTTGCCTGGATGAGTGCAGCTCCAGCAACACTCAAAAAGCTCAACACCATCCAGGACAAAGCAGCCCGCTTGATCGGCAGCCCACCCACCACCTTAAGCATTCACTCCCTCCACCACCGGCGCACCGTGGCTGCAGTGTGGACCATCTACAAGATGCACTGCAGCAACTCGCCAAGGCTTCTTGGGCAGCACCTCCCAAACCCGCGACCTCGTCCACCTAGAAGGACAAGGGCAGCAGGCGCGCGGGAACACCACCGCCTCCAAGTTCCCCTCCAAGTCACACACACCATCCCGGCTTGGAAATATATCGCCAATCCTTCATCGTCGCTGGGTCCAAATCCTGGAACTCCCTCCCTAACAGCGCTGTGGGAGCACCTTCACCACACGGACTGCAGCGGTTCAAGAAGGCGGCTCACCACCACCTTCTCAAGGGGCGACTAGGGATGGGCAATAAATGCTGGCCTCGCCAGAGACGCCCACATCCCGAGACAGGTGGGTTGGAACACAGGTCCCCCGAGAGGTGAAATGTCAGTTTCTTGACGTACTGTGACCCCCCACCATTGCTTGAGATTAAGATGGCCTCTTACGTCCTGTACGTCCTCTTCCCGATCTTTGATGCGCCATATATCGTCTACGACCACACACAATGGCTGTGACAGCAATGGCGATGATGACAATGGCTACGACAGCGATGATAATGTAATTGAGATAGGATGGATTGTTTCCTGTGGAGGACCCTACAAGGCATTCAACGGGAAGAAGCAATTGGTTAAACTATTGGCAAAAGAATTTCAACACAGGTCAGTGTGATCAGATCAGTACATTTTGGTAAGTGAAATAAGGAGGTCAACCAACCTGGGGATGTGCCAGAGGACTGGAGAACCGCTAATGTAGTACCATTATTCAAGAAGGGTGGTAGGGAAAAACCGGGGAACTACAGGCCAGTGAGCCTAACATCAGTGGTAGGAAAATTATTGGAAAAAATTCTGAGGGACAAAATTAGTCTCCACTTGGAGAAGCGAGGGTTAATCGGGGATAGTCAACATGGTTTTGTCAAGGGAGGATCATGTCTGGCTAATTTGATTGAATTTTTTGAGGGGGTGACTAGGTGTGTGGATGAGGGTAACGCAGTGGATGTGGTATACATGGATTTCAGTAAGGCCTTCGATAAAGTCCCGCACAGGAGACTGGTCAAGAAGGTAAGAGCCCATGGAATCCAGGGTGCCTTGGCACATTGGATACAAAACTGGCTTAGTGGCAGAAGGCAGAGGGTGATGGTCGAAGGTTGTTTTTGTGACTGGAAGCCTGTGGCCAGTGGGGTACCACAGGGATCGGTGCTGGGTCCCTTGCTGTTTGTGGTCTACATTAATGACTTGGATATGAATGTAAAAGGTATGATCAGTAAGTTCGCGGATGATACAAAAATTGGTAGGGTGGTAAATAGCGAGGAGGGTAGCCTCAGTCTGCAGGACGATATAGATGGGTTGGTCAGATGGGCGGAACAGTGGCAAATGGAATTTAACCCGGAAAAGTGCGAGGTGATGCACTTTGGGGGGACTAACAAGGCAAGGGAATACACAATGAATGGAAAGACCCTAGGCAAGACGGAGGGTCAGAGGGATCTGGGTGTGCAAGTACACAGATCCCTGAAGGCGGCGGAACAGGTGGATAAGGTGGTAAAAAAGGCATATGGGATACTTGCCTTCATTAGCCGAGGCATAGAATATAAGAGCAAGGAGGTTATGATGGAGCTGTATAAAACACTGGTTAGGCCACAGCTGGAATACTGTGTGCAGTTCTGGTCGCCACACTACAGGAAGGATGTAATAGCTTTGGAGAGGGTGCAGAGGAGGTTCACCAGGATGTTACCAGGGCTGGAGCGCTTCAGCTATGAAGAGGGACTGGGCAGATTGGGTTTGTTTTCCTTGGAGCAGAGGAGGCTGAGTGGGGGACATGATTGAGGTGTACAAAATTATGAGGGGCATAGATAGGATGGACACTAAGGAGCTTTTTCCCTTAGTAGAAGGGTCAATAACTAGGGGGCATAGATTCAAGGTAAAGGGCGGGAGGTTTAGAGGGGATTTGAGAAAGAACTTTTTCACCCAGAGGGTGGTTGGAGTCTGGAATTCACTGCCTGAAAGGGTTGTGGAGGCAGAAACCCTCACAACATTTAAGAAGCATTTGGATGAGCACTTGAAATGCCATAGCATCCAAGGCTACGGACCAAATGCTGGAATATGGGATTAGATTAGACAGGGCTTGATGGCCGGCGCGGACACGATGGGCCGAAGGGCCTCTATCCGTGCTGTATTACTCTATGACTCTATTATTATGGGTAGTCAACAATCTAAACTGGGTAGGGGAACAAAGGGATCTTAGAGGACAAATGCAGAAATCGCCAAAAGTAGCGATGCATAAGGTCGTAAAAAAACTCAACCCCAAGCACGGGGGTTTCATTTCTAGAGGGATAGAATTGAAAAGTAGAGGGATTACGCTAAACTTCTTTTGAACCTTGGTTAGACCACACTTGGAGCAACGTGCACAGTTCTGGTCTCCGTATACCTTGGTTAGACCACACTTGGAGCTCTGTGCACAGTTCTGGTCTCCGTATACCTTGGTTAGACCACACTTGGAGCACTGTGCACAGTTCTGGTCTCCGTATACCTTGGTTAGACCACACTTGGAGCTCTGTGCACAGTTCTGGTCTCCATATACCTTGGTTAGACCGCACTTGGAGCAACGTGCACAGTTCTGGTCTCCGTATACCTTGGTTAGACCACACTTGGAGCTCTGTGCACAGTTCTGGTCTCCAGATACCTTGGTGAGACCGCACTTGGAGCAACATGCACAGTTCTGGTCTCCATATACCTTGGTTAGACCACACTTGGAGCACGGTGCACAGTTCTGGTCTCCATAGACCTTGGTTAGACCACACTTGGAGCACTGTGCACAGTTCTGGTCTCCATATACCTTGGTTAGACCACACTTGGAGCACTGTGCACAGTTCTGGTCTCCATAGACCTTGGTTAGACCACACTTGGAGCACTGTGCACAGTTCTGACCTCCATATACCTTGGTTAGACCGCACTTGGAGCACTGTGCACAGTTCTGACCTCCATATACCTTGGTTAGACCGCACTTGGAGCACTGTGCACAGTTCTGGTCTCCATATACCTAGGTTAGATCACAATTGGAGAACTGTGCACAGTTCTGGTCTCCATATACCTTGGTTAGACCACACTTGAAGCACTGGCAGTGAGTTGCAGATTCCAACCACCCTCTGGATGAAAAAGTTTTTCCTCAAATCCCCTCTAAACCTCCTGCCCCTTACCTTGAAACTATGACCCCCTGGTTATTGACCCCTCTACTAAGGGGAAAAGTTCCTTTCTATCTACCCTATCTATGCCCCTCATAATTTTGTACACCTCAATCAGGTCCCCCCTCAGCCTTCCCTGCTCTGAGGAAAACAACCCCAGCCTGTCCCGTCTCTCTTCATAGCTGAAGCGCTCCAGCCCAGCTAACATCCTGGTGAACCTCCTCTGCACCCTCTCCAATGCAATCACATCCTTCCTATATAGTGTGGCGACCAGAACTGCACACAGTATTCCAGCTGTGGCCGAACTAGCGTTTTGTACAGCTCTATCACAACCTCCCTGTCAAGCCCTGTAAGAATTTTGTATGCTTCAATGAGATCACCTCCCATTCTTCGAAACTCCAGAGAGTATAGGGCGAGTCTCCTCATAGCACAATCCCCCCATCCCAGGAATCATTCTAGTGAACACTCTTTGCACTCCCTCTAACGCAAGTATATCCTTCATTCGATAAGGTAGACACATACTTTGCCTCTGACACGGATCCTCTACAGTAGAACTCGTGCTCTTCTCGCTAGTGGGATTGCGGATGGTACAACGATAATCGATTTTTGCAGACAGATTCACCGAAAGTTCCAGTGTCGTACTATTCCCAGAGAGCTGATGAAAGTAATGATCTCTCGTCACTCCTTCCGTCCCTGTCCAACTGATGACAGGGTGATCTCTCGTCCCGGCAGAACAGATCAGCGTAACATTGCACAGCGTACCAACGCCGATCTTTGTGATTTCCACTGTGGGTGTCGGCACAGGCTCTGTGTGAAGAAGGAGAGGCTGTGAAGAAGGATTGAAAAGATTCCAGAGGCTCCTGTCGCCAGACTCCCCTCGGTGAGGGACGGGACCGAGAGGCTCCTGTCTCCAGACTCCCCTCGGTGAGGGACAGGACCGAGAGGCTCCTGTCTCCAGACTCCCCTCGGTGAGGGACAGGACCGAGAGGCTCCTGTCTCCAGACTCACTCGGTCAGGGGCAGGACCGAGAGGCTCCTGTCTCCATACTCCCCTCGGTGAGGGACAGGACCGAGAGGCTCCTGTCGCCAGACTCCCCTCGGTGAGGGACAGGACCGAGAGGCTCCTGTCTCCAGACTCCCCTCGGTGAGGGACAGGACCGAGAGGCTCCTGTCGCCAGACTCCCCTCGGTGAGGGACAGGACCGAGAGGCTCCTGTCTCCATACTCCCCTCGGTGAAGGACAGGACCTCTAAAAAGACTTAAGACGGAGGAAGCCCTAGAGGAGTATAAAAAGTGCAGGGGCATACTTAAAAAAGAAATTAGGAGAGCGAGGAGGGGCCATGAAATAACACTGGCGAGCAAAATAAAGGAAAATCCTAAGATGTTTTATAAGTATATTAAGGGCAAGAGGATAACCAGGGAAAGGGTAGGGCCCATTAGGGACCAAAGTGGCAATCTGTGTGTAGAGCCAGATGATGTAGGCGGGGTTTTAAATGAATTTTTTGCATCTGTGTTCACTATGGAGAAAGACGATGCAGACATAGAAATCGGGCAAGGGGACTGTGACATACTTGAACATATTAGCATCGAGAGGGAGGAGGTACTAGCGGTTTTAGCAGGCCAAAAAGTGGATAAATCCCCAGGCCCGGACAAGATGTATCCCAGGCTGCTGTGGGAGGCAAAGGAGGAGATTGCAGGGGCTCTGACACAAATTTTCAGAACCTCTCTGGCCACAGGGGATGTACCAGAGGACTGGAGAACAGCTAACGTAGTACCATTATTCAAGAAGGGTAGCAGGGATAAACCAGGGAATTACAGGCCAGTGAGCCTAACATCTGTGGTAGGGAAATGATTGGAAAAGATTATGAGGGACAAAATTAGTCTCCACTTGGAGAGGCAAGGATTAATCGGGGATGGTCAGCATGGCTTTGTCAAGGGTAAATCATGTCTGACCAATCTGATTGAATTTTTCGAGGGGGTGACTAGGTGTGTGGATGAAGGAAGTGCTGTGGATGTGGTATACATGGACTTCAGTAAGGCTTTTGACAAAGCCCCGCATAGGAGACTGGTCAAGAAGGTAAGAGCCCATGGGATCCAGGGTGCCTTGGCGCGTTGGATCCTAAACTGGCTGAGTGGCAGGAGGCAGAGGGTGATGGTCGAAGGTTGCTTTTGTGACTGGAGGCCTGTGTCCAGTGGGATACCTCAGGGATCGGTGCTGGGTCCCTTGCTGTTTGTGATCTACATAAATGATTTGGAGGAGAATGTAAAAGGTATGATCAGTAAGTTCGCAGATGACACGAAAATTGGTGGGGTGGTAAATTGCGAGGAGGAAAGCCTCAGGCTACAGGACGATATAAACGGGTTGGTCAGATGGGCGGAAAAGTGGCAACTGGAATTTAACCCTGAAAAGTGCGAGGTGATGCATTTTGGACGGACAAATAAGGCAAGGGAATACACAATGAGTGGTAGGACCCTAGGAAGTACAGAGTGTCAGAGGGACCTTGGTGTACATGTACATAGATCCCTGAAGGCAGCGGAACAGGTAGATAAGGTGGTTAAAAAGGCATATGGGATACTTGCCTTCATTAGCCGAGGCATAGAATATAAGAGCAGGGAGGTTATGATGGAGCTGTACAAAACGCTGGTAAGGCCACAGCTGGAGTACTGTGTGCAGTTCTGGTCGCCTCACTATAGGAAGGATGTGATTGCTTTGGAGAGGGTGCAGAGAAGATTCACCAGGATGTTACCTGGGATGGAGCGCCTCAGCTATGAAGAAAGACTAAACAGGCTGGGGTTGTTTTCCTTGGAGCAAAGAAGGCTGAGGGGGGACCTGATTGAGGTGTACAAAATGATGAGGGGCATAAATAGGGTAGATAAAGAGGAACTTTCCCCCTTAGTATGGGGGTCAATAACAAGGGGGCATAGATTCATGGTAAGGGGCAGGAGATTTAGAGGGGATTTGAGGAGGAACTTTTTCACCCAGAGGGTGGTTGGAGTCTGGAACTCACTGCCTGAAAGGGTGGTAGAGGCAGGAACCCTCACAACATTCAAGAAGCATTTGGATGAACACTTGAAACGCCATTGCATACAAGGCTATGGACCAAATGCTGGAAAATGGGATTAGATTGGACAGGGCTTGATGGACGGCGCAGACACGATCGGCCGAAGGGCCTCTTTCTGTGCTGTATAACTCTATGACTATCTATGACTATGACTAGGACCGAGAGGCTCCTGTCTCTAGACTCCCCTTGGTGAGGGACAGGACCGAGAGGCTCCTGTCGCCAGACTCACTCGGTGAGGGACAGGACCGAGAGGCCCCTGTCTCCAGACTCCCCTCGGTGAGGGACAGGATCGAGAGGCTCCTGTCGCCAGACTCACTCGGTGAGGGACAGGACCGAGAGGTTCCTGTCTCCAGACTCCCCTCGGTGAGGGACAGGACCGAGAGACTCCTGTCTCCAGACTCACTCAGTGAGGGACGGGACCGAGAGGCTCCTGTCTCCAGACTCCCCTCAGTGAGGGACAGGATCGAGAGGCTCCTGTCGCCAGACTCACTCGGTGAGGGACAGGACCGAGAGGTTCCTGTCTCCAGACTCCCCTCGGTGAGGGACAGGATCGAGAGGCTCCTGTCTCCAGACTCACTCAGTGAGGGACAGGAACGAGAGGCTCCTGTCTCCAGACTCCCCTCAGTGGGGGATAGGACCGAGAGGCTCCTGTCTCCAGACTCGCCTCAGTGAGGGACAGGACCGAGAGGCTCTTGTCTCCAGACTCCCCTCAGTGAGGGACGGGACTGACAGGCTCCTGTCTCCAGACTCCCCTCGGTGAGGGACAGGACCGAGAGGCTCCTGTCTCCAGACTCCCCTCGGTGAGGGACAGGACCGAGAGACTCCAGTCTCCAGACTCCCCTCGGTGAGGGAGAGGACTGAGAGGCTCCTGTCTCCAAACTCGCTCAGTGAGGGACAGGACCGAGAGGTTCCTGTCTATAGACTCAGTGAGGGACAGGACCGAGAGGCTCCTGTCTCCGGACTCCCCTCGGTGAGGGACGGGACCGAGAGGCCCCTGTCTCCAGACTCCCCTGGGTGAGGGCCAGGACCGAGAGGCTCCTGCCTCCAGACTCACTCAGTGAGGGACAGGACCGAGAGGCTCCTGTCTCCAGGCTCCCCTCAGTGAGGGAGAGGACCGAGAGGCTCCTGTCTCCAGACTCCCCTCGGTGAGGGAGAGGACCGAGAGGCTCCCGTCTCCAGACTCCTCTGGGTGAGGGCCAGGACCGAGAGGCTCCTGTCTCCAGACTCCCCTCAGTGAGGGACAGGACCGAGAGGCTCTTGTCTCCGGACTCCCCTCGGTGAGGGACAGGACTGAGAGGCTCCTGTTTCCAGACTCCCCTCAGTGAGGGACAGGACCGAGAGGCTCTTGTCTCCAGACTCCCCTCAGTGAGGGACGGGACTGAGAGGCTCCTGTCTCCAGACTCGCCTCAGTGAGGGACAGGACCGAGAGGCTCTTGTCTCCAGACTCCCCTCAGTGAGGGACGGGACTGAGAGGCTCCTGTCTCCAGACTCCCCTCGGTGAGGGACAGGACCGAGAGGCTCCTGTCTCCAGTCTCCCCTCGGTGAGGGACAGGACCGAGAGACTCCTGTCTCCAGACTCCCCTCGGTGAGGGAGAGGACTGAGAGGCTCCTGTCTCCAAACTCGCTCAGTGAGCGACAGGACCGAGAGGTTCCTGTCTACTGACTCACTCAGTGAGGGACAGGACCGAGAGGCTCCTGTCTCCAGACTCCACTCGGTGAGGGACAGGACCGAGAGGTTCCTGTCCATAGACTCAGTGAGGGACAGGACCGAGAGGCTCCTGTCTCCGGACTCCCCTCGGCGAGGGACGGGACCGAGAGGCCCCTGTCTCCAGACTCCCCTGGGTGAGGGCCAGGACCGAGAGGCTCCTGTCTCCAGACTCACTCAGTGAGGGACAGGACCGAGAGGCTCCTGTCTCCAGGCTCCCCTCAGTGAGGGAGAGGACCAAGAGGCTCCTGTCTCCAGGCTCCCCTGGGTGAGGGACAGGACCGAGAGGCTCCTGTCTCCAGAGTCACTCGGTGAGGGACAGGACTGAGAGGCTCCTGTCTCCAGACTCCCCTCAGTGAGGGACAGGACCGAGAGGTTCCTGTCTCCAGACTCACTCAGTGAGGGACAGGACCGAGAGGCTCCTGTCTCCAGACTCACTCAGTGAGGGACAGGACCGAGAGGCTCCTGTCTCCAGACTCACTCAGTGAGGGACAGGACCGAGAGGCTCCTGTCTCCAGACTCCCCTCGGTGAGGGACAGGACCGAGAGACTCATGTCTCCAGAATCCCCTCGGTGAGGGACAGGACCGAGAGGCTCCTGTCTCCAGACTCACTCGGTGAGGGACAGGACCGAGCGGCTCCTGTCGCCAGACTCACTCAGTGAGGGACGGGACCGAGAGGCTCCTGTCGCCAGACTCACTCAGTGAGGGACAGGACCGAGAGGCTCCTGTCTCTAGACTCCCCTTGGTGAGGGACAGGACCGAGAGGCTCCTGTCGCCAGACTCACTCGGTGAGGGACAGGACCGAGAGGCCCCTGTCTCCAGACTCCCCTCGGTGAGGGACAGGATCGAGAGGCTCCTGTCGCCAGACTCACTCGGTGAGGGACAGGACCGAGAGGTTCCTGTCTCCAGACTCCCCTCGGTGAGGGACAGGACCGAGAGACTCCTGTCTCCAGACTCACTCAGTGAGGGACGGGACCGAGAGGCTCCTGTCTCCAGACTCACCTCGGTGAGGGACAGGATCGAGAGGCTCCTGTCGCCAGACTCACTCGGTGAGGGACAGGACCGAGAGGTTCCTGTCTCCAGACTCCCCTCGGTGAGGGACAGGATCGAGAGGCTCCTGTCTCCAGACTCACTCAGTGAGGGACAGGAACGAGAGGCTCCTGTCTCCAGACTCCCCTCGGTGAGGGACAGGACCGAGAGGTTCCTGTCTCCAGACTCCCCTCGGTGAGGGACAGGATCGAGAGGCTCCTGTCTCCAGACTCACTCAGTGAGGGACAGGACCGAGAGGCTCCTGTCTCCAGACTCCCCTCAGTGGGGGATAGGACCGAGAGGCTCCTGTCTCCAGACTCGCCTCAGTGAGGGACAGGACCGAGAGGCTCTTGTCTCCAGACTCCCCTCAGTGAGGGACGGGACTGACAGGCTCCTGTCTCCAGACTCCCCTCGGTGAGGGACAGGACCGAGAGGCTCCTGTCTCCAGACTCCCCTCGGTGAGGGACAGGACCGAGAGACTCCAGTCTCCAGACTCCCCTCGGTGAGGGAGAGGACTGAGAGGCTCCTGTCTCCAAACTCGCTCAGTGAGGGACAGGACCGAGAGGTTCCTGTCTATAGACTCAGTGAGGGACAGGACCGAGAGGCTCCTGTCTCCGGACTCCCCTCGGTGAGGGACGGGACCGAGAGGCCCCTGTCTCCAGACTCCCCTGGGTGAGGGCCAGGACCGAGAGGCTCCTGCCTCCAGACTCACTCAGTGAGGGACAGGACCGAGAGGCTCCTGTCTCCAGGCTCCCCTCAGTGAGGGAGAGGACCGAGAGGCTCCTGTCTCCAGACTCCCCTCGGTGAGGGAGAGGACCGAGAGGCTCCCGTCTCCAGACTCCCCTGGGTGAGGGCCAGGACCGAGAGGCTCCTGTCTCCAGACTCCCCTCAGTGAGGGACAGGACCGAGAGGCTCTTGTCTCCGGACTCCCCTCGGTGAGGGACAGGACTGAGAGGCTCCTGTTTCCAGACTCCCCTCAGTGAGGGACAGGACCGAGAGGCTCTTGTCTCCAGACTCCCCTCAGTGAGGGACGGGACTGAGAGGCTCCTGTCTCCAGACTCGCCTCAGTGAGGGACAGGTCCGAGAGGCTCTTGTCTCCAGACTCCCCTCAGTGAGGGACGGGACTGAGAGGCTCCTGTCTCCAGACTCCCCTCGGTGAGGGACAGGACCGAGAGGCTCCTGTCTCCGGACTCCCCTCGGTGAGGGACGGGACCGAGAGGCCCCTGTCTCCAGACTCCCCTGGGTGAGGGCCAGGACCGAGAGGCTCCTGCCTCCAGACTCACTCAATGAGGGACAGGACCGAGAGGCTCCTGTCTCCAGGCTCCCCTCAGTGAGGGAGAGGACCGAGAGGCTCCTGTCTCCAGACTCCCCTCGGTGAGGGAGAGGACCGAGAGGCTCCCGTCTCCAGACTCCCCTGGGTGAGGGCCAGGACCGAGAGGCTCCTGTCTCCAGACTCACTCAGTGAGGGACAGGACCAAGAGGCTCCTGTCTCCAGACTCACTCAGTGAGGGACGGGACCGAGAGGCTCCTGTCTCCAGACTCACTCAGTGAGGGACAGGACCGAGAGGCTCCTGTCTCCAGACTCACTCAGTGAGGGACAGGACCGAGAGGCTCCTGTCTCCAGACTCGCTCAGTGAGGGACGGGTCCGAGAGGCTCCTGTCTCCAGACTCACTCAGTGAGGGACAGGACCGAGAGGCTCCTGTCTCCAGACTCGCTCAGTGAGGGACGGGTCCGAGAGGCTCCTGTCTCCAGACTCCCCTCGGTGAGGGACAGGACCGAGAGGCTCCTGTCTCCAGACTTGCTCAGTGAGGGACAGGACCGAGAGGCTCCTGTCTCCAGACTCACTCAGTGAGGGACAGGACCGAGAGGCTCCTGTCTCCAGACTCCCCTCAGTGAGGGACAGGACCGAGAGGCTCCTGTCTCCAGACTCACTCAGTGAGGGACAGGACCGAGAGGCTCCTGTCTCCAGACTCACTCAGTGAGTGACAGGACCGAGATGCTCCTGTCTCCAGACTCACTCGGTGAGGGACAGGACCGAGAGGCTCCTGTCTCCAGACTCGCTCAGTGAGGGACGGGTCCGAGAGGCTCCTGTCTCCAGACTCCCCTCGGTGAGGGACAGGACCGAGAGGCTCCTGTCTCCAGACTCCCCTCGGTGAGGGACAGGACCGAGAGACTCCTGTCTCCAGACTCCCCTCGGTGGGGGACAGGAACGAGAGGCTCCTGTCTCCAGGCTCCCCCCGGTGAGGGACAGGACCGAGAGGCTCCTGTCTCCAGACTCCCCTCGGTGAGGGACGGGACCGAGAGGCTCCTGTCTCCAGACTCCCCTCGGTGAGGGACGGGACCGAGAGGCTCCTGTCTCCAGACTCCCCTTGGTGAGGGACAGGAACGAGAGGCTCCTGTCTCCGGACTCCCCTCGGTGAGGGACAGGACCGAGAGGCTACTGCCTGAAATGAAATGCAATAAACTCACGATAAACCACTAGAGTCACTGATCCTGCCCGATCTCCTTCTCCTGTCACAGTCACGGTGTATATTCCTTGATCCTGCTCCTTCAGAAGGTTTAACTGCAGGGTGAAATTCTTGTGCATTTTGACCCTTCCATCAAACTGATTCTTTGTAAATATCTTAGTTTTTTGCTCACTGACACCGAAGCGGAGGATGCTTGTAGGTGGGTCTGTTCCAGTGAATTTCCATGTTATTTCTGCCTCGTCTGGGATCCAGTCAATCTCCACAGGCAACCACACCGACAGTCCCAAGCTCCCATTCACAGGGTATTCTGGAGTTTCCACACTCACTCCGAGCTCAGCTGTAAATGGAAAAAAACAAATCGTTCAACTAATTCCAGACCTCGGGGAGATATCTGTATACTGACTGGTGTCCCTCAGTCCTTCTCCCTCAGGAAGATATCTGTACACTGACTGGTGTCTCTCAGTCCCTCTCTGTCTCAGGGAGATATCTGTATACTGACTGGTGTCCCTCAGTCCTTCTCCCTCAGGAAGATATCTGTACACTGACTGGTGTCTCTCAGTCCCTCTCTCACAGGGAGATATCTGTACACTGACTGGTGTCTCTCAGTCCCTCTCTCTCAGGGAGATATCTGTACACTGACTGGTGTCTCTCAGTCCCTCCCCCTCAGGGAGATATCTGTACACTGACTGGTGTCTCTCAGTCCCTCTCTCTCGGGGAGATATCTGTACACTGACTGGTGTCTCTCAGTCCCTCTCTCTCACGGAGATATCTGTACACTGACTGGTGTCTCTCAGTCCCCTCTCAGGGAGATATCTGTACACTGACTGGTGTCTCTCAGTCCCTCTCCCTCAGGGAGATATCTGTACACTGACTGGTGTCTCTCAGTCCCTCTCTCTCAGGGAGATATCTGTACACTGACTGGTGTCTCTCAGTCCCTCTCTCTCAGGGAGATATCTGTACACTGACTGGTGTCTCTCAGTCCCTCTCCCTCAGGAAGATATCTGTACACTGACTGGTGTCTCTCAGTCCCTCTCTCTCAGGGAGGTATCTGTACACTGACTGGTGTCTCTCAGTCCCTCTCTCTCTCAGGGAGATATCTGTACACTGACTGGTATCTCTCAGTCCCTCTCTCTCAGGGAGATATCTGTACACTGACTGGTGTCTCTCAGTCCCTCTCTCAGGGAGATATCTGTACACTGACTGGTGCCTCTCAGTCCCTCTCTCTCAGGGAGATATCTGTACACTGACTGGTATCTCTCAGTCTCTCTCTCAGGGAGATATCTGTACACTGACTGGTGTCTCTCAGTCCCTCTCTCTCAGGGAGATATCTGTACACTGACTGGTGTCTCTCAGTCCCTCTCTCTCAGGGAGATATCTGTACACTGACTGGTTTCTCTCAGTCCCTCTCCCTCAGGAAGATATCTGTACACTGACTGGTGTCTCTCAGTCCCTCTCTCTCAGGGAGATATCTGTACACTGACTGGTGTCTCTCAGTCCCTCTCTCTCAGGGAGATATCTGTACACTGACTGGTATCTCTCAGTCTCTCTCTCAGGGAGATATCTGTACACTGACTGGTGTCTCTCAGTCCCTCTCTCTCAGGGAGATATCTGTACACTGACTGGTGTCTCTCAGTCCCTCTCTCTCAGGGAGATATCTGTACACTGACTGGTGTCTCTCAGTCCCTCTCTCTCAGGGAGATATCTGTACACTGACTGGTGTCTCTCAGTCCCTCTCTCTCAGGGAGATATCTGTACACTGACTGGTGTCTCTCAGTCCCTCTCCCTCAGGGAGACATCTGTACACTGACTGGTGTCTCTCAGTCCCTCTCTCTCTCAGGGAGATATCTGTACACTGACTGGTGTCTCTCAGTCCCTCTCTCTCTCAGGGAGATATCTGTACACTGACCGGTGTCTCTCAGTCCCCCTCTCTCAGGGAGATATCTGTACACTGACTGGTGTCTCTCAGTCCCTCTCTCTCTCTGGGAGATTCCTTCCTTCCATCCGTCTCCCCTCTCTCTGTCTGTCTCTGTGCCTCTGTCTGTCTCTCTCTCTGTCTCTCTCTCTCTCTGTTTCTCTCTCTGTTTCTCTCTCTCTTTCTCTGTGCCTCTTTCTCTCTCGCTCTCTCTCTCTGTTTCTCTATCTGTCTCTTTCTCTCTCTCTCTGTCTCTCTCTCTCTGTCTGTCTCTCTATCTGTCTCTCTCTCTCTCTCTCTCTCTCTCTCTCACGCTCATTCTTTGGAATCCTCTGCCCCAGCGGGCTGTGGAAGCTCAGCCGTTGAGTCTATTCAAGACAGAGAGCGACAGATTTTTGGACTCGAGGGGAATCAAGTGATCGGGCGGGAAAGTGGATTTGAGGTCAAGGATTAGCCGTAATCTTATTGATTGGCGGAGCAGCCTCGAGGGATCGACAGGTACAGAAAATAGTCAAACAGGCTAACGGGATGTTGGCCTTTATATCTAGAGGACGAGAATACAATTGGGTAGAAACATAGAAACACAGAAGATAGGAGCAGGAGTAGGCCATTCGGCCCCTCGAGCCTGCTCCGCCATTCAATGAGATCATGGCTGATCATCCAAATTCAGTACCCTGTCCCTGCCTTCTCCCCATATCCCTTGATCCCTTTAGCCTCAAGAAATATATCCAACTCCTTCTTGAATATATTTAATGAATTGGCCTCCACTGCCTTCTGTGGTAGAGAATTCCACAGGTTCACCAGTCTCTGGGTGAAGAAATTCCTCCTCATTTCTGTTCTAAATGGCTTAGCCCTTATCCTTAGACTGTGACCCCTGGTTCTGGACTCCCCGACCATCAGAAACATCCTTCCTGCATCTAGTCTGTCCGGTCCTGTTAGAATTTTATAAGTTTCAATGAGATCCCCTCTCATTCTTCTAAACTCCAGTGAGTATAAGCCCAATCGACCCAATCTCTCCTCATACGTCATTCCTGCCATCCCAGGTATCAGTCTGGTGAATCTTCGCTGCACTCCCTCCATGGCAAGAACATCCTTCCTCAGATAAGGCGACCAAAACTGCACACAATACTCAAGGTGCGGTCTCACCAAGGCCCTGTACAACTGCAGCAAGACATCCTTGTTCCTGTACTCGAACCCTCTCGCTACGAAGGCCAACATACCACTTGCAAGTTATGAGAAGTGATGCTGCGGCTATACAAAGCCCTGGTGAGACCACGCCTGGAGCACTGTGCGCAGTTCTGGGCACCACACCTTCGGAAGGCTATACTGGCCTTGGAGGGAGGGTTGCCTAGGTTTACCAGAATGATACACGGACTCGGGGAAAAATTCAGTATCGCCCCATTTGGGGCGCCATTATCGGCCGTGCGCAAAGTTTAGCGCCGGGCGCTAATTATTGCCTCCGACGGCAAACTTGGCTTTTATTGCCCCTGGAGGTGATTGGAGCGCTAATTCAGGCGCTTCACACCTGTCTTAAGGCGCAAAGTCCGAGGAGCGAGGCGCTGCCTCAGAGCGCTGGCGAAGCAAGGAAGGGCAAATGAAAATGAACCTGCAAAGTGCTGCTCAGTACTCGAGCCTCCTTCACACAGCATTGAATCTCTCCAGAAGTCTCTCTCTCTCTGCCTTTAAATAGCGCTCCCCTAGTCCCTTCCTGAATGCATAACGCTCCCCTCAACCCGTCGTTGCTAGCGGCAGGCGGTAAGGCAGGGGGGGCGCCACTCAATATCCGGTATAGGGGCCACTAACGGGGCGTTGCGCGCACTCGACCGACGTCACGATCCGCCGGCGCAGGAGATCGCGGCGGCAGTGTTCAGCGCCGCCGCAAAATGTCTCGTTAATTTCGCGAGCGGCGCAAACAACGCCGTGCCGGTGCGCTAGTTGCTTTGCGTCACAATTGGCGCCCTCCTAAGGCGCTAACGGGAGGCGCTAACAACTGAATTTTTCCCCCCATGGTCTAATGAGATGCTGGCCTTTGTATCTCGAGGACGACAATACAAGGGGGTAGATGTTATGCTGCAGGTGTACATAGCCCTGGTTAGATCACACCTGGAGCACGGTGAACAGTTCTGGGCACCACACCTTAAGAAGAATACATTGCCCTTAGGGGGAGGGCCGCGTAGGTTTACCAGAATGGTACCCGGACTTCATGGGTTAAATTACGAGGAAAGATCACACAAACTAGGGTCGTATTCCCTGGAATTCAGAAGGTTAAGGGGTGATTTGATGGAAGTTTTCTGGATATTAAGTGGAAATGATCAGGTAGAGAGAGAGAAACTATTTCTGCTGGTTGGGGATTCTAGGACTAGGGGGCACGGTCTAAAAATTAGAGCCAGACCTTTCAGGAGTGATGTTAGGAAACACTTCTACACACAAAGGGTGGGAGAAGATTGGAACTCTCTACCGCAAAGGGCAATTGATGCTGGGGATCGATTGTTACTGTTAAATCGGAGATTGATAGATTTCTGTTAACCAAAGATATTGAGGGATATGGGGCAAAGGCGGGTGGATGGACTTAGGTCACAGATCAGCCATGTTCTCATTGAATGGCGGAACAGACTCGAGGGGCTGAGTGGGCCTCCTCCTGTTCCTGTGTAACAGGCTCAAGGGGACTGAATGGGCCTCCTCCTGTTCCTGTGTAACAGGCTCGAGGGGCTGAATGGGCCTCCTCCTGTTCCTGTGTAACAGGCTCGAGGGGCTGAATGGGCCTCCTCCTGTTCCTGTGTAACAGGCTCGAGGGGACTGAATGGGCCTCCTCCTGTTCCTGTGTAACAGGCTCGATGGGCTGAATGGGCCTCCTCCTGTTCCTGTGTAACAGGTTCGAGGGGGCTGAATGGGCCTCCTCCTGTTCCTGTGTAACAGGCTCGATGGGCTGAATGGGCCTCCTCCTGTTCCTGTGTAACAGGCTCGAGGGGACTGAATGGGCCTGCTCCTGTTCCTGTGTAACAGGCTCGATGGGCTGAATGGGCCTCCTCCTGTTCCTGTGTAACAGGCTCGATGGGCTGAATGGGCCTCCTCCTGTTCCTGTGTAACAGGCTCGAGGGGGCTGAATGGGTCTCCTCCTGTTCCTGTGTAACAGGCTCGAGGGGACTGAATGGGCCTGCCCCTGTTCCTGTGTAACAGGCTCGATGGGCTGAATGGGCCTCCTCCTGTTCCTGTGTAACAGACTCGAGGGGCTGAATGGGCCTCCTCCTGTCCCTGTGTAACAGGCTCGAGGGAGCTGAATGGGCCTCCTCCTGTTCCTGTGTAACAGGCTCGAGGGGCTGAATGGGCCTCCTCCTGTTCCTGTGTAACAGGCTCGAGGGGCTGAATGGGCCTCCTCCTGTCTCCTATGCTCTTATGAATGGAGTTGGAGACTGAGAGCCCTTGATGTTTCGCAGGGTTCATCCCTCACTCTCCCCCAGCCACACATCCATCGACCTGGAAAGTCCCCTCGAGGTCAAGGTGTGACCCCCGGGGCCTCACTGGCTCGGTGCGGCAGGAAGCCATGTGGGTTGAACAAGCGGAGGACAAGAGCTTCCTCGATGCAAGTGTTCTCACAGCGAGTGAACTGTGAATGGTGAAAAACGGAAATAGAGACAGCGACAGAGAGAGGGGAGAGTCAGAGACAGAGAGGAGAGAGAGGGAGAGAAAGAGAGACAGAGAGAGAGAGAGTGAGAGAGAGACAGAGAGAGTGAGAGAGAGACAGAGAGAGAGAGAGAGAGTGAGAGAGAGAGAGAGTGAGACAGGGAGAGTCAGAGAGAGAGACAGAGAGAGAGGAGAGAGAGAGAGAGTGAGACAGAGAGAGTTGAGACAGAGAGATAGAGAGGAGAGAGAGACGAGAGAGAGAGAGACAGAGAGAGAGACAGAGAGAGAGAGACAGAGAGACGAGAGAGAGAGAGAGGAGAGTGAGACAGAGAGAGAGACAGAGAGAGAGAGAGAGAGAGAGAGTGAGACAGAGAGAGAGACGAGAGAGAGAGAGGAGAAGAGAGACAGAGAGAGAGAGAGACAGAGGAGGGAGACAGAGAGAGAGCAGAGAGAGAGGACAGAGAGAGACAGAGAGACAGACAGAGATGCACTTCCTCACAGCTTGTGGAAAATATCAGGGCATAAGGGAGAATTTCTACCCAAAATTCACAAAAATATGCCCGGAATTCAGAAATTTGAATGACGACCAAAAACTCCCATACCTGCTAGGGGAAGAGAGAAATGGTGTAAACACTAGCGGCACACTATGTTACAGCTTGCCATAAACAGAGGGACAACCACTAAATATAAAGAAAAGAGTATATACAAATTATATGAAAGTATATTTATACACTCAGGGATATATCTGTTTATACACTGTATGGATAGATCTGTATTTTTGTGTACAACCATGAATGTTTTTTGATGTTTTGGCACATAAGATGTAACTTGTCATGCCAATAAAGCGATTTGAATTGAATTGAATTGAATTGAGAGAGAGACAGAGAGAGAGAGAGAGACAGAGAGAGACAGCGAGAGAGAGAGAGAGTGAGAGAGAGAGAGAGAGAGAGAGACAGAGAGAGAGAGAGAGAGACAGAGAGACAGAGAGAGAGAGAGCGAGAGAGAGAGACAGAGAGAGACGGAGCGTGGAAGGAGGCAATGCAGAGGGAGATGGCGAGTGGAAGGAGGGTGGGGCTGGTGGAATGAGGGAGATGGCAGGTGAAAGGGGAGAAGGTCGGGTCACTCTTCCTGCCTCCTCACTCCGACTGTGAGCAGAGCAGGAACTGGGAGACCTGGCGAGGCAAGCAAATTGAGGTGCTTACCTGCACGCAGAGAGCAGATTGCAGCAGCAAGACCCGGAGGCTGAGATTGTAACCCGCCATTTGCCCGTCCCAAATCCGGTACCACCGTGAGTCAGTCTGCACCCTAAGAACGGCGAAAGAGACCGAGATTCTCAAACACACTCTCGAACTCGCTCGCACACAACTGTTAGGACCGGGGGCTGAGGTCACTGACTCACAGTGATACAGACTTCCTGTACCAAACGTTTCCGATCAGAACAAATGTTTGGCCCCATGAGGAACTTCCGACCATGTATCTATTTCATCACTAAGCCCGCCTACCTCCGCCCCGTCGCCCGTCTCCGCTGTTGCCTCAGCTCATCTGCTACTGAAACCCTCGCCCATGCCTTTGTTATCTCTAGACTCGACTATTCCAACGCACTCCTGGCGAGCCTCCGCGATCCACCCTACGTAAACTTGAGGTCATCCAAAGCTCGACTGCCCCCGTGTCCTTACTCGCACCGAGTCCCGTTCGCCACAATCAACCCCTGTGCTCGCTGACCTACATTGGCTCACCTGAATTATACAATTCCTATCCTTGTTTTCAATCCTTCATGGCCTACTCGCCCCTCCCTATCTCTGTAACCTCCTCCAGCCCCTACAACCCTCCCTGTCTCTGTAACCTGCTCCAGCCCCTACACCCCCTCCCTGTCTCTGTAACCTCCTCCAGCCCCTACAACCCTCCCTATCTCTGTAACCTCCTCCAGCCCCTACAACCCTCCCTGTCTCTGTAACCTCCTCCAGCCCCTACAGCCCTCCCTATATCTGTAACCTCCTCCAGCCCCTACAACCCTCCCTGTCTCTGTAACCTCCTCCAGCCCCTACAGCCCTCCCTATCTCTGTAACCTCCTCCAGCCCCTACACCCCGTCCCTATCTCTGTAACCTCCTCCAGCCCCTACAACCCTCCCTATCTCTGTAACCTCCTCCAGCCCCTACAGACCCTCCCTATCTCTGTAACCCTCCTCCAGCCCCTACACCCCTCCCTATCTCTGTAACCTCCTCCAGCACCACAACCCTCCCTATCTCTGTAACCTCCTCCAGCCCCTACAGGCCCTCCCTATCTCTGTAACCTCCTCCAGCCCCTACACCCTCCCTATATCTGTAACCTCCTCCAGCCCTACAACCCTCCCTATCTCTGTAACCTCCTCCAGCCCCTACAACCCTCCCTGTCTCTGTAACCTTCCTCCAGCCCCTACAACCCCTCCCTATCTCTGTAACCTCCTCCAGCCCCTACACCCCTCCCTATCTCTGTAACCTCCTCCAGCCCCTACAACCCTCCCTATCTCTGTAACCTCCTCCAGCCCCTACACCCTCCCTATCTCTGTAACCTCCTCCAGCCCCAACACCCCTCCCTATCTCTGTAACCTCCTCTCCAGACCCTACACCCCTCCCTATCTCTGTAACCTCCTCCAGCCCCTACAACCCTCCCTGTCTCTGTAACCTCCTCCAGCCCTACACCCCTCCCTATCTCTGTAACCTCCTCCAGCCCCTACACCCCTCCCTAATATCTGTAACCTCCTCCAGCCCTACACACCCTCCCTATCTCTGTAACCTCCTCCAGCCCCTACACCCCTCCCTATCTCTGTAACCTCCTCCAGCCCCTACACCCCTCCCTGTCTCTGTAACCTCCTCCAGCCCCTACACCCCTCCCTATCTCTGTAACCTCCTCCAGCCCCTACACCCCTCCCTATCTCTGTAACCTCCTCCAGCCCCTACACACCCTCCCTATCTCTGTAACCTCCTCCAGCCCCTACACCCCTCCCTATCTCTGTAACCTCCTCCAGCCCCTACACCCCTCCCTATCTCTGTAACCTCCTCCAGCCCCTACACCCCTCCCTATCTCTGTAACCTCCTCCAGCCCCTACACCCCTCCCTATCTCTGTAACCTCCTCCAGCCCCTACACCCCTCCCTATCTCTGTAACCTCCTCCAGCCCCTACACCCCTCCCTATATCTGTAACCTCCTCCAGCCCTACAACCCTCCCTATCTCTGTAACCTCCTCCAGCCCCTACAACCCTCCCTATCTCTGTAACCTCCTCCAGCCCTACACCCCACCCTATCTCTGTAACCTCCTCCAGCCCCTACACCCCTCCCTATCTCTGTACCCCCCTCCAGCCGCTACACCCCTCCCTATCTCTGTAACCCCCTCCAGCCCCTACAACCCTCCCTATCTCTGTAACCTCCTCCAGCACCTACACCCCTCCCTATCTCTGTAACCTCCTGCAGCCCCTACACCCCTCCTATCTCTGTAACCTTCTCAGCCCCTACAACGCTCCCTATCTCTGTAACCTCCTCCAGCCCCTACACTCCTCCCTATCTCTGTAACCTCCTCTAGCCCCTACACCCCTCCCTATCTCTGTAACCTCCTCCAGCCCCTACACCCCTCCCTATCACTGTAACCTCCTCCAGCCCCTACAACCCTCCCTATCTCTGTAACCTTCTCCAGCCCCTACAACCCTCCCTATCTCTGTAACCTCCTCCAGCCCCTACACTCCTCCCTATCTCTGTAACCTCCTCCAGGCCCCTACACCCCTCCCTATCTCTGTAACCTCCTCCAGCCCCTACACCTCTCCCTATCACTGTAACCTCCTCCAGCCCCTATAACGCCTCCCTAACTCTGTAACCTCCTCCAGCCCCGACAGCCCTCCCTATCTCTGTAACCTCCTCCAGCCCCTACAACCCTCAGAGCAGCGGCGGCAGGCAGCGAGAGGCGGGACCTGTGGGAGACTCGGCGGCGAGGTACAAAAGCGGCAGCGGGGCCAGGAGAGGCATACCAAACTCCAGTCTGCGAGCTCAGAAGTTGCAGAGTGGTAAAAAGTAATCGGGGTGTGACGTCACCTGGGAGCAGGTAAGTGATTGGTTGGTGAGTATTTCTCTCTTTTCAATACAAGCTTGAATTCTGTGGTGTTAAATTTCTAGGGGCTCTGTGTTGTAGTGAGGACAGTTGGTAAATAAAGCGCCCTAGAGTATACCTGTAACTGGGGTATTGAATAAATTTTTAGATTAATTAATGGAGTAAGTCATGGCAGGAGAGCTCAGACCCGTGTTCTGCTCCTCTTGCTCCATGTGGGAAGTCAGGGACGCTGCCAGTGTCCCTGGCGACCATGTGTGCGGGAAATGCATCCAGCTGCAGCTACTTGTAGACCGCATTGTGGCACTCGAGCCTGCGGGTGGATGAGTTTTGGAGCATACGCCGATGCTGAGAGGGTCGTGGATCGCACGTTTAGCGAGTTGTTCACAAGCCTCAGGGTAGGGCTGCACAGGGGGTGACCATCAGGCGGAGCAACAGAGGCAGGCAGGAAGTGCAGGGGCCCCCTGCGGGCATCCCCCTTTCAAACAGGTACACCAAGTGGGATACTGTTGAGGGGGATGACTCACCAGGGGAAGGCAGCAGCAGCCGGCTTCCTGGCGCCAGGGACGCTCTTCTGCTGCTCAGAAAGGGAGGAAAAAGAGTGGGAGAGCAATAGTGGTAGGGGATTCTATCGTAAGGGGAACAGATAGGCGTTTCTGTGGCCGCAAAACGTGACTCCAGGATGGTTTGTTGCCTTCCCTGGGGCAGGGTCATGGATGTCACTGTGCGGCTACAGGGCATTCTTAAGGGGGAGGGTGAGCAGGCAGAGGTCGTGGTCCACATTGGGACCAATGACATAGGTAGGAAGGGGGATG
>NW_028225184.1:13232736-13237736 GCF_052327205.1 Somniosus microcephalus
GTCCCTCGAGCCTGTTACACAGGAACAGGAGGAGGCCCATTCAGCCCCCTCGAGCCTGTTACACAGGAACAGGAGGAGGGCCATTCAGCCCCTCGAGCCTGTTACACAGGAACAGGAGGAGGCCCATTCAGCCCCTCGAGCCTGTTACACAGGAACAGGAGGAGGCCCATTCAGCCCCCTCGAGCCTGTTACACAGGAACAGGAGGAGGTCCATTCAGCCCCCTCGAGCCTGTTACACAGGAACAGGAGGAGGCCCATTCAGCCCCCTCGAGCCTGTTACACAGGAACAGGAGGAGGTCCATTCAGCCCCCTAGAGCCTGTTACACAGGAACAGGAGGAGGCCCATTCAGTCCCTCGAGCCTGTTACACAGGAACAGGAGGAGGTCCATTCAGCCCCCTCGAGCCTGTTACACAGGAACAGGAGGAGGCCCATTCAGCCCCTCGAGCCTGTTACACAGGAACAGGAGGAGGTCCATTCAGCCCCCTCGAGCCTGTTACACAGGAACAGGAGGAGGCCCATTCAGTCCCTCGAGCCTGTTACACAGGAACAGGAGGAGGCCATTCAGTCCCTCGAGCCTGTTACACAGGAACAGGAGGAGGCCCATTCAGCCCCCTCGAGCCTGTTACACAGGAACAGGAGGAGGCCCATTCAGCCCCTCGAGCCAGTTACACAGGAACAGGAGGAGGCCCATTCAGTCCCTCTCGAGCCTGTTACACAGGAACAGGAGGAGGCCCATTCAGCCCCTCGAGCCTATTACACAGGAACAGGAGGAGGCCATTCAGTCCCTCGAGCCTGTTACACAGCAACAGGAGGAGGCCCATTCTCGAGCCTGTTACACAGGAACAGGAGGAGGCCCATTCAGCCCCTCGAGCCTATTACACAGGAACAGGAGGAGGCCATTCAGTCCCTCGAGCCTATTACACAGGAACAGGAGGAGGCCATTCAGTCCCTCGAGCCTGTTACACAGGAACAGGAGGAGGCCCATTCTCGAGCCTGTTACACAGGAACAGGAGAGGCCCATTCAGTCCCTCTCGAGCCTGTTACACAGGAACAGGAGCAGGCCCATTCTCTGCTCCAATGAGAACAGTCCGAACTTTTCCAACCTCTTCCCATAACTGAAGTCACCTCATCCTTGATGACATCCTGGAAAACCTCCTCTGCACCCTCTCCAAGGCCTGGACATCGATCATGAAGTGGGGCTGGGTGCCGAAATCTAGTCTTTCAGTCGCCACAAAACCTCGCCAGCATCTCAAGAGCAACTTGGGATGGGCAGCACGTTCCCAGTGACTACAAGAGCCGGTCAGAGGCTGGGTATTCTGCGGCGAGTGTCTCACCTCCTGACTCCCCAAAGCCTTTCCACCATCTACAAGGCACAAGTCAGGAGTGTGATGGAATACTCTCCACTTGCCTGGATGAGTGCAGCTCCAACAACACTCAAGAAGCTCGACACCATCCAGGACAAAGCAGCCCGCTTGATTGGCACCCCATCCAACGCCTTAAACATTCACTCCTCCACCACCGGCGCACCGTGGCTGCAGTGTGTACCAGCTACAAGATGCACTGCAGCAACTCGCCAAGGCTTCTTCGGCAGCACCTCCCAAACCTGCGACCTCTTCCACCTAGAAGGACAAGGGCAGCAGGCGCGCGGGAACACCACCAGCTCCAAGTTCCCCTCCGAGTCACACACACCATCCCGACTTGGAAATATATCGGCCGATCCTTCATCGTTGCTGGGTCCAAATCCTGGAACTCCCTCCCTAACAGCGCTGTGGGAGCACCTGTGGGAATATTGTGTCCAATTGTGGTCAGCACACGCTTTAGGAAGGATGTCAAGGCCTTGGAGAGGGTGCGGAGGAGGTTGACCAGAATGGTACCAGGGATGAGGGACTTCAGTTACGTGGAGAGACTAGAGAAGCTAGGGTTGTTCCCCTTAGAGCAGAGAAGGTTCAGGGGAGATTGACCAGAATGGTACCAGGGATGGGGGACTTCAGTTACGTGGAGAGACTGGAGAAGCTGGGGTTGTTCTCCTTAGAGCAGAGAAGGTTAAGGGGAGATTGACCAGAATGGTACCGGGGATGAGAGACTTCAGTGATGTGGAGAGACTGGAGAAGCTGTGGTTGTTCTCCTTGGAGCAGAGAAGGTTAAGAGGAGATTGACCAGAATGGTACCAGGGGATGAGGGACTTCAGTTATGTGGAGAGACTGGAGAAGCTGGGGTTGTTCTCCTTAGAGCAGAGAAGGTTAAGGGGAGATTGACCAGAATGGTACCAGGGATGATGGACTTCAGTTACGTGGAGAGACTGGAGAAGCTGGGGTTGTTCTCCTTAGAGCAAAGAAGGTTAAGGGGAGATTGACCAGAATGGTACCAGGGATGAGGGACTTCAGTTACGTGGAGAGACTGGAGAAGCTGGGATTGTTCTCCTTGGAGCAGAGAAGGTTAAGGGGAGATTGACCAGAATGGTACCGGGGATGAGAGACTTCAGTGATGTGGAGAGACTGGAGAAGCTGGGGTTGTTCTCCTTAGAGCAGAGAAGGTTAAGGGGAGATTGACCAGAATGGTACCAGGGATGAGGGACTTCAGTTACGTGGAGAGACTGGAGAAGCTGGGATTGTTCTCCTTGGAGCAGAGAAGGTTAAGGGGAGATTGACCAGAATGGTACCAGGGATGAGGGACTTCAGTTATGTGGAGAGACTGGAGAAGCTGGGATTGTTCTCCTTAGAGCAGGGAAGGTTAAGGGGGAGATTGACCAGAATGGTACCAGGGGATGAGGGACTTCAGTTACGTGGAGAGACTGGAGAAGCTGGGGTTGTTCTCCTTAGAGCAGAGAAGGTTAAGGGGAGATTGACCAGAATGGTTCCAGGGATGAGGGACTTCAGTGATGTGGAGAGACTGGAGAAGTTGGGGTTGTTCTCCTTAGAGCAGAGAAGGTTAAGGGGAGATTGACCAGAATGGTACCGGGGATGAGGGACTTCAGTTACGTGGAGAGACTGGAGAAGCTGGGGTTGTTCTCCTTAGAGCAGAGAAGGTTAAGGGGAGATTGACCAGAATGGTACTGGGGATGAGGGACTTCAGTGATGTGGAGAGACTGGAGAAGCTGGGGTTGTTCTCCTTAGAGCAGAGAAGGTTAAGGGGAGATTGACCAGAATGGCACCAGGGATGAGGGACTTCAGTTATGTGGAGAGACTGGAGAAGCTGGGGTTGTTCTCCTTAGAGCAGAGAAGGTTAAGGGGAGATTGACCAGAATGGTACCAGGGATGAGGGACTTCAGTTACGTGGAGAGACTGGAGAAGCTGGGATTGTTCTCCTTGTAGCAGAGAAGGTTAAGAGGAGATTTAATTGAGGTGTTCAAAATTATAAGGTTTTTGATAGAATAAATAAGGAGAAACTGGTTCCAGTGGCAGTAGTGTCGGTAACCAGAGGAAACAGATTTAAGGTAATTGGCAAAAGAACCAGAGGGGAGATGAGGAAATGTTTTTACGCAGTGAGTTGTTGTGATCTGGAATGCGCTGCCTGAAAGGGCGGTGGAAGCAGATTCAATAGTAACTTTCAAAAGGGAATTGGGTAAATACTTGAAGGGACTAATTGGAGAGCTCGGTCAAAGAGCCGGCACAGGCGCGATGGGCCAAATGGCCTCCTCCTGTGATATTTGAATTTAGTGGAGGGATGTTAGTATTTGAATTGAGTGGAGTGATGTTTGTAGTTGAATTGAGTGGAGCGATGTTTGTAGTTGAATTGAGCGGAGCGGCACAATTCCTGCCAGTACCTATTGTTGGCGCATCGGGCCTCTCCCTCCCACTTCCAGTGATCTGAGGTTATGTTATCCGGGGTGGGGTAGGGGAACTAATTGGATAGCTCCTTCAAAGAGGCGGTTCAGGTATGATGAGCCAAATGGCGGCCTCCTGTGATATATGATTCTACATTGCATGGAATGTTTGTATTTGAATTGAGTGGAGGGATGTTAATATTTGAATTGAGTGGAGGGGTGTTAGTATTTGAATTGAGTAGAGGGATGTTAGTATTTGAATTGAGTGGAGGGGTGTTAGTATTTGAATTGAGTGGAGGGATGTTAGTATTTGAATTGAGTGGAGGAGTGTTAGTATTTGAATTGAGTGGAGGGATGTTAGTATTTGAATTGAGTGGAGGGATGTTAGTATTTGAATTGAGTGGAGGGATGTTAGTATTTGAATTGAGTGGAGGGATGTTAGTATTTGAATTGAGTGGAGGGATGTTAGTATTTGAATTGAGTGGAGGGATGTTAGTATTTAAATTGAGTGGAGGGATGCTTGTATATGAATTGAGTGGAGGGATGTTAGTATTTGAATTGAGTGGAGGGATGTTAGTATTTGAAATGAGTGGAGGGATGTTAGTATTTGAATTGAGTGGAGGGATGTTAGTATTTAAATTGAGTGGAGGGATGCTTGTATATGAATTGAGTGGAGGGATGTTAGTATTTGAATTGAGTGGAGGGATGTTAGTATTTGAATTGAGTGGAGGGATGTTAGTATTTAAATTGAGTGGAGGGATGCTTGTATATGAATTGAGCCAGTGCAAGCATGATGGGTAGAATGGCCTCCTTCTGTGTTGTGTGACATCAACAGCCAAGACGTTAATGGACTCTTGATATTTTGATCCAGGTGTTTTGGGGTCTTGATAAGAAACTGGCACAGCGGAAACATTTCCCCTCAGTTAACTGGCTGATCAGCTACAGTAAGTACACGCGGGTGCTGGACGAGTACTACGACAAGCATTTCTCTGAGTTCGTCCCTCTCCGCAACAAAGCCAAAGAGATCCTGCAGGAGGAGGAGGATCTGGCGGAGATCGTGCAGCTGGTGGGCAAGGTGAGGAGGCGCGGGGAGGGGGAGGGGAATGCAACAGGGACTGTGTGTGTGAGGGGGGGTGATGGTGCGTGAGTGTGTGTTTGTGTGAGTATGAGTGTCAGTGAGTGAGTGTGACTGAGTGTGACTGAGTGTGAGTGTGTGAATGTGTGTGAGAGTCAATG
>NW_028225184.1:13242736-13252716 GCF_052327205.1 Somniosus microcephalus
GGGACCTGGGAGTTAATGTGCATAGGTTCCTGAAGGTGGCGGGACATATTGAGAGAGTGTTCAGCAAAGCATATGGGATCTTGGGCTTCATAAATAGAGGAAGTGAGTACAAAAGTAGAGAAGTTATGCTGAATCTTTATAAAGCGCTGGTTAGGCCACAACTGGAGTATTGCGTCCAGTTCTGGTCACCACACTTTCAGAAGGATGTGAAGGCCCTTGAGAGGGTGCAGAGGAGATTGACCAGAATGGTTCCGGGGATGGGGGAATCTTAACTACAAGGACAGGTTGGAGAAGCTGGATTTGTTTTCATTAGAGCGAAAATCAAAAAAATCAAAAATCAAAATCAATTTTATTGTCATTGTTAATGCACAAGTGCAGTACAACGAAATGTAGGCTTGCGGCTCCCGAGAGTGTACATTTAGATTAAGACATTTAAACATTCAACATACATTTGGCTTGTAATATATTAACATAAACATAACCAGAATAAAGTGCATTGGCAGATGTGCAGGCTTTAGAGTTTATTTGTGGAGTTCAGTAGGATGACAGCCCTGGGAAAGAAGCTGTTCCTAAATCTGGTCGTTCGGGTGCGAATGCATCTGTAGCGTCTCCCAGATGGCAGGGGGGCGAACAGACTGTGGCTGGGGTGGGTAGGGTCTTTGATGATGGTCCGTGACCTCCGTAGACAGCGTTTCTGGTAGATGTGCTCTATGGTCGGTAGCCGGGTGCCGGTAATGCGTTGGGCAGTTTTGACTACCCGCTGCAGGGCTTTCCGGTCATAGGAGCTACAGCTGCCATACCATACTGTGATACAGTTCGTCAGGATGCTCTCTATAGTGCAGCGGTAAAAGTTAGAGAGGATCAGGGGTGACAGGTTACATCCCTTCAGCCTCCTTAGGAAATATAGGCGCTGCTGGGCCTTCTTCACCAGAGAGGAGGTATTGAGGGACCAGGAGAGATCTTCCGTGATGTGGACTCCGAGGAACTTAAAGCTGTCCACCCTTTCCACCACAGCCCCATTGATGTGGATGGGGTTGTGACTTCCGCCTTTGGACTTCCTGAAGTCCACAATGATTTCTTTGGTTTTCTTGGTGTTAAGGGTCAGGTTGTTATCGGCGCACCACTTCACGAGATGCTGGACCTCCTCCCTGTAGGCTGACTCGTCGTTGTCGGTGATCTGGCCTACTACCGTGGTGTCATCCGCAAACTTGATGATGGTGTTGGAACCATGGACAGCCACACAGTCGTGGGTGAAGAGGGAATAGAGGAGGGGGCTCAGCACACATCCTTGTGGGGCCCCCGTGTTCAGGGTCAGTGGGGGGGAGGTGTGGTTACCTAATTTGACAGACTGGGGTCTGTTTGTTAGGAAGTCCAGGGTCCAGTTGCAGAGGGAAGTGTTCAGGTCAAGAGTTTGGAGTTTGGTGGCTGTAATGATATCAGCAAATAGTGATGGTATTTGCCTGTTTGATTATTTATGCCTTACCAGCATGTTTGCATGTATTGACTACTTATGCCTGACCAGCAGAGGGCATGTGACAGAGCCAAGCAGTTTAGTTTTGCTTTCGCTTTAGATGGATCACTAGCATGATGTCTCCTGTAAATGCTGTTAAAAGAGTTGAACAAGCTTTAGATTAAAAGACATTCTCTTTCATAAATGTCTCGTCATTGAACCCACAAAGAAATCAATACAGTGGCCAGCTTGTTGGGGACGATAGTGTTGAATACTGAGCTGTAGTCTATGAACAGCATTCTGATGTAGGTCTCCTTACAATCTAGGTGATTCAGTGCCGAGTGTAGAGCAGTTGTGATTGCATCCTCCGTTGATCTGTTTGCACGATAGGCAAACTGGTGTTGGCCAAGAGAGGCAGGAACACTGGCTTTGATGTGGGCTAAGACCAGTCTCTCGAAACACTTCATTATGATGGGTGTGAGTGCGACAGGTCGATAGTCGTTCAGGCACGTCACAGCCGTTTCTTTTGGCACAGGAATAATGGTAGCATTTGGTGGCAAAAACAGGAAGGCAGATTATTATTTGAATGGCAATAGATTGGGAGAAGGGGAAGTGCAAAGAGACCTGGGTGTCATTGTGCACCAGTCGCTGAAGGTAAGCATGCAGGTGCAGCAGGCGGTGTAGAAGGCAAATGGTATGTTGGCCTTCGTAGCAAGAGGGTTTGAGTACAGGAACAAGGATGTCTTGCTACAGTTGTACAGGGCCTTGGTGAGACCACACCTTGAGTATTGTGTGCAGTTTTGGTCGCCTTATCTGAGGAAGGATGTTCTTGCCATGGAAGGAGTGCAGCGAAGATTCACCAGGCTGATACCTGGGATGGCAGGAATGACGTATGAGGAGAGATTGTGTCGATTGGGCTTGTACTCACTGGAGTTTAGAAGATTGAGAGGGGATCTCATCGAAACCTATAAAATTCTGTCAGGTCTGGACAGACTAGGCGCAGGAAGGATGTTTCTGATGGCCGGGGAGTCCAGAACCAGGGGTCACAGTCTAAGGATAAGATGGTAAGCCATTTAGGACTGAAATGAGGAGGAATTTCTTCACCCAGAGAGTGGTGAACCTGTGGAATTCTCTGCCACAGAGGGCGGTGGAGGCCAGTTCATTAAATATAGTCAAGAAAGAGTTGGATATATTTGTTGAGGCTAAAGGGATCAAGGGGTATGGGGAGAAGGCAGGGACAGGGTACTGAATTTGGATGATCAGCCATGATCTCATTGAATGGCGGAGCAGGCTCGAGGGGCCGAATGGCCAACTCCTGCTCCTATCTCCTATGTTTACTAAGGGGAAAAGTTCCTTTCTATCTACCCTATCTATGCCCCTCATAATTTTGTACACCTCAATCAGGCCCCCCCCCCTCAGCCTTCTCTGCTCTAAGGAAAACAACCCCAGCCTGTCCAGTCTCTCCTCATAGCTGAAGCGCTCCAGCCCAGGTAACATCCTGGGGAATCTCCTCTGCACCCTCTCCAATGCAATCACATCCTTCCTATAGTGTGGCGACCAGAACTGCACACAGTATTCCAGCTGTGGCCTAACCAGCGTTTTGTACAGCTCCATCATAACCTCCCTGCTCTTATATTCTATGCCTCGGCTAATGAAGGCAAGTATCCCATATGCCTTTTTAACCACCTTATCTACCTGTCCTGCTGCCTTCAGGGATCAATGTACATCCACACCAAGGTCCCTCTGATCCTCTGTCCTTCCCAGGGTCCTACCATCAGGAGTTGTGAATTGAGTCGACTGGAGCTCTCTCCCTCTCGTTTACAGGTTCTGCCCCTTCTACAAGACTGTGGGGATCCTGCAGAACATCATCGGGTTCTATGACCTGGCCCGGCACTCTGTGGAGACCACAGCGCAATCTGACAACCGCCTCACCTGGTCGAATATACGGGACAACCTGGGTGACATCCTCTACAAGCTGAGCGCCATGAAATTCAAGGTCAGTGCCCGGCAGCCCCCATGCCCCTGCTGGGGCTCTGCTGGAAAATCCGCTGATTGCTCCTTGTGTCTGCTGGGATCTGCGGGGAAAATCCAAACATCGCTCTTGCTGTCTGCTGGGATCTGCGGGGAAAATCCAAACATCGCTCTTGCTGTCTGCTGGGATCTGCGGGGAAAATTCAAACATCGCTCTTGCTGTCTGCTGGGATCTGTGGGGAAAATTCAAACACCGCTCTTGCTGTCTGCTGGGATCTGCAGGGACAATTCAAACATTGCTCTTGCTGTCTGCTGGGATCTGCAGGGAAAATTCAGTCATCGCTCTTGCTGTCTGCTGGGATCTGCGGGGAAAATTCAAACATCACTCTTGCTGTCTCCTGGGATCTGCGGGGAAAATTCAAACATCGCTCTTACTGTCGCTGGGCTCGGCGGGGAAATTCAATCCCCGCGCCGCCTGTCTGCTGGGATCGGCGGGGAAATTCAAACATCGCTCGTACTGTCTGCTGGGACCTGCGGGAAAATTCTAACATCGCTCTTCCTGCCTGCAGGACTCTGCGGGGAAATTATCCCCCATCACTCCTTCTGTTGCTGGGATCTGGGTGAAATGTTCTCTCATTGCTCCGTCTGCCTGCTGGGATCTGTGGGGACATTCACTCGTTGCGCCTCCTGTCTGCTGGGATCTGAGGGGAAATCTGGGGGAGTTTGTGGGGGGGGAGGGACGGGAGTGTGAGAGGGGAAAGGTGTGGGAGACTCGAGGGCGGGGGGGTTTGGGAAGGGTTGGAAGGGGCGAACGAAAGGGTCGGTTGCCTAGATGCGTGTATCAAGAGGATGCGGGGGGGGGGCGGTGGGGTGGGGGTGAAGGGAGAGGGTCAATGCGGGAGGGGCTTGGTGCTGGGAGGGGGGTCGAGGGGATCGAGACAACCCCTCTGAGCGTCCCCGGCTCCAGTTCCCCAGCCGAAACCTCAACCGTGTTCTAGGGAGTTGGGGGTGGGGTGGTGTGGGGGAGGGGAAAGAGTTCCTCGGCAGCGCCCCCCACTGGTGGGAGGGAGGGACACCAGCGTGACGTGTTTACATAACAATTCCCATTCTGAGCATCAACAAAGGAACTTATTGCATCTATACTCACTTCCTGCTGTATCAATAAATTCTAACAAGCTAATTATTCTGCGTCTCTTTCACTTGTGCCATGCTAACCTTGATGGCTCTCGCTCTCACTCTCTCTCTCTCTCTCTGTCTCTCTCTCTGTCTGTCTCTCTCTGTCTCTCTGTTGCTCTCTCTGTCTCTCTCTCTCTGTCTCTCTGTCTGTCTGTCTCTCTCTGTCTCTCTGTCTCGCTCTCTCTCTCTGTCGCTCTCTCTGTCTCTCTCTCTCTCTCTCTGTCTCTCTCCCTCTCTCTCTCTCTGTCTCTCTCTCTGTCCCTTTCTCTGTCCCTCTCTCTGTCTGTCTGTCTCTTTCTCTCTCTGTCTCTCTCCCTCTCTCTCTCGCTTTCCCTCTCTCTGTCCCTCTCTCTGTCCCTCTCTCTGTCTCTCTCTCCGTCTCTCCCTCTCTCCCTCTCTCTCTCTCTCTCTCTCTGTCTCTCTCACTCTCTCTCTCTCTCTGTCTCTCTCTGTCTCTCTCTCTCTCTGTCTCTCTCTCTCTCTCTCTCTCTCTGTCTCTCTCACTCTCTCTCTCTCTCTCTCTCTCTCTGTCTCTCTCACTCTCTCTCTCTCTCTGTCTCTCTCTCTCTCTGTCTCTCTCACTCTCTCTCTCTCTCTCTGTCTCTCTCACTCTCTCTCTCTCTCTCTGTCTCTCTGTCTCTCTCTCTCTCTCTCTCTCTCTCTCAGGATCCAGTCAAGGACGGCGAAGCCAAGATAAGGGCGGACTACGCTCAGCTGTACGAGGAAATGCAAAACGCCTTTCGCAACCTAGAGGACTGAGGGCAGCGGTTGGCTATTCGACTGCAGTGTGATGCTTCGAGCCCAGGTCGAGAGGACGGAACACAGCCAGGACGGGAGAAACTCGCAAAAACTAGACCCTAAAAATAAACTGGATAATACTTAATACAGAGCTGGTCCCTGATGATTTATTTTAAATATTGTGTGGTCTGTAAATGGGGAGAGGTGGGTGAGAGGGTTGATCCCCCTCCGATAGGGAACAGGCTGCCCGGTGTCTGTAAATGGGGAGAGGTGGGTGAGAGGGTTAATCACCTCCGATAGGGAACAGGCTGCCCGGTGTCTGTAAATGGGGAGAGGTGGGTGAGAGGGTTAATCCCCTCAGATAGGGAACAGGCTGCCCGGTGTCTGTAAATGGGGAGAGGTGGGTGAGAGGGTTAATCCCCTCCGATAGGGAACAGGCTGCCCGGTGTCTGTAAATGGGGAGAGGCGGGTGAGAGGGTTAATCCCCTTCGATAGGGAACAGGCTGCCCGGTGTCTGTAAATGGGGAGAGGCGGGTGAGAGGGTTAATCCCCTCCGATAGGGAACAGGCTGCCCGGTGTCTGTAAATGGGGAGAGGTGGGTGAGAGGGTTAATCCTCTCCGATAGGGAACAGCCTTCGGCATTCTGTGAGCTGTACACTGACACCCTTTGTTTTGTATATGTTAATATATATTGCAATTCAATCCGTAAGATTTTGACGGAATTAATTCGACAGGAATTCAAGATCGCCTAATAATACAGAGAAATCTTGGCACCTAAGTTTGTTTTCGAATTCATTCCATGCATGTTGCAAAACTTCAAGACAGAGTCTCACAGTTTGGGGGGTAAGGAGTCCCACAGTTTGGGGGGTGAGGAGTCCCACAGTTTGGGGGGTGAGGAGTCCCCACAGTTTGGGGGGTGAGGAGTCCCCACAGTTTGGGGGGTGAGGAGTCCCACAGTTTGGGGGGTGAGGAGTCCCCACAGTTTGGGGGGTGAGGAGTCCCCACAGTTTGGGAGGTGAGGAGTCCCCACAGTTTGGGAGGTGAGGAGTCCCACAGTTTGGGGGGTGAGGAGTCCCCACAGTTTGGGGGGTGAGGAGTCCCCACAGTTTGGGGGGTGAGGAGTCCCACAGTTTGGGGGGTGAGGAGTCCCCACAGTTTGGAGGTGAGGAGTCCCCACAGTTTGGGAGGTGAGGAGTCCCACAGTTTGGGAGGTGAGGAGTCCCCACAGTTTGGGGGGTGAGGAGATCACAGTTTGGGGAGGTGAGGAGATCACAGTTTGGGAGGTGAGGAGATCACAGTTTGGGGGGTGAGGAGATCACAGTTTGGGGGGTGAGGAGTCCCCACAGTTTGGGGGGTGAGGAGTCCCCACAGTTTGGGGGGTGAGGAGTCCCACAGTTTGGGGGGGTGAGGAGTCCCACAGTTTGGGAGGTGAGGAGTCCCCACAGTTTGGGGGGTGAGGAGATCACAGTTTGGGAGGTGAGGAGATCACAGTTTGGGAGGTGAGGAGATCACAGTTTTGGGGGTGAGGAGATCACAGTTTGGGAGGTGAGGAGATCACAGTTTTGGGGGTGAGGAGATCCCAGTTTGGGGGGGTGAGGAGTCCCACAGTTTGGGGAGGTGAGGAGATCACAGTTTGTGGGGTGAGTAGATCCCAGTCTGGGGGGTGAGGAGATCACAGTTTGGGAGGTGAGGAGATCACAGTTTGGGAGCTGAGGAGATCACAGTTTGGGGGGTGAGGAGATCACAGTTTGGGAGGTGAGGAGATCACAGTTTGGGGGGTGAGGAGATCACAGTTTGTGGGATGAGGAGATCACAGTTTGGGGACGTGAGGAGATCACAGTTTGGGGGGGGTGAGGAGATCACAGTTTGGGGGGTGAGGAGATCACAGTTTGGGAGGTGAGGAGATCACAGTTTGGGGGGTGAGGAGATCACAGTTTGGGAGGTGAGGAGATCACAGTTTGGGGGAGGTGAGGAGATCACAGTTTGGGGGGTGAGGAGATCACAGTTTGGGAGGTGAGGAGATCACAGTTTGGGGGGTGAGGAGATCACAGTTTCGGGGGTGAGGAGATCACAGTTTGGGAGGTGAGGAGTTCACAGTTTGGGGGAGGTGAGGAGATCACAGTTTGGGGGGGGTGAGGAGATCACAGTTTGGGGGGTGAGGAGATCACAGTTTGGGAGGTGAGGAGATCACAGTTTGGGAGGTGAGGAGATCACAGTTTGGGGGGTGAGGAGATCACAGTTTGGGGGGTGAGGAGATCACAGTTTGGGGGGTGAGGAGATCACAGTTTGGGAGGTGAGAAGATCACAGTTTGGGGGGTGAGGAGATCACAGTTTGGGAGGTGAGGAGATCACAGTTTGGGAGGTGAGGAGATCCCAGTTTGGGAGGTGGGGAGATCACAGTTTCGGGGGTGAGGAGATCACAGTTTGGGGGGTGAGGAGATCACAGTTTGGGGGGTGAGGCGATCACAGTTTGGGGGGTGAGGCGATCCCAGTCTGGGGGGTGAGGAGATCACAGTTTGGGAGGTGAGGAGATCACAGTCTGGGGGGTGAGGAGAGCCCAGTCTGGGGGGTGAGGAGATCCCAGTCTGGGGGGTGAGGAGATCACAGTTTGGGAGGTGAGGAGATCACAGTCTGGGAGGTGAGGAGAGCCCAGTCTGGGGGGTGAGGAGATCACAGTCTGGGGGGTGAGGAGATCACAGTTTGGGTGGTGAGGAGATCACAGTTTGGCGGGTGAGGAGATCACAGTTTGGGGGGTGAGGAGTCCCCACAGTTTGGCGGGTGAGGAGTCCCCACAGTTTGGGGGGTGAGGAGTCCCCACAGTTTGGGGGGTGAGGAGATCACAGTTTGGGGGGTGAGGAGATCACAGTTTGGGAGGTGAGGAGATCACAGTTTGGGGGAGGTGAGGAGATCACAGTTTGGGGGGTGAGGAGATCACAGTTTGGGAGGTGAGGAGATCACAGTTTGGGGGTGAGGAGATCACAGTTTCGGGGGTGAGGAGATCACAGTTTGGGAGGTGAGGAGTTCACAGTTTGGGGGAGGTGAGGAGATCACAGTTTGGGGGGGGTGAGGAGATCACAGTTTGGGGGGTGAGGAGATCACAGTTTGGGAGGTGAGGAGATCACAGTTTGGGAGGTGAGGAGATCACAGTTTGGGGGGTGAGGAGATCACAGTTTGGGGGGTGAGGAGATCACAGTTTGGGGGGTGAGGAGATCACAGTTTGGGGGGTGAGGAGATCACAGTTTGGGGGGTGAGGAGATCACAGTTTGGGAGGTGAGGAGACCACAGTTTGGGAGGTGAGGAGACCACAGTTTGGGGGGTGAGGAGATCACAGTTTGGGAGGTGAGGAGATCACAGTTTGGGGGGTGAGGAGATCACAGTTTGGGAGGTGAGGAGATCACAGTTTGGGGGATGAGGAGATCACAGTTTGGGGGGTGAGGAGATCACAGTTTGGGAGGTGAGGAGATCACAGTTTGGGAGGTGAGGAGATCACAGTTTGGGGAGGTGAGGAGATCACAGTTTGGGAGGTGAGGAGATCACAGTTTGGGAGGTGAGGAGTCCCCACAGTTTGGGGGGTGAGGAGATCACAGTTTGGGGAGGTGAGGAGATCACAGTTTGGGGGATGAGGAGATCACAGTTTGGGAGGTGAGGAGATCACAGTTTGCGGGGTGAGGAGATCACAGTTTGGGAGGTGAGGAGATCACAGTTTGGGAGGTGAGGAGATCACAGTTTGGGAGGTGAGGAGATCACACAGTTTGGGGGGTGAGGAGATCACAGTTTGGGGGGTGAGGAGATCACAATTTGGGAGGCGAGGAGATCACAGTTTGGGGAGGTGAGGAGATCACAGTTTGGGGGGTGAGGAGATCACAATTTGGGAGGGCGAGGAGATCACAGTTTGGGGGGGTGAGGAGATCACAGTTTGGGGGGTGAGGAGATCACAGTTTGGGAGGTGAGGAGATCACAGTTTGGGAGGTGAGGAGATCGCAGTTTGGGGTGTGAGGAGATCACAGTTTGGGGGGTGAGGAGATCACAGTTTGGGAGGTGAGGAGATCGCAGTTTGGGGTGTGAGGAGATCACAGTTTGGGGGGTGAGGAGATCGCAGTTTGGGAGGAGGAGATCGCAGTTTGGGGTGTGAGGAGATCACAGTTTGGGGGGTGAGGAGATCACAGTTTGGGGGGTGAGGAGATCACAGTTTTGGGGGGTGAGGAGATCACAGTTTGGGGGGTGAGGAGATCACAGTTTGGGGGGTGAGGAGATCACAGTTTGGGAGGTGAGGAGATCCCAGTCTGGGGGTGAGGAGATCACCGTTTGGGGGATTGAGGAGATCACAGTTTGGGGGGTGAGGAGATCACAGTTTGGGGGGTGAGGAGATCCCAGTCTGGGGGGTGAGGAGATCACAGTTTGGGGGGTGAGGAGATCACACAGTTTGGGAGGTGAGGAGATCACAGTTTGGGGGGTGAGGAGATCCCAGTCTGGGGGGTGAGGAGTCCCCACAGTATAAAGATCCCATTTTACAGTGCCTGTCACGACTTCAAGACCTCCAAAATCGTTTCACAGGCAATGACATACTGATGTAGTGTCGGACAAGTCCCACAGTTTCACACCCTCTTTCTCGCTCTGTCCCTGGCTGACCGCCCAGCTATTCATT
>NW_028225184.1:13253216-13280716 GCF_052327205.1 Somniosus microcephalus
CACTACCTCCCTACCGCTTTTATTTATTTCACGATCAAGGTTGTTCCGATTTGCGATGGCTGTGTGACATCTAAAGGGGTCTGGCCAAACACATGGTTGTTTCCCTGTGGGTCTATGAAGTCAGGTTCACAACCGTCCTTGCATTTAGGTCCCCACATATTATCACCTTTCCTTGGGCCTGGAAATGGCTGATTTCCATGTGGAGAGTATCAAATAACTCCTCTTCGAAATATGGCGATTCTATTGGAGGTATGTAGATCGCACATAAGTAAACATCTTTTTTTTGCTATTCCTATATTTTTATCTAGTTTTAGCCATACGTGTGATTTTCCCTGTTTTACCGGTGAGATGTGTTTGTCCAGTTCTCCCTTATACCACACCAATATTCCCCCGGAGGTTCTGCCCTTGCGTGTTTTAGTGTTCTTTACTGAGGGCACCAATGATTTCATGGTACATTGGAGGACAGTGGGTCGGCACGTCCTTTTGGCACCATGTTTCTGTAAACACAATTATATCAATGTCTTTTATAGCTTTTAGGAATTCAGGGTCTGTACTCATCATCCCAAAAGTTGAGGAGCGGAGGCCCTGGATATTCCAGCAGCTTATGTGGAAAGAACGCATTTATATAGTTCAAAAAAACGAAATAAAATGGACCTATTTTGTGGGATGAGTGTGGAAACACTATTTTCTATAATGCTCCTCTCTCTCTCTGTCTCTCTCTCTCTGTCTCTCTCTCTCTGTCTCTGTCTCTCTCTGTCTCTCTCTCTCTGTCTCTCTCTCTCTCTGTCTCTCTCTCTCTGTCTCTCTCTCTCTGTCTCTCTCTCTCTATCTGTCTCTCTCTCTCTCTATCTGTCTCTGTCTCTCTCTCTCTGTCTCTCTCTCTCTCTCTCTCTCTCTCTGTCTCACTCTCTCTCTCTGTCTCTCTCTCTCTTTCTCTCTCCTGTCTCTCTCTCTCTCTCTCTCTGTCTCTCTGTCTCTCTGTCTCTCTCTCTCTCTGTCTCTCTCTCTCTCTGTCTCTCTCGCTCTGTCTCTCTGTCCTCTCTCTCTCTGTCTCTCTCTCTCGTCTCTGTCTCTCTCTCTCTCTCTCGTCTCTCTGTCTCTCTCTCTCTCTCTGTCTCTCTCTCTCTCTCTCTCTGTCTCTCTCTCTCTCTCCTCCTTCTGTCTCTCTCTCTCTCTCTGTCTCTCTCTCCTCTCTCTCTCTCTGTCTCACTCTCTCTCTCTGTCTCTCTCTCTGTCTCTCTCTCTGTCTCTCTCTCTCTCTCTCGCTGTCTCTCTCTGTCTCTCTTTCTCTCTGTCTCTCTGTCTCTCTCTCTCTCTCTCTCGCTGTCTCTCTCTGTCTCTCTTTCTCTCTCTCTGTCTCTCTCTCTCTCTCTCTCTCTCTCTCTCTCTGAATGTCTTTCATTGGTTCCTGTTAATTCCCTGCACTAATTCAGAGTTTTCTGTCTATTTAAGGAAATACTTTATTGCGGACAAAGAAACACTTTATCAAGTTTGTGATATTATTGGCAAATGTTCATCAGGCGACAGGTAGGAATAACCTGTGATATAACCAACGAGATAACTCCTGCAATAACTATAAAACCAATGGTCTAACTAGTGAGATAACCATTCAGGCCCTCGAAAGAATTGTGCTCCTTCTACCTGCTCCTGCTCTGTCTCGCTCGACACCCTCACTCAATGTCCCGGTGCCACCCTGGTCAATCTGTGCGATCCCCTCCTGAAGCGCCCAGAACACAACGCCTCACGAACATCAAATTCAAGCTCTTACAATCACAGAATCGAAGCCCACCACCCCGGCCCATCGTGTCTGTGCCGGCTCTTTGAACGAGCTCTCCAATTAGTCCCACTCCCCCCTGCTCTGTCCCCACAGCCCTGTGAATTTTCTCCCATTCCAGTATTTACCCAATTCCCTTTTGAAAGTTACTATTGAATCTGCTTCCCACCCGCCCTTTCAGGCAGCGCGTTCCAGATCACAACAACCTGCTGCGTAAAAAACATTCTCCTCATCTCCCCTCTGGTTCTTTACCGATTATCTTCAATCTGTGTCCTCTGGTCACCGACCCTCCTGACACTAGAAACAGCTTCTCCTCATTTACTCTATCATGATGTTAAACACCTCTATTAAATCTCCCCTTAACCTTCTCTGCTCCAAGGAGAACAACCCCAGCTTCTCCAGTCTCTCCACATAACTGAAGTCCCTCATCCCTGGAACCATTCCGGTCAATCTCCCCTTAACCTTCTCTGCTCTAAGGAGAACAACCCCAGCTTCTCCAGTCTCTCCACGTAACTGAAGTCCCTCATACCTGGTACCATTCTGGTCAATCTCCTCTTAACCTTCTCTGCTCTAAGGAGAACAACCCCAGCTTCTCCAGTCTCTCCACCATCACTGAAGTCCCTCATCCCTGCTACCATTCTGGTCAATCTCCCCTTAAACTTCCTCTGCTCTAAGGAGAACAACCCCAGCTTCTCCAGTCTCTCCACGTAGCTGAAGTCTCTCATCCCTGGTACCATTCTGGTCAATCTCCCCCTTAAACTTCTCTGCTCTAAGGAGAACAACCCCAGCTTCTCCAGTCTCTCCACGTAACTGAAGTCCCTCATCCCTGCAACCATTCTGGTCAATCTCCCTTAACCTTCTCTGCTCTAAGGAGAACAACCCCAGCTTCTCCAGTCTCTCCACGTAACTGAAGTCCCTCATCCCCGGTACCATTCTGGTCAATCTCCCCTTAACCTTCTCTGCTCTAAGGAGAACAACCCCAGCTTCTCCAGTCTCTCCACGTAACTGAAGTCCCTCATCCCTGGTACCATTCTGGTCAATCTCCCCTTAACCTTCTCTGCTCTAAGGAGAACAACCCCAGCTTCTCCAGCCTCTCCACGTAACTGAAGTCTCTCATCCCTGGAACCATTCTGATCAATCTCCTCTTAACCTTCTCTGCTCTAAGGAGAACAACCCCAGCTTCTCCAGTCTCTCCACGTAGCTGAAGTCTCTCATCCCTGGTACCATTCTGGTCAATCTCCCCTTAACCTTCTCTGCTCTAAGGAGAACAACCCCAGCTTCTCCAGTCTCTCCACGTAACTGAAGTCCCTCATCCCTGCAACCATTCTGGTCAATCTCCCCTTAACCTTCTCTGCTCTAAGGAGAACAACCCCAGCTTCTCCAGTCTCTCCACGTAACTGAAGTCCCTCATCCCTGGTACCATTCTGGTCAATCTCCCCTTAACCGGCTCTGCTCTAAGGAGAACAACCCCAGCTTCTCCAGCCTCTCCACGTAACTGAAGTCTCTCATCCCTGGAACCATTCTGATCAATCTCCTCTTAACCTTCTCTGCTCTAAGGAGAACAACCCCAGCTTCTCCAGTCTCTCCACGTCACTGTAGCCCCTCATCCCCGGTACCATTCTGGCAAATGAAGTTCAACACAGATAAACGTGAGGTATTAATTACATTTTGGTAGGAAGATTGGGGAGGTCACTTATCACTTGGAGGGTGCGAGTCTGGGTGGGGTCGAGGAACAAAGGGATCTCGGAGTACTGTAGAAGTACCTTACTTCTTAGCTCTGGGTAATGACTCAATACACACTTGGATTCGTCAGACGGACAGGCCTTTTATTTTCCTTTTCTTGCAAGGGGAATCAGCACCTCCACTCAAGGGGTGAGGCTACTATTCCAATGATACAGCGTAAGCGTTCCATATTTATACAGTGTAACAAACAAGTTTGATTGACATTCCTTTGTTCCTCTATCAGGATACATTATAGGTTAATCATCAGGTAGAAATAACATATTGACAGAAGGATCCTGGACACATAAGTCAACCGTTAATCTATAACAGGGCATGAATCGTGTAACCGGAGGTCCTCTTTAATCATATATAAGGGAGGCAAGCTTTGCTTTCGGTCACAAGTTATCAGGTCATTGGTACATCAAAGAAACTCATTATTCCACTTCTACATTCTCATTAGGTGGGCAGGCATCTGTTCTTGGCTGTAGTTCGAGTACGTGCAATAGCTCTAGTTACACATCGACACTTGCCCAGTGTCAAGTCTGAAAACTTTTACCCAGCAAGCACTTGAAATTAACCCCTTATATCATGTAGATTTCCTCATTCCCCCCTTTTGTCCTTTCTAAGGACAATCTATCTCGCTAAGTTTAAGAAACTCTACATCAAAGGTCTCACCCTTAATATCCTCATATTCAGACATCATTGGTACTGGAGGAGTTGACGTTAATAAGGAAAGGACTTTTGTGCACAATAATTTTAAACAACCAATCAATAAACTAATTAAAATTATTATCATCACAATTGCGATAAAAGCTTCCAAAATTTGCTTTCCCAATGCTCCTCCCCATCCTGAAATCCAATCCCACATGGACCATGGTTCAGGTTGACGTAGTTTCTCTACAGCCTTCTTTATGTGGTTTACCAGATTGGTGATATTTTCTGAGCTATCTGGGATATAAGTGCAACATTCGGTTTTTATGATTGCACATGTGCCCCCTTCTTTTGCCAACAAATAGTCCAGAGCCATGCGGTTTTGTAAAGCAACAGTGCGCAAAACCACCATTTCTGCGTTTACATCACTAAGAGCATCAGCAGTATCATTGGCTATTTGTTCCAACACTGCTGCCATGTTTATAGATTCTCTTGCTAACTTCCCTGTTCCATACCAGGGAAATGCTATAGCAAAGAACCTTTCAGTTTCTGTAATGGTTCGTTTTGCTCGTGTCCCAGGGTGTCTATCCAAAGATGAAATGTGATGTATATAAGGCACTACATATCCCAAATAACATGACCCAGTCCAATTTTGTGGTAACCAGGGGTATGCTCTATGCCCACAGATGAAATAGGTGTTATTATAGGCTTCAAATTTGTTCCATATCTGGTGCATCATTCCTATTCCTTGTTCTCCTTTCCAGATTTTTTTGTACTGTGGACAGGTTCCACCGTCCCCAATAGGGCCATTCGACTGCGCCTGGTGGTTTAGTAGTAGTTTTAGTCAAAGTGTAGTTACATTTGCACTTACTCCATCTATCTTCTTCTACTATCTTATCCTGCCTAATCCTAAGACTCAGGGGTTGATACGGGGGTACCTGCATAGTGTGATCCTGAAGCTGAACCTTCATAGTCTCGTTATAGCATATAATATAAAAGAAATCACTGTTTAAAAGTACACATGCTTCTATGCATGGTTTGCCCTTCAGGGGATCTGATAAATCAATATGGCAGTTTCAATTATCGTTAACAAAGGGAACAGTCTTATTAGAGTCCAAATCCAGTTCATCTTGGCAGTGTATCGTCTTCAACTGATGCCTTCTTACAATGGGACACATGTATCCATGTTGGTCGCTCCTTTACTTTCACAGCGGTGTTTGTGGTCAGGAGTACTTGGAAGGGTCCCTCAAATCTGGGTTGAAGGCTATTCTTTCGCTTGAAGATTTTTATATAGACGTTATCTCCTGGCTCGAAAGTATGGCACTTTCCTTCAGCGGGATCGACCTGGGCTTCCTTCACCTGTTGATGGAAACTAGAAATACATTTGGTTAGTGCAATGCAATAACTCAACATATCTTCCTCCATTTTATGAATGTCCATTTGTTTAGCTGTTAAAGGTGCCGAAAAGGGCAATCTTTGTGGTCTTCCCATGACGATCTCGTGAGGCGACAATCCTGTAATTCTGTTGGTAGCAGACCGCATTGTCATTAAAGCTATGGGTAACAAATCAACCCATTTAAGCCCAGTTTCTTTACACAGTTTTGCAAGCTTGTTTTTCAGCATCCCGTTATATCTTTCTACTAGTTCAGCCGACTGTGGATGATAACTGCAATGGAGGTGCTGGCTAATCTGTAAGGCTTTGCATAGTTCCTTAATCACTGTTCCCGTAAAATGGGACCCATTGTCACTTGACAGTTTTGCTGGTATCCCAAAGCGAGGTACAATGTCCTTCAATAAACATTTAGCAACAGTAGTGGCGTCATTCTTTCCACAAGGAAACGCTTCAATCCATCTTGAAAACATATCAATAATAACTAATATATATTTAAAGCTCATACATACAGGTAATTCAATAAAATCCATTTGTAAGTGTACAAAAGGGCCCATGGGGTTTGGGTGGGATGCGGGCTGTACCTTCTTTATTTTCCCTGCATTTATGGTCTGGCAGATAGTACAATTTTCACATATTTGTTTTGCCAACTTTGAGATTCCTGGTGCATACCAGGTCTTGAGGATATAGTCCGCCATCCCCCCTTTGCCCGCATGGGTGAATTTATGAACACATCGGGCAATTGGTGATAGTAATGATTTGGGTGCCACCATGCGGCCGTCATGATGAACCCATAAGCCGTCAGTGTTTTTAAAACAATGATTAACAACCCATTCCTTTACTTCATCAGAACTGGCCCTATCTTGATGGGTCAGCACATCATCTAAGGACGGGGGCTGCGGTATCTCTGGCTTTTCACTAACAGGGAAGGCTGAAACTTGTCGTTCAGTACTTGATATAGCTACTGACTTAGCAGCGCTATCTGCAGCAGCGTTTCCAAGCGCAACCTTGTCCAAATGCCCCGTGTGCGCTTGGCACTTAATAATTGCAATCTGTTTACGTCTTTGAATAGCTAGTAAAAGATTTTTCACTTCTTGTGCATTTTTAATCTGGGTTCCTGAGGAAGTCAGGTAACCGCGAATTTTCCAAATTTGTCATGCTCATGTATTCATTGTCTACAATAACCAGTCATTCCTAGAAAATGCTTCATTTCTCTTTTAGTTTTTGGCAACGATGTGTTGCAAACAACCTTTATTCTATCCGGCGTTAACTCCCTGTTTTAACAATGATTCCATCACTGGCTCAATTCCTTTTTTCTGCTTTCTCTGACAATGGATACTGTGACCTTTTGGGTAATGGTGCAGCTGGATTAATTGTAACTTTATAGGGCTGTGCAGTCTAATAGTTAGGAGGTATTTTAAATCTTGTCCTGTTTTGTCATAGCAGGCTGTGCAGTGCAATTTTGAATGCCATTTCCCTAGTTTCAGGGATTCCTGGTGTTGTTTTATGGAGCTTGTAACGAATCCCCACGCTCCTAACAGACTGACAAGTTTGGGACTCAAACTTGGGTCGGCAATTTCCCATGCGTAAAGAACAGGGTATTTTATTTCTGTTACTGGGTACGCATATGCCTTATCTACTTGGATTTCTACCGTTACTCCTGATGGGGAGCAAATGATTGTAGCATTCATTTTGCACAGCAAGTCTCTTCCACATAAATTCATAGAGACATCTCCTGATAACAGAAAGGAGTGTTCTTCCTCAAATTCTTCTACTTTTACTGTGAGGGGAGTCGATTGATTCAAGCGTTGTAGTATTCCAGCCAATCCAGCTATCGGGGTCTTTTTCCCATTAATAGGCATTCCTTCAGAATATCCTTTCCCTAACACTGAAAAGGTTGCTCCTGTATCTACTAAAATGACATAGGTCTCCCAGCTATTTGCATTTTAACTTCAGGTTCGCTGCATGAATTTAAAGAAACAACCGGCATTTGGTGGTCTGTGGCGCCTGGGGCTGCTGGTGTCAGTCAGTAATTCTAATCTCTATTTCTCCTAAATCCCTGTCCGTTTGTAGGGTAACCTCCTGACTGGTCCGAAAAAGGGTTATGGACAGTGAAATTAGGACCTTTATTCTCTAACGGAGGTCCATTATTGGAGGTTTGGTTCTGACAATTTTTCGCAGGGCATTAGTTTGCCCAATGTCCGGGTTGTCCGCAATTGTAACAATTACCAGATCGTCCATACCCTCTTATTCTACCACGTCTTCCTCTATATTCCCCTCTATTCATCCTTCTATAGTTACCTTGTTATCCTACCATAATAGAGGAGAAAGGTGTTTCTTCGGGGTAATTTTTTTTTTTCTGACTCAACAAACATAGAGGCAGTCTTTTTATCTGGCTGTTCTCTATTTCTCTCTTGTCCGTTAAACATTCCTTGAGGCAAGTAATTCTTTCTATGTTAAATGAACCATCTGCGGGAAAGGGTCTAGTCTTATTTACAGTCCATTTGGACCAATTTGGTAGGTGATCAATGGATGATTGACCAGTTCTTTAACATAAAGGCTGCTGGCGTGCCTTTCTCGGGTGGCTTACTGGCGCTAGCACTCATTTTAGCAGCTTAAATGGTTCACATAAAACAATCTAAACTCCCGTGACAATCCATGATCTGCGTTGTACGCCCCTACAGATCAGATTAATAAACTATACATACGTATAAAACTCGAGGGTTCTCAACCCTCGTGGAAGGTATTTCTAACTGGGGAAAATACTGAATCCACAATAGCTTAGTGGATCATGTAAAAGACATCACTATTTTCTCAACCATACATTCTGCCGCGGGACTCACTTCCCCGGCTTGGGTCTTTTCCAACCCCTTCTGCAGTTTTTTTTTCAGCTTAAATTTTTTAGTTAAAACATACAACAATTCCGTAACACTCTATGATCTGCGTGGGACGCCTCTACAGATCAGACATGACTAAACATTAATACATATAACAATAAACAATAAACAATACACTTGTTAAACAACAACCAAAGTGTTACTAAATCCCCAACCTATGCAGCCTTACTGGACAAAGCTGCAAAGTTGATTGATAATAACAAGTAGTTAAATACTCACTCTCATAAACATTAAACATTGACACTGTGTTTCAGACAACCGCCCATTCTTCTCTCTTTTTTTTACCCTATTCCCTTTAGCCAAATCTTTAGCAAAAAGGGCCTTCAATTTGTCCCAGCTAACTTCAAGCTCTTCTCTCCTTCTACCCTACTCCCTTTAGCCAAATCTTTAGCAAAAAGGGCCTTCAATTTGTCCCAGCTAACTTCAAGCTCTTCTCTCCTTCTACCCTACTCCCTTTAGCCAAATCTTTAGCAGACAGAAATAAATGGTAAAAGGGTGAGGAACAAAAAACAAAGGGCCAAACTAATTCATAAAAAATGTGAGCATAAAAAAAGCCTGAGGGTTTTATACCTTAATGCGAGAAGCATCAGGAACAAGGTAGATGAATTAGCTGTGGAAATAGAGGTTAATAATTATGATCTAATTGGGATTACGGAAACATGGTTGCAGGGTGAGCAGGGCTGGGAGCTTAACATACAGGGGTATTCAGTATTTAGGAAGGATCGACAAAAAAGAAAGGGAGGAGGGGTAGCATTGCTAGTAAAAGAGGGGATAAATGCAATTGAAAGGAAGGATATTAACTCAGTTAATACAGAATCTATATGGGTGGAGCTAAGAAATAGCGAGGGGCGAAAAACATTAATAGGAGTGGTATATAGGCCTCCAAATAGTAAAATAGAGGTTAGGGAGGGCATCACGAGGGAAATTAGAGAAGCGTGCAATAAGAGCACAGCTGTCATCATAGGTGACTTTAACTTACATATAGATTGGACTAGCCTAATCAGTAAAAATAATGAGGAGGAGGAATTCCTTGAGTGTTTAAGGGATGGTTATCTGGATCAATATGTCGAGGAACCAACTCGGGAACAGGCTATATTGGACTGGGTACTGTGCAATGAGAAGGGACTAATCAGTAATCTTGTTGTACGGGGACCCTTGGGTCAGAGCGATCATAACATGATCGATTTCTCACTCGAAATGGAGAGCGAAGAAATTGACTCAGAGACTAAGGTCCTGAATTTAAACAAGGGGAATTATGATGCCATGAGACGGGAACTGAGTAGGTCTGATTGGACAACGTTCCTGAGAGGACTGGAGGTAGATAAACAATGGCAAACATTTAAAGATAGAATGACAAAATTGCAAAAATTGTTTATACCAATCTGGCATAAAAGGAAATCTAAAAAGGTGACTCAACCGTGGATAACAGGGGAAATTAGAGACAGCATAAAATCCAAAGATAGGGCGTATAAAATAGCCAAAAAAAGCGCCAGAGCGGAAGATTGGGAACAGTTTAAGATAGAGCAAAGGAGGGCAAAGGGCATGATCAAGAGGGGCAAAATAGCTTACGAAAACAAGCTGGCGGAAAATATAAAAACTAACTCCAAAAGCTTTTATAAATATATCAAAAGGAAAAGACTGGTGAAAACCAAAGTTGGTCCATTGCAATCAGATACGGGGGAATATATAATGGGAAATAAGGAAATGGCAGATCAACTAAATGCATACTTTGGGTCAGTCTTTACGAAGGAAGACACAAAAAACCTCCCTGGGATATCGGGAAAAATAGGGACATTGGCAAAGGAGGAACTGACGCAAATCAATATCTCTAAGGATATGGTGTTAAGGAAGCTAAAGGGATTGAAGGTGGACAAATCCCCAGGGCCTGATAACATGCATCCTAGGGTACTGAAGGAGGTGGCCCTAGAGATAGCGGATGCACTAAGGATGATTTTTCAGAATTCATTAGACTCGGGAACAGTGCCGATGGATTGGAGGGTAGCTAACGTTACCCCACTATTCAAAAAGGGGGGTAGGGAAAAAGCAGGTAATTACAGACCTGTAAGCCTTACATCAGTTGTGGGCAAAATGCTGGAGTCCATCATTAAGGATGAAATAGCGGAGCACTTAGCAAATGGGGACAGGATAGGACAGAGTCAACATGGATTTACAAAGGGTAAATCGTGCTTGACTAATCTATTGGAATTTTTTGAGGGAGTAACTGGTAGAATAGATGGGGGAGAGCCAGTAGATGTGGTGTACCTGGACTTCCAAAAGGCCTTCGATAAGGTCCCACATAAAAGATTAGCATGGAAAATTGAGGCTCATGGGATAAAGGGGAAAGTTTTGGCGTGGATAGGGAACTGGCTGTCAGATAGAAAACAGAGAGTTGGAATAAACGGCTCATTTTCTGAATGGCAGGCAGTAACAAGTGGGGTACCACAGGGATCTGTCCTGGGCCCCCAGCTGTTCACAATTTACATTAATGACCTGGATCAGGGAGTCGGATGCAGCATTTCCAAATTTGCAGACGACACTAAACTAGGAGGTGGGGTGGGCTCAGAGGAAGAGACCAGGAAGCTCCAGAGCGATTTGGACAGACTGGGCGATTGGGCGGATAAATGGCAGATGCACTATAATGTGGACAAGTGCGAAGTTATCCACCTTGGGTGCAGGAACGGGAGGGCAAATTATTATTTAAATGGCAATAGATTGGGAGAGGGGGAAGTACAGAGAGACCTGGGTGTTCTTGTACACCAGTCACTGAAGGCGAGCATGCAGGTGCAACAGGCGGTCAAGAAGGCAAACGGTATGCTGGCCTTCATAGCAAAAGGGTTAGAATACAGGAACAGGGATACCTTGCTGCAGCTGTACAGGGCACTGGTGAGACCACACCTCGAGTACTGTGTACAGTTTTGGTCGCCTCATCTGAGGAAGGATGTTCTTGCCATGGAGGGGGTGCAGCGGCGATTCACCAGGCTGATACCAGGAATGGCGGGAATGACCTATGAGGAGAGACTATGTAGTTTAGGGATGTACACACTGGAGTTTAGAAGATTGAGAGGGGACCTCATAGAAGTGTATAAAATTCTGACAGGTCTAGACAGACTGGATGCAGAAGGAATGTTTCCCTTGGCGGGTGAGAACAGAACTAGAGGACATAATTTAAGGATAAGGGCTAAACCATTTAGGACAGAGATGAGGGGGAATTTCTTCACTCAGAGAGTGGTGAACCTGTGGAACTCATTGCCACAGAGGGCAGTGTACGCCAGCTCATTAAATATATTTAAGAGGGAATTAGATATATTTCTACGGGCAAAAGGGGTTAAGGGTTACGGAGAGAAGGCGGGGACGGGATACTGAATTAAAGGATCAGCCATGATCTCATTAAATGGCGGAGCAGGCACGAAGGGCCGAATGGCCTACTCCTGCTCCTATCTTCTATGTATCTATGTAAAAAGGGCCTTCAATTTGTCCCAGCTAACTTCAAGCTGGAACCTTGCTAGTTCAATTTCCAGTAAATCGCTAGCTCCTTAGTTAATCAAATTCCTGACTTAACCTTCTCTCTCTGGTACCTTTATACAGTCCTTTTCTGCACGATCCTGTTCGCGGGGCGTCAGCGCCTCATGGCTGGTCCTCTGTTCCGTTTCTGAAAGGGAAGCAGTCACAACGGCAGTTTAACCCCCGAACCTTGTGAGTCAATTACCCGATGGCAGTACTGTCCAATGGAATAAACAGACTGTGCGCAGCTATGCTTCTGGCAGGGAAAGTCCCAAAAATGTGGCAAAACACCACCTTCGGCCAATGGGATTTTCCCAACCGAGCAACGTACTCGGCGTCTGTTAACTCACCAATTGGTACAGCAAGCCATCTCGGTGGAACCTCCAAATTGTAGAAGTACCTTACTTCTTAGCTCTGGGTAATGACTCAATACACACTTGGATTCGTCAGACGGACAGGCCTTTTATTTAACTTCTCTTGCAAGGGGAATCAGCACCTCCACTCAAGGGGTGAGGCTACTATTCCAATGATACAGCGTAAGCGTTCCATATTTATACAGTGTAACAAACAAGTTTGATTGACATTCCTTTGTTCCTCTATCAGGATACATTATAGGTTAATCATCAGGTAGAAATAACATATTGACAGAAGGATCCTGGACACATAAGTCAACCGTTAATCTATAACAGGGCATGAATCGTGTAACCGGAGGTCCTCTTTAATCATATATAAGGGAGGCAAGCTTTGCTTTCGGTCACAAGTTATCAGGTCATTGGTACATCAAAGAAACTCATTATTCCACTTCTACATTCTCATTAGGTGGGCAGGCATCTGTTCTTGGCTGTAGTTCGAGTACGTGCAATAGCTCTAGTTACACATCGACACTTGCCCAGTGTCAAGTCTGAAAACTTTTACCCAGCAAGCACTTGAAATTAACCCCTTATATCATGTAGATTTCCTCAGTACAAATACACAAATCACTAAAAGTTGCGACACAGGCCATAAAAAATGCAGCAAGACCTGGACAACATTCAGACTTGGGCTGACAAGTGGCAAGTAACATTCGCACCACACAAGTGCCAGGCAATGACCATCTCCAACAAGCGAGACTCTAACCATCTCCCCTTGACATTCAACGGCATTACCATCGCCGAATCCCCCACCATCAACATCCTGGGGGGTTACCATTGATCAGAAACTGAACTGGACCAGCCACATAAATACTGTGGCTACAAGAGCGGGTCAGAGGCTGGGTATTCTGCGGCGAGTGTCTCACCTCCTGACTCCCCAAAGCCTTTCCACCATCTACAAGGCACAAGTCAGGAGTGTGATGGAATACTCTCCACTTGCCTGGATGAGTGCAGCTCCAACAACACTCAAGAAACATAGAAACATAGAAGATAGGAGCAGGAGTAGACCATTCGGCCCCTCGAGCCTGCTCCGCCATTCAATGAGATCATGGCTGATCATCCAAATTCAGTCCCCTGTCCCTGCCTTCTCCCCATATCCCTTGATCCCTTTAGCCTCAAGAAATATATCCAACTCTTTCTTAAATATATTTAATGAACTGGCCTCCACCGCCCTCTGTGGCAGAGAATTCCACAGGTTCACCACTCTCTGGGTGAAGAAATTCCTCCTCATTTCAGTCCTAAATGGCTTACCCCTTATCCTTAGACTATGACCCCTGGTTCTGGACTCCCCGGCGATCAGCAACATCCTTTCTGCATCTAGTCTGTCCAGACCTGACAGAATTTTATAGGTTTCGATGAGATCCCCTCTCAATCTTCTAAACTCCAGTGAGTACAAGCCCAATTGACACAATCTCTCCTCATACGTCATTCCTGCCATCCCAGGTATCAGCCTGGTGAATCTTCGCTGCACTCCCTCCATGGCAAGAACATCCTTCCTCAGGTAAGGTGACCAAAACTGCACACAATACTCAAGGTGTGGTCTCACCAAGGCCCTGTACAACTGCAGCAAGACATCCTTGTTCCTGTACTCGAACCCTCTCGCTACAAAGGCCAACATACCATTTGCCTTCTTAACCGCCTGCTGCACCTGCATGCTTACCTTCAGCGGCTGGTGCACAAGAACACCCAGGTCTCTTTATTGCCATTCAAATAATAATCTGCCTTCCTGTTTTTGCCACCAAGGTGGATAACCTCACATTTATCCACATTATAGTGCATTTGCCATGTTTCTGCCCAATCACCCAACCTGTCCAAATCGTACTGGAGTTTCATGACATCCTCCTGCATTTAGTGCCCATCCCTAATTGCCCTTGAGAAGATGGCGGTGAGCCGCCTTCTTGAACCACTGCAGTTAGGAAGGGAGTTCCAGGATTTTGGCCCAGAAGCTCGACACCATTCAGGATAAAGCAGCCCGCTTGATTGGCACTCCACCCACCACCATAAACATTCACTCCCTCCACCCCCGGCGCACCGTGGCTGCAGTGTGTACCATCGACAAGATGCACTGCAGCAACTCGCGAAAAGCTCCTTCAACAGCACCTTCCAAACCCGCGACCTCTACCACTTAGGACAAGGGCAGCAGACGCATGGGAACATCACAAGTTCCCCTCCAAGCCACACACCATCCTGACTTGGACCTGTATCGCCGTTCCTTCACTGTCACTGGGCCAAAATCCTGGAACTCCCTTCCTCACAGCATTGTGGGTGTACCTACACCATATGGACTGCAGCGGTTCAAGAAGGCGGCTCACCGCCATCTTCCAAACAGGAAGGCAGATCATTATTTGAATGGCAATAGATTGGGAGGAGGGGAAGTGCAAAGAGACCTGGGTGTCCTTGTGCACCAGTCGCTGAAGGTAAGCATGCAGGTGCAGCAGGCGGTTAAGAAGGCAAATGGTATGTTGGCCTTCGTAGCAAGAGGGTTCGAGTACAGGAACAAGGATGTCTTGCTGCAGTTGTACAGGGTCTTGGTGAGACCGCACCTTGAGTATTGTGTGCAGTTTTGGTCACCTTATCTGAGGAAGGACGTTCTTGCCATGGAAGGAGTGCAGCGAAGATTCACCAGGCTGATACCTGGGATGGCAGGAATGACGTACGAGGAGAGATTGTGTCGATTGGGCTTATACTCACTGGAGTTTAGAAGAATAAGAGGGGATCTCATCGAAACCTATAAAATTCTGTCAGGCCTGGACAGACTAGATGCAGGAAGGATGTTCCCGATGGTCGGGGGAGTCCAGAACCAGGGGTCACAGTCTAAGGATAAGGGGTAAGCCATTTAGGACTGAAATGAGGAGGAATTTCTTCACCCAGAGAGTGGTGAACCTGTGGAATTCTCTACCACAGAAGGCAGTAGAGGCCAGTTCATTAAATATATTCAAAAAGGAGTTGGATATATTTCTTGAGGCTAAAGGGATCGAGGGAGATGGGGAGAAGGCAGGGACAGGGTACTGAATTTGGATGATCAGCCATGATCTCATTGAATGGCGGAGCAGGCTCGAAGGGCCGAATGGCCTACTCCTGCTCCTATCTTCTATGTTTCTATGTTTCTCAAGGGCAATTAGGGATGGGCACTAAATGCAGGCCTAGCCAGCGACGCCCACATCCCATCAATGAATTAAAAAAAAACAAATACTACGGTTTATTTCTAGAGGGACAGAATTGAAAAGTAGGGAAGTTATGCTAAACCTGTATCGAACCTTGGTTAGACCACACTTGGAGTATTGCGTACAGTTCTGGTCGCCATATTATAAAAAGGGTATCGAGGCACTGGAGAGGGTGCAGAGAAGATTTACAAGGATGTTACCAGAAATGCGAGGGTATACATATCAGGAAAGGATGGACAGGCTGGGTCTCTTTTCTCTTGAAAAAAGAAAGCTGAGGGGTGCCCTAATAGAGGTCTTAAAAATCATTAAAGGTTTTGATAGAGTGGATACAGAGAGAATGATACCACTGGTGGGGAAGAGCATAACTAGAGGCCATCCATATATGATAGTCACAAAGAAATCCAATAGTAAATTCAGGAGAAATTTCTTTACCCAGAGAGTGGTGAGAATGTGGAACTCGCTACCACAGGGAGTGGTTGAAGCCAATAGTATCGACGCAAAAGAACATGAGAACATAAGAAATAGGAGCAGGAGTAGGCCAATCGGCCCCTCGAGCCTGCTCCGCCATTCAATAAGATCATGGCTGATCTGATCCTAACCGCCAATCCACTATCACAGAACCATCTCCTGAATCTAACAGAATTAGACACACGAAATAGGAGCAGGATCAGGCTACATGGCCCCTGGGCCCGCTCCGCTACCCACAGGGCCATGACCGATCCGAACCTAGACTCATGTCCAAATTCCTGCCCGCTCCCCGTAACCCTTAATTCCCTTTACTTCTAGGAAACTCTATTTCTGTTTTAAATTTATGTAATGATGTAGCTTCTACAGCTTTTTGGGGCAGCATCTTCCATGGACCTACCACCCTCTGAGTGAAGTAGTTCCTCCTCCTCTCAGTTTTGAAAGAGCAGCCCCTTATTCTAAGACTATGCCCCCTAGTTCTAGTTTCACCCATCATCGGGAACATCCTCCCCGCATCCACCCGATCCAACCCCTTCACAATCTTATATGTTTCAATAAGATCGCCTCTCATTCTTCTGAACTCCAATGAGTAGAGTCCCAATCTACTCAACCTCTCCTCATATGTCCATCCCCTCATCCCCGGGATTAACCGAGCGAACCTTCTTTGTACTGACTCGAGAGCAAGTATGTCTTTTCTTAAGTATGGACACCAAAACTGTACTCAGTATTCCAGGTGCGGTCTCACCAATACCTTGTACAACTGAAGCAATACCTCCCTGTTTTTATATTCTATCCCCCTAGCAATGAAAGCCAACATTCCATTGGCCTTCTTAATCACTTGCTGCACCTGCATACTAACCTTTTGAGTTTCGTGCACCAGGACCCCCAGATCCCTTTGTACTTCAGTACTTTCCAGTTTCTTGCCATTAAGATAATAACTTGCTCTACGATTTTTCCTGCCAAAGTGCATAACCTCACACTTTCCAGTATTGTATTCCATCTGCCAAATCTCTGCCCACTTACTTAGCCTGTCTATGTCCCCTTGCAGGTTTTTTATGTCCTCCTCACTCATTACTTTCCCTCCCATCTTAGTATCATCTGCAAACTTGGATGCATTTAAGGGGAGGCTGGATATGTGAGGGAGACGGGAATAGAGGGTTACGCTGATAGATTTAGATGAGGAAAAACGGAAGGAGGCTCGAGTAGAGCACAAACATAGAAACATAGAAACATAGAAGATAGGAGCAGGAGTAGGCCATTCGGCCCCTCGAGCCCGCTCCGCCATTCAATGAGATCATGGCTGATCATCCAAATTCAGTACCCGGTCCCTGCCTTCTCCCCGTATCCCTTGATCCCTTTAGCCTCAAGAAATATATCCAACTCTTTCTTGAATATATTTAATGAACTGGCCTCCACCGCCCTCTGTGGCAGAGAATTCCACAGGTTCACCACTCTCTGGGTGAAGAAATTCCTCCTCATTAAATGGCTTACCCCTTATCCTTAGACTGTGACCCCTGGTTCTGAACTCCCCCGCCATCAGGAACATCCTTCCAGCATCTAGTCTGTCCAGACCTGACAGAATTTTATAGGTTTCGATGAGATCCCCTCTCAATCTTCTAAACTCCAGTGAATATAAGCCCAATTGACACAATCTCTCCTCATACGTCATTCCTGCCATCCCAGGTATCAGCCTGGTGTATCTTCGCTGCACTCCTTCCATGGCAAGAACATCCTTCCTCAGGTAAGGCGACCAAAGCTGCACACAATACTCAAGGTGCGGTCTCACCAAGGCCCTGTACAACTGCAGCAAGACATCCTTGTTCCTGTACTCGAACCCTCTCGCTACGAAGGCCAACATACCATTTGCCTTCTTAACCGCCTGCTGCGCCTGCATGCTTACCTTCAGCGACTGGTGCACAAGGACACCGGCATGGACTGCTTGGGGCCGAATGACCTGTTTCTGTGCCGTGTATCCGGTGCAATCCTACGTAAATCTCCCCTTAGCCTTCTCTGCTCGAAGGAGAACAATCCCTCTTGGACAGAATACCAGAAGGATCTGGGAATACAGATTCACAAATCACTCAAAGTAGCAAAGCAGGTTAATAAGGTGCAGCAGGTGATCAGGAAGGCCAATGGAATCTTGGCTTTTATTGCGAGGGGGATGGAGTATAAAAGCAGGGAAGTCTTGCTGCAGTTATACAGGGTATTGGTGAGGCCACACCTGGAATACTGCGTGCAGTTTTGGTTTCCATATTTAAGAAAAGATATACTTGCTCTCGAGGCGGTTCAGAGAAGGTTCACTCGGTTGATTCCGGAGATGAGGGGGTTGACGTACGAGGAGAGGTTGAGTAGGTTGGGCCTCTACTCATTGGAGTTCAGAAGAATGAGAGGCGATCTTATCGATTGTGAGGGGGCTTGATCGGGTGGATGTGGGGAGGATGTTTCCACTGATGGGTGAGACTAGACCTAGGGGGCATAATCTTAGAATAAGGGGCTGCCCTTTCAAAACAGAGATGAGGAGAAACTTCTTCACTCAGAGGGTAGTAAATCTATGGAATTTGCTACCCCAGGGAGCTGTGGAAGCTGCGACATTAAATAAATTTAAAACGGAGATAGACAGTTTCCTAGCTGATAAGGGAATTAGGGGTTACGGGGAGAGGGCAGGGAAGTGGACGTGAGTCTAGGTTCAGATCAGCCATGGTCCTATTGAATGGCGGAGCAGGACCGCGGGGCCGTATGGCCTACTCCTGCTCCTACTTCTTATGTTCTTATGACTGAGATGAGGAGGAATTTCTACCTCAGATCAATAGATGTTTGGACTGCAGGTGAATCAAAGGATCAGACAGGTAAGTGGAGTTGAGATAGAAGATGTGAGGTGATGCATTTAGGGAGGACTAACAAGGCAAGGGAATACACAATGAATGGTAGGACCCTAGGAAGGACAGAGGATCAGAGGGACCTTGGTGTGCATGTACATAGATCTCTGAAGGCAGCAGGACAGGTAGATAAGGTGGTTAAAAAGGCATATGGGATACAGGTAGACTATCCTTTATCCGAAAACCGAAAACCTCTAAAAACCGAAAGTTTTTTCGTTCAGCGTAAGTCGTGCGCACGACACGACCAGAGTGGCGCACGACTTACGCTGAGCAGGGCAGAGGGTCACAGAGTTCCCTCCTGGGTAGGAGATTGCAGGCCGAGCCGGGCAGTGTGAAGGAGGTACCGGGAGAGAGAACCCAACAATACAGCGGCCCGTCCGATAGCTGCAGCGGCCCGTCCGATATTCTTTTCTCCCCCCTACCCCGACCCGACCCGACCCGACCCGTCCGATATTCTTTTCTCCCCCGACCCGACCCGACCCGACCCGTCCGATATTATTTTCTCCCCCCCCACACCGACCCGACCCGACCCGTCCAATATTCTTTTCTCCCCCGACCCGACCCGACCCGACCCGTCCGATATTATTTTCTCCCCCGCCCCCCCTCCCCCCCGCCGACCCGACCCGAACCGCAGCCCGTCCAATATTCATTTCTCCCCTCCGACCCCGCCCCGGACCCGACCCCCCCACCGACTCCCCCCCCACCCCGGACGCCCCCCGACCCTGATCCCCCCCGACCCTGACCCCCCCCCCGACACCAACCCCGACCCCCCCCGACCCCAACCCCGACCCCGACCCCGACCTGAACCGCGGCCCGTCCGATATTCTTTTCTCCCCCACCCCACCCGACCCCCGACCTGATTTGCGGGCCAGCTTAGTAGGAGTCAGGGGGGCACGGTGGCATAGTGGTTAGCACTGTTGCCTCACAGCGCCAGGGACCCGGGGTCAAATCCGGCCTCGGGTGACTGTCTGTGTTGAGTTTGCACATTCTCCCCGTGTTTGCGTGGGTTTCCTCCGGGTGCTCCGGTTTCCTCCCACAGTCCAAAGATGTGCGGGTTAGGTTGATTGGCTATGATAAATTGACCCTTAGTGTTAGGGGGATTAAATACGTGGGGTTACACGGATAGGGTGGGATATGTGTCGGTGCAGGCTCGATGGGCCGAAATGGCCTCTATCTGCACTGTAGATTCTGTGTGTGATCTGTGTGATATCCGGCTTTCCAGAGAAGCAGGAAGGGGAATGAGACAGGGAACAGTCGCAAGAGGTAGCCTGAACTATTAAAATTTATATTAAATACAAATTTCCCAGTCTTATAATAATACCTTCTGAAATCCGAAAAATTCCGAAAACCGAAACTCAGCTGGTCCCAAGGCTTTCGGATAAGGGATAGTGTACATGTACTTGCCTTCATTAGCCGAGGCATGGAATATAAGAGCAGGGAGGTTATGATGGAGCTGTACAAAATGCTAGTTAGGCCACAGCTGGAATACTGTGTGCAGTTCTGGTCGCCACACTATAGGAAGGATGTGATTGCATTGGAGAGGGTGCAGAGGAGATTCACCAGGATGTTACCTGGGATGGAGCGCTTCAGCTATGAAGAGAGACTGGACAGGCTGGGGTTGTTTTCCTTAGAGCAGAGAAGGCTGAGGGGGGACCTGATTGAGGTGTACAAAATTATGAGGGGCATAGATAGGGTAGATAGAAAGGAACTTTTCCCCTTAGTAGAGGGGTCAATAACCAGGGGGCATAGTTTCAAGGTAAGGGGCAGGAGGTTTAGAGGGGATTTGAGGAAGAACTTTTTCACCCAAAGGGTGGTTGGAATCAGCAACTCACTGCCTGAAAGGGTGGTCGAGGCAGGAACCCTCACAGCATTCAAGAAGTATTCGGATGAGCACTTGAAACGCCATAGCATACAAGGCTACGGACCAAGTGCTGGGAAATGGGATTATAATAGACAGGGCTTGATGGCCGGCGCGGACACGGTGGGCCGAAGGGCCTCTTTCTGTCCTGTATAACTCGATGACTCTATGACTCTAAGATCAGCCATGATCTTATTGAATGACGGAGCAGGGACAAGGGGCTGTATGCCTACTCCTGTTCCTAATTCTTATGTTCTTATGTTAGAGGCCATCAATATACCTATCAGGAAAGATTGAAGAGGCTGGGGCTCTTTTCTCTAGCTGATAGAGCTCTTCAAGTTTATTAAAGGGTTCGATAGGGTAGACATAGAGAAGATGTTCCCATCCGCGGGCGAGACCAGAATGTTGGCTTTCATTGCTAGGGGGATAGAATATAAAAATAGGGAGGTATTGCTTCAGTTGTACAAGGTATTGGTGAGACCGCACCTGGAATACTGCATACAGTTTTGGTGTCCATACTTAAGAAAAGACATACTTGCTCTCGAGTGAGTACAAAGAAGGTTCACTCGGTTAATCCCGGGGATGAGGGGATGGACATATGAGGAGAGGTTGAGTAGATTGGGACTCTACTCATTGGAGTTCAGAAGAATGAGAGGCGATCTTATTGAAACATATAAGATTGTGAAGGGGTTGGATCGGGTGGATGCGGGGAAGATGTTCCCGATGATGGGTGAAACTAGAACTAGGGGGCATAGTCTTAGAATAAGGGGCTGCTCTTTCAAAACTGAGATGAGGAGGAACTACTTCACTCAGAGGGTGGTAGGTCCATGGAATATGCTGCCCCAAAAAGCTGTAGAAGCTACATCATTACATAAATTTAAAACAGAAATAGACAGTTTCCTAGATGTAAAGGGAATTAAGGGTTACGGGGAGCGGGCAGGAATTTGGACACGAGTCTAGGTTCGGATCGGTCATGACCCTGTGGGTAGCGGAGCGGGCCCAGGGGCCGTGTAGCCTGATCCTGCTCCTATTTCGTGTGTCTAATTCTGTTAGATTCAGGAGATGGTTCTGTGATAGTAGATTGGCGGTTAGGATCAGATCAGCCATGATCTTATTGAATGGCGGAGCAGGCTCGAGGGGCCAATTGGCCTACTCCTGCTCCTATTTCTTATGTTCTTATGTTAGAGGCCATCAATATACGATAGTCACCAAGAAATCCAACAGGGAATTCAGGAGAAACTTCTTTACCCAGAGAGTGGTGAGAATGTGGATCTCGCTACCACAGGGACTGGTCGAGGCGAAGGGCAGAGATGCATTTAAGGGGAGGCTGGATAAACACACGAGGGAGACGGAATAGAGGGTTACGCTGATTGTGAAATGAGTAAAGACGGGAGGAGTCTCGAGTGGAGACACAGGCCAGTGGGGCCGAATGGCCTCTCTCTGTGCTGGCCAATTCTGTGTAATTCTCCAGTCTCTCCCGCCGCAGAGCTCTTCAGCGGATTGCTTTGTGATTGTGGCCTTTATTTTGCAGGCGTCGACATAAGTGCGGAGGTGGGGAGCGACGTGCTCCTGCCGTGTAGCACTGACCCAGGAGGGATTGACAAGTCACTGATATACTGGCAGAAAGCGGCACCTGAGAATTGTTTGGCTTTTTATTGGAAGAGGGGTGTGGAGCAGCCCCAATACCAGAGTCAACAATACCATGGAAGAACTCACATCTCCAGGGAAATCCTCAACGGGAACCTATCCCTGGAGATTCGGCAGCTTCGACTCATTGATAGCGGACAATATGAATGTATCGTCAAGAAACTGGACCAGACTGCGGACAAAGACTACATCAGACTCACAGTGACTGGTGAGAGCTATAGTCGAACAAAGTCACTCACACTTTATATTCTCTGTCTCTCTGTCTCTGTCTCTGTCTCTGTCTCTCTCTGTCTCTGTCTCTCTCTCTGTCTCTCTCTCTCTGTCTCTCTCTCTGTCTCTCTCTCTCTGTCTCTCTCTCTCTCTCTGTCTCTCTCTCTGTCGCTCTCTCTCTCTGTCTCTCTCTCTGTCTCTCTCTCTCTCTCTTTCTCTCTCTCTCTGTCTCTCTCTCTGTCTCTCTCTCTCTCTCTCTCTCTCCCTGTCTCTCTCTCTCTCTCTCTCTCTCCCTGTCTCTCTCTCTCTCTCCGTCTCTCTCTCTGTACTCTCTCTCTCTCTGTCTGTCTCTCTCTCTCTCTCTCTGTCTCTCTCTGTCTCTCTCTCTCTGTCTCTCTCTCTCTCCGTCTCTCTCTCTGTACTCTCTCTCTCTCTGTCTGTCTCTCTCTCTCTCTCTGTCTCTCTCTCTCTCTCTGTCTCTCTCTCTCTCTCTCTCTCTCTCTCTGTAGTCTCTCTCTCTCTGTCTGTCTCTCTCTCTCTCTCTGTCTGTCTCTGCCTCTCTCTCTCCCTCTCTCTCTCTCTCTCCCTGTCTCTCTCTCTCTCTGTCTCTCTCTCTCTCTCTGTCTCTCTCTCTCTCTGTCTGTCTCTCTCTCTGTCTCTCTCTCTCTCTCCGTCTCTCTCTCTGTACTCTCTCTCTCTCTGTCTGTCTCTCTCTCTCTCTCTCTGTCTCTCTCTGTCTCTCTCTCTCTGTCTCTCTCTCTCTCTCTGTAGTCTCTCTCTCTCTGTCTGTCTCTCTCTCTCTCGCTCTCTGTCTCTCTCTCTGTCTCTCTCCCCCTCTGTCTCTCTCTCTGTCTCTCTCTCTCTCTGTCTCTCTCTCTCTCTCTCCGTCTCTCTCTCTGTACTCTCTCTCTCTGTCTGTCTGTCTGTCTCTCTCTCTCTCTGTCTCTCTCTCTCTCTCTCTCTCTCTCTCTCTCTCTTTGTGTCTCTGTATCTACATGATTTGCTCTATTTTAACTGTATTTAACAGAACCTGAGATGATGACTGGAGTGACTCCCCACCCACCGGATTTTACTAACTCTGCCCAGGCCCCTATAGCAGGTGAGAGACCATCAGAGGTACGGAGTTCTCTCTTTCTCTCCCTCCCTCTCTCTACCTCTCTTCTCTCTACCCCTCTCTCTGTCTCTCTCTCTCTCTCTATCTCTGAACCTCTCTCTCTGTCTCTCTATCTCTCTCTTTCGCTCTCTCTCTCTCTATCTCTGAATCTCTCTCTCTGTCTCTCTACCACTCGCTCTCTCTCTCTCTCTCTCTCTCTCTCTATCTCTGAACCTCTCTCGCTGTCTCTTAGAAGAAGCGATCAATAAAGATACAGAGACATTTAAGATAGAAAGGGGGGGGAGGTAATTGCTACACAGATCAGATTTAGAGAGGATAAGGTTTGTACGGATTGCTTCCACGCATATTGAAAGAAGTTTGGGAGGAGATAGCAGAGGAAGTGCTGTAATATATATATTAAATAATTCATTAGAAAAGGGAATAGTTAATATGATTCCTATATTTAAAAAGGGAGATAGAACAAGTCCAGGGAACTATAGACCAGTTATCTTAACATCACTGGTGGGAAAGATAATGGAATCCCTACTCAAAGCTATGACAGATAAACATCTAGAAACTGAAAATGTTATGGGCCAGAAATTAGGTTCGGGGGCTTGCCGCGCGTGCAAGCCCCCGACGTGCACTCACCCGGCGCGCCGACATCTGAAGCCCGGGCCTGCTTGGGATTCCTGTCACTGGCCCGGTTCAGATGTCGGCGCGCTGTGCTTGCCTGATCCAGCGGTGTAGTTAGTGCGATGTGCCGGCTGGGATCAGGTGAGCACCGTGCAGCCAATCAGGGGAGGGGAAACTTCATTCATGAGTTTGATAGTAAGAGCTGTCAAACTCATGAAAAGTACGGGCGCCCAAAAGACTAGGTTAACTTTAAATAAAATTTTAAAAAACATAAGCACAGAGTCCTGCGCGCACAGCGTTGGACCTCCGAACCCCTTGGAGGAAATGCCGGTTTCCCGCGCATGCGCTGTGCATGCTGCAATCCGGCACTTCCAACGGGCCCACGCGTGAGTACACCGTCCGTACTCGCGCGTTGGGACCGGAATTACTGGCCCAATATGGCAGCACGGTGGCATAGTGGTTAGCACTGTTGCCTCACAGCGCCAGGGACCCGGGTTCGAATCCGGCCTCGGGTGACTGTCTGTGTGGAGTTTGCACATTCTCCCCGTGTTTGCGTGGGTTTTCTCCGGGTGCTCCGGTTTCCTCCCACAGTCCAAAGATGTGCGGGTTAGGTTGATTGGCCATGATAAAAAAAATTGTCCCTTAGTGTTCGGGGGGATTAAATACGCGGGGTTACGGGGATAGGGCTTGGGTGGGATGGCTGTCGGTGTAGGGACCGGGTGCTAGGGTTTGGATGATCAGCCATGATCTCGTTGAACGGCAGAGCAGGCTCGAAGGGCCGAATGGCCTACTCCTGCTCCTATCTTCTATGTTTCTATGTTTCTATAAAGAGTAGTCAGCGGGGGTCCCAAAAGGGAAGGTTATGCGGGACCAACCTTAGTGAATTCTTTGAAGAAGTAACAGGAAGAGTAGATACGGGTAAATGTAGTAGATGGCTGCGTGTTTGGTAGCAAGAAAAAGAGCTGTGGACTGCAGGAAGATATCAATAAATTGGTCAGGTGGGCAGAGAAGTGGCAAATGCAATTCAATCCGGAGAAGTGTGAGGTAATGCATTTGGGGAGTGCTAACAAGGAAAGAGAACACACATTAAATTGTGTACTACGCACAGTGTAGAGGGACAAAGGGACGTTGGAGTGCGTGTCCACAGATCCCTGAAGGTAGCAGGACAGGTAGGTAAGGTGGTTAAGAAGGCAGACGGAATGCTTGTCTTTATTAGCCGAGGCATAGAATATAGAAACAGAGAAACATAGAAGACAGGAGCAGGAGTAGGCTATTCGACCCCTCGAGCCTGCTCCGCCATTCAATGTGATCATGGCTGATCATCCAAACTCAGTACCCTGTCCCCGCCTTTTCCCCATATCCCTTGATCCCTTTAGCCTTAAGTAATATATCCAACTCCTTCTTGAATATATTTAATGAATTGGCCTCAACTGCCTCCTGTGGTAGAGAATTCCACAGGTTCACCACTCTCTGGGTGAAGAAATTCCTCCTCATCTCTGTCCTAAAAGGCCGACCCCTTATCGTTAGACTGTGACCCCTGGTTCTGGACTCCCCGACCATCGGGAACATCCTCCCTGCATCTAGTCTGTCCAGTCCTGCCAGAATTGTATAAGTTTCAATGAGATCCACTCTCATTCTTCTAAACTCCAGCGAGTACAAGCCCAATCGACCCAATCTCTCCTCATACGTCATTCCTGCCATCCCAGGTATCAGCCTGGTGAATCTTCGCTGAACTCCTTCCATGGCAAGAACATCCTTCCTCAGGTAAGGCGACCAAAACTGCACACAATACTCAAGATGTGGTCTCACCAAGGCCCTGTGCAACTGTAGCAAGACATCCTTGTTCCTGTACTCGAATCCTCTCGCTACGAAGGCCAACATACCATTTGCCTTCTTAACCGCCTGCTGCACCTGCATGCTTACCTTCAGCGACTGGTGCACAAGGACACCCGGGTCTCGTTGCACTTCCCCTTCTCCCAATCTATTACCATTCAGATAATAATCTGCCTTCCTGTGTTTGACACCAATGTGATAACCTCACATATATCCACGTTATACTGCATCTGCCATGCTTCTGCCCAATCACCCAACCTGTCCAAATCATCCTGGAGTTTCTCAGCATCCTCCTCACAGCACACACGCCCACCCAGCTTTGTGTCGTCTGCAAACTTGGAGATATTACATCTAGTTCCCTTGTCTACATCATTAATATATATTGTGAATAGCTGGGGTCCAAGGACCGATCCCTGCGGTACCCCACTAGTCAATGCCTGCCACTCGGAAAAAGACCCGTTTATTCCAACTCTTTGCTTTCTGTCTGCCAACCAATATAAGAGCAAGGGAGGTTATGATGGAGCTGTACAAAACGCTGGTTAGGCCACAGCTGGAATACTGTGTGCAGTTCTGGTCGCCACACTATAGGAGGGATGTGATTGCATTGGAGAGGGTGCAGAGGAGATTCACCAGGATGTTACCTGGGCTGGAGCGCTTCAGCTATGAAGAGAGACTGGACAGGCTGGGGTTGTTTTCCTTGGAGCAGAGAAGGCTGAGGGGGGACCTGATTGAGGTGTACAGAATTATTAGGGGCATAGATAGGGTAGATAGAAAGGAACTTTTCCCCTTAGTAGAGGGGTCAATAACCAGGGGGCATAGCTTCAAGATAAGGGGCAGGAGGTTTTGAGGGGATTTGAGGAAAAACTCTTTCACCCAGAGGGTGGTTGGAATCTGGAACTCACTGCCTGAAAGGGTGGTAGAGGCAGGAACCCTCACAGCATTCAAGAAGCATTTAGATGAGCACTTGAAACGCCATAGCATACAAGGCTACAGACCAAGTGCTGGAAAATGGGATTAGAATAGACGGGGCTTGATGGCCGGCATGGACACGACGGGCCGAAGGGCCTCTTTCTTTCTGTGCTGTATTACTCTGACTTTATCTAGGACTCTATGTAAGCCAAACACCTGCCTGGACACTTTGAGTCGTGGCTCTCGAGTTACCAAATACAAACAGAGTCGACAGCGACACGCTCCTCACAGCTGTGTTTAATCACGACATTACCCGTTAACAATTACAATGCTAGACTTTCTAAAGACTAATTGTGTTACTTGGATTAGGGGCAGGGGATATCCTCACTATTGACAATCGCTCTGGGGGCGATCAGACTGCAACCGATCCCCATCAGAAAGCTGATCAGGCCACTCAGGTTCCTCTC
>NW_028225184.1:13285716-13326267 GCF_052327205.1 Somniosus microcephalus
AGCTCCACGAGGCTAGGAAAGGTAGAAGCTTTGATGGCTGTGGTGCAATACGGTCTTTGACCGTATGTGTTAAACGTGTTTTACTTTGAAATCCTGTTTGAAATGTACTGCAGTAAACAGTTAAAAGACAAAGTTACATTTTGGGACGTTTTATTTCGACACGTGTCTACTCGGTGCTAAAAGCCTCAAAGCTCAGTGGCTGCATATTGGAAACAACGGAGCGCCACTACAATAGGGTTACATAGGATATACGGCACAGAAACAGGCCATTCGGCCCCATCAACATCCTGGGGGTCACCACTGACCAGAAACATAACTGGGCCAACCACACAAATACTCTGGCAACAAGAGCGGGTCAGAGGCTGGGTATTCTGCGGTGACTGTCTCACCTCCTGACTCCCCTGTAAGGTTCCCAAAATTCACAGATTCCCCCAAAGCTAGAAGAAAACCCTAAGGAAAATGACTTTGGAGTCTTTCTAAACAAGTTTCAGGATTGTAAGGGTTTGGGGGCTTCTTTAAACTGGTTTAAAGTAATTTTCCTGGTCTTGCAGCCTTCCCCTCCCAGAGATGCCGGGGAACATAGGGTCGGATGAAAGCGAGGAACTGAAAGAAATCAGTATTTGTAGGAAAATGGTGTTAGGAAAGTTGATGGGACTGAAGGCCGATAAATCCCCAGGGCCTGATGGTCTACATCCCAGGGTATTTAAGGAAGTGGCCCTAGAGATAGTAGATGCATTGCTGCTCATCTTCCAACATTCGATAGACTCTGGAACGGTACCCATGGATTGGAGGGTAGCTAATGTTACCCCACTATTCAAAAAAGGTGGTAGAGAAAAAGCAGGGAATTATAGACCGGTAAGCCTGACATCGGTAGTGGGGAAAATGCTAGAGTCCATTATAAAAGATGTAATATCAGAGCACTTGGAAAACAGTGACCGGATCGGACAAAGTCAACATGGATTCACAAAAGGTAAATCATGCTTGACTAATCTACAGGAATTTTTTGAGGATGTAACTGGTAAAATAGATAAGGGAGAACCAGTGGATGTGGTGTATTTGGACTTTCAGAAGGCTTTCGATAAGGTCCCGCATAAGAGATTAGCGTGCAAAATTAAGGCACATGGGATTGGGGGCAAGGTATTGACTTGGATAGAGAACTGGTTGGCGGACAGAAAGCAAAGAGTTGGAATAAACGGGTCGTTTTCCGAGTGGCAGGCAGTGACTAGTGGGGTACCGCAAGGATCGGTCCTAGGACCCCAGCTGTTCACAATATATATTAATGATCTGGACAAGGGAATTGGATGTAATATCTCCAAATTTGCAGACGACACAAAGCTGGGCGGGAGGGTAAGCTGCGAGGAGGATGTCGGGAAACTCCAGTACGATTTGGACAGGTTGGGTGATTGGGCAGAAACATGGCAAATGCACTATAATGTGGATAAATGTGAGGTTATCCACTTTGGTGGCAAAAACAGGAAGGTAGATTATTATTTGAATGGCAATAGATTGGGAGAAGGGGAAGTGCAAAGAGACCTGGGGGTCCTTGTGCACCAGTCGCTGAAAGTAAGCATGCAGGTGCAGCAGGCGGTTAAGAAGGCAAATGGTATGTTGGCCTTCGTAGCAAGAGGGTTCGAGTACAGGAACAAGGATGTCTTGCTACAGTTGTACAGGGCCTTGGTGAGACCGCACCTTGAGTATTGTGTGCAGTTTTGGTCGCCTTACCTGAGGAAGGACGTTCTTGCCATGTAGTGCAGCGAAGATTCACCAGGCTGATACCTGGGATGGCAGGAATGACGTATGAGGAGAGATTGTGTCGATTGGGCTTATACTCACTGGAGTTTAGAAGATTGAGAGGGGATCTCATCGAAACCTATAAAATTCTGTCAGTTCTGGACAGACTAGATGCAGGAAGGATGTTCCCGATGGCAGGGGTCCAGAACCAGGGGTCACAGTCTAAGGATAAGGGGTAAGCCATTTAGGACAGAGATGAGGAGGAATTTCTTCACCCAGAGAGTGGTGAACCTGTGGAATTCTCTGCCACAGAGGGCGGTGGAGGCCAGTTCATTAAATATATTCAAGAAAGAGTTGGATATATTCCTTGAGGCTAAAGGGATCAAGGGATATGGGGAGAAGGCAGGGGCAGGGTACTGAATTTGGATGATCAGCCATGATCTCATTGAATGGCGGAGCAGGCTCGAAGGGCCGAATGGCCTACTCCTGCTCCTATCTTCTATGTTTCTATGTTTGCCTGCACCCAGGCCAATTTCAATAAAACCAATTTTAAAACAGCGGTTCCGAATCGCTACCCCTCCTTTAGTTCTGAGTGGAGGAACTTATAATTATTGATATTAAAACAGACATGTAGTTTGGATGAGAGAAAAAAATCAAGTTTTATTAACTAAATAAACTACAATCAAAAGAATAAACTATACCACACGAACACAGTAATTACATTAAAAGTATATAACAGGGGAGTTGCAGATGGCAAAAACGAGGGATAAAATGACGACAATGTTATTTAAACAATCTTAGCAATTACCCTCAAATCACCACCCCAAACTCCTGCTAGGTTCCTTGTTGAGGAGTCAGAACACCCTGCTCACCTGTGGTCCAGCGAAGTAAGAGAGAGAGATAGCTTCTCAGCCGCTATCTTTATACCTGGTGAGGCCCCTGCCGTTCTGCCTTGCAAGGGCTGTGTGCAAAATTCCCCACCCAAAGGGTCCAATACACAAGAGAAAGCTGTGATTGGCTAACTCAAAGTGGTTAGACTGGGTTAATGTGTCTTCCGGAGCTCCCTGGGTGAAACAAAAGGGAGATACAACTGCTCTATTGTCCAGTGCTGGGTGATTTAAAACCCATTCAAATCTTAAACGTTTCCCATTCAAGGTACAAAAGTCTCTTCTGCAGTTTAGATGTATCCACTCGATATGCAAACAAATGCTAATAGCATTCAATTGCTTTGTAAACAAAGCATTGTCCTGTGGTACAGGTATCGATTGTCCTGCTACAGGGTGGGGTGGGGACACCCTTTGATTGGCAGCTCCATTGAACCTTACTTCCAGACACAGAAAGCTGCTTTCCAAGTCCTTTGTCTTCGGCCATGTGGTGCGACAGACATTTTTATCCCACGAAATTTAAAAGCACAACGCCCAGGGATTCTTTCATCAAAAATATTAATCTTCAGAACTGTAAATTATTGCGAATTCTTACAGGATGATAAAATGAAAAGGCACGTTTGGACCTATAACCTCAAGAAAAGGCTGCAACAGGACATGGGATCAACCTCCGTAAAGACAGTTTGGATAATGGAGTCTTCTTCTTCTTAGGCAGTCCCTCGGAACCGAGGATGACTTGCTTCCACATTAAACATGAGTTCTGTAGTAACCTGGGAGGTAATGAGTAACCTGATCCACCAGGTGGTGCTGTGGCAATTGGCCTCCTGAGTTAAGTCTGATCTGTACAGGTTGTACTCTTTGCTTTTGCTGTCTCATGGCAGAAGCTTTTATGTGCAAGTGTTGATTAAACCATGTTACGGAGTTAACCGGTGTCCGTCTCCATCTATGGCCAACTCAAGATACCACAAGTTCTCAGGTGACTGGGTGAGTCCAATGCGGGACCTACAGACTCTGTCACTGGTGGAGCAGACGGTGGTTGAAGGGGCGGGCGGGTGGGGTACTTGGGTTGACGTGCGCTCCTTGCGCTGCCTGCGCTTGGCTTCCCGCTTGCTCCCGGCGAAGAGACTCGGAGGTGTTCGCCGCCTTCCCGGATGCTTCTCCTCTACTTTGTGCGGTCTTGGGCCAGGGATTCCCAGGGCCTTGGTGAGACCACACCTTGAGTATTGTGTGCAGTTTTGGTCGCCTTATCTGAGGGAGGATGTTCTTGCCATGGAGGGAGTGCAGCGAAGATTCACCAGACTGATACCTCTGTATCTAACCCCGTGCTGTACCTGCCCTGGGAGTGTTTAATTGGAAAGTGCAGAGGGAGCTTTACTCTGTATCTCACCCGTGCTGTACCTGCCCTGGGAGTGTTTGATGGGACAGTGTAGAGGGAGCTTTACTCTGTATCTAACCGGTGCTGTACTTGCCCTGGAAGTCTTTGTTGGGGACAGTGTAGAGGGAGCTTCACTCTGTATCTAACCCCGTGCTGTACCTGCCCTGGGAGTGTTTGATGGGACAGTGTAGAGGCTGCTTTACTCTGTATCTAACCCCGTGCTGTACCTGCCCTGGGAGTGTTTGATGGGACAGTGTAGAGGGAGCTTTACTCTGTATCTAACCCCGTGCTGTATCTGGCTGGGAGTGTTTGATGGGACAGTGTAGAGGGAGCTTTACTCTGTATCTAACCCCGTGCTGTACCAGCCCTGGGAGTGTTTGATGGGACAGTGTAGAGGGAGCTTTACTCTGTATCTAACCTGTGCTGTACCTGCCCTGGGAGTGTTTGATGGGACAGTGTAGAGGGAGCTTTACTCTGTATCTAACCCAGGCTGTACCTGCCCTGGGAGTGTTTGATGGAGAGTGTAGAGGGAGCTTTACTCTGTATCGAACCCCGTGCTGTACCTGCCCTGGGAGTGTTTGATGGGACAGTGTAGAGGGAGCTTTACTCTGTATCTAACCCGTGCTGTACCTGCCCTGGAAGTGTTTGTTGGGGACAGTGTAGAGGGAACTTCACTCTGTATCTAACCCCCTGCTGTACCTGCCCTGGGACTGTTTGATGGGACAGTGTAGAGGGAGATTTACTCTGTATCTAACCCCGTGCTGTACCAGCCCTGGGAGTGTTTGATGGGACCGTGTAGAGGGAGCTTTACTCTGTATCTAACCTGTGCTGTACCTGCCCTGGGAGTGTTTGATGGGACAGTGTAGAGGGAGCTTTACTCTGTATCTAACCCCGTGCTGTACCTGGCTGGGAGTGTTTGATGGGACAGTGTAGAGGGAGCTTTACTCTGTATCTAACCCCGTGCTGTACCAGCCCTGGGAGTGTTTGATGGGACAGTGTAGAGGGAGCTTTACTCTGTATCTAACCTGTGCTGCACCTGCCCTGGGAGTGTTTGATGGGACAGTGTAGAGGGAGCTTTACTCTGTATCTAACCCAGGCTGTACCTGCCCTGGGAGTGTTTGATGGGACAGTGTAGAGGGAGCTTTACTCTGTATCTAACCCGTGCTGTACCTGCCCTGGGAGTGTTTGATGGGACAGTGTAGAGGGAGCTTTACTCTGTATCTAACCCCGTGCTGTACCTGCCCTGGGAGTGTTTGATGGGACAGTGTAGAGGGAGCTTTACTCTGTATCTAACCCCGTGCTGTACCTGGCTGGGAGTGTTTGATGGGGCAGTGTAGAGGGAGCTTTACTCTGTATCTAACCCGTGCTGTACCTGGCCTGGGAGTGTTTGATGGGACAGTGTAGAGGGAGCTTTACTCTGTATCTAACCCCGTGCTGTACCAGCCCTGGGAGTGTTTGATGGGACCGTGTAGAGGGAGCTTTACTCTGTATCTAAACCGTGCTGTACCAGCCCTGGGAGTGTTTGATGGGACAGTGTAGAGGGAGCTTTACTCTGTATCCAACCCCGTGCTGCACCTGCCCTGGAAGTGTATGATGGGACAGTGTACAGGGAACTGTCAATCAGCAGTGTAGGGGGAGTCTGAGGTGAGTACTGAGGGAGCGCTGCACTGTCGGAGGGTCAGTACTGAGGGAGCGCCGCACTGGCGGAGGGTCAGTACTGAGGGAGCGCCACAGTGTCGGAGGGGCAGTATCGAGGGAGCGCCGCACTGTCGGAGGGGCAGTACTGAGGGAGTGCTGCACTGTCGGAGGGGCAGCACTGAGAGAGTGCTGCACTGTCGGCGGGGCGGCACTGAGGCAGCGCTGCATTGTCGGAGGGGCAGTACTGAGGGCGTGTTGGAGGGTCAGTACTGAGGGAGCGCCGCACTGTCGGAGGGGCAGTACTGAGAGAGCGCTGCACTGTCGGAGAGGCAGTACTGAGGGAGTGCTGCACTGTCGGAGGGGCAGTACTGAGGGAGCGCCGCACTGTCGGAGGGGCAGTATTGAGGGAGTGCTGCATTGTCGGAGTGTCAGTACTGAGGGAGTGCTGCACTGTCGGAGGGGCAGTGCTGAGGGAGCGCCGCACTGTCGGAGGGGCGGTACTGAGGGAGCGCAGCACTGTCGGAGGGGCGGTACTGAGGGAGCGCCGCACTTTCGGAGGGGCAGTACTGAGGAAGCGCCGCACTGTCGGAGGGGCAGTACTGAGGGAGTGCTGCACTGTCGGAGGGTCAGTACCGAGGGAGTGCTGCCCTGTCGGAGGGGCAGCACTGAGGGAGCGCAGCACTTTCGGAGGGGCAGTACTGAGGGAGTGCCGTACTGTCGGAGGGTCAGTACTGAGGGAGCGCTGCACTGTCGGAGGGGCAGTACTGAGGGAGCGCTGCACTGTCGGAGAGGCAGTACTGAGGGAGCGCCGCACTGTCGGAGGGGCAGTACTGAGGGAGCGCTGCACTGTCGGAGGAGCACTACTGAGGGAGCGCTGCACTGTCGGAGGGGCAGTGCTGAGGCAGTGCCGCACTGTCGGAGGGTCAGTACTGAGGGAGCGCCGCACTGTCGGAGGGGCAGTACTGAGGGAGTGCCGCACTGTCGGAGGGGCAGTGCTGAGGGAGTGCGGCACTGTCGGAGGGGCAGCACTGAGGGAGCGCCGCACTGTCGGAGGGGCAGTACCGAGGGAGCGCCGCACTGTCGGAGGGGCAGTACTGAGGGAGTGCTGCACTGTCGGAGGGGCAGTACTGAGGGATCGCCACCCTTTCGGAGGGGCAGTACTGAGGGAGCCCCGCACTGTCGGAGGGGCAGTACTGAGGGAGTGCCGCACTGTCGGAGGGCAGTACTGAGGGAGCGCTGCACTGTCGGAGGGGCAGCACTGAGGGAGCGCTGCACTGTCGGAGGGGCAGCACTGAGGGAGCGCCGCACTGTCGGAGGGGCAGTAATGAGGGAGCGCCGCACTGTCGGAGGGGCAGTACTGAGGGAGCGCCGCACTGTCGGAGGGGCAGTACTGAGGGAGTGCTGCGACAGTGCATTTTTTTTCCCTTCCAATATTTATCCAACTCCCTTTTGAAGGCTGCTATTGAATCAGCTTCCATCGCCCTATCATGCAGTGCATCCCAAGTCCTAATCAATTGATGCATTTCTCCTCATCTCCCCCTCTGGTTCTTTAGATCCAATCTGTGTCCTCTGGTTACCGACCCTCCTGCCACCAGAAACAGTCTCTCCTTATTTACTCCATCTAAACCCTTCATCATTTTGAACACCTCTCTTAAATCTCTTAACCTTCTCTGCTCTAAGGAGAACAACTCCAGCTTCTCCAGTCTCTCCACGTAACTGAAGTCCCTCATCCCCGGTTCCATTCTGGTCAATCTCCCCTTAACCTTCTCTGCTCTAAGGAGAACAACCCCAGCTTCTCCAGTCTCTCCACATAACTGAAGCCCCTCATCCCTGGAACCATTCTGGTCATTCTCCCCTTAACCTTCTCTGCTCTACGGAGAACAACCTCAGCTTCTCCAGTCTCTCCACGTAACTGAAGTCCCTCATCCCTGGTACCATTCTGGTCAATCTCCCCTTAACCTTCTCTGCTCTAAGGAGAACAACCCCAGCTTCTCCAGTCTCTCCACGTAACTGAAGTCCCTCATCCCCGGTTCCATTCTGGTCAATCTCCCCTTAACCTTCTCTGCTCTAAGGAGAACAATCCCAGCTTCTCCAGTCTCTCCACGTAACTGAAGTCCCTCATCCCTGGTACCATTCTGGTCAATCTCCCCTTAACCTTCTCTGCTCTAAGGAGAACAACCCCAGCTTCTCCAGTCTCTCCACGTAACTGAAGTCCCTCATCCCCGGTACCATTCTGGTCAATCTCCTCCTTAACCTTCCCTGCTCTAAGGAGAACAATCCCAGCTTCTCCAGTCTCTCCACGTAACTGAAGTCCCTCATCCCCGGTACCATTCTGGTCAATCTCCACTTAAGCTTCTCTGCTCTAAGGAGAACAACCCCAGCTTCTCCAGTCTCTCCACATCACTGAAGTCCCTCATCCCTGGTACCATTCTGGTCAATCTCCCCTTAACCTTCTCTGCTCTAAGGAGAACAACCCCAGCTTCTCCAGTCTCTCCACGTAACTGAAGTCCCTCATCCCTGGTACCATTCTGGTCAATCTCCTCTTAACCTTCTCTGCTCTAAGGAGAACAACCCCAGCTTCTCCAGTCTCTCCACATCACTGAAGTCCCTCATCCCCGGTACCATTCTGGTCAATCTCCTCTTAACCTTCTCTGCTCTAAGGAGAACAACCCCAGCTTCTCCAGTCTCTCCACGTAACTGAAGTCCCTCATACCTGGTAACGTTCTGGTCAATCTCCCCTTAACCTTCTCTGCTCCAAGGAGAACAGCCCCAGCTTCTCCAGTCTCTCCACGTAACTGAAGTCCCTCATCCCTGGTACCATTCTGGCCAATCTCCCCTTAACCTTCTCTGCTCCAAGGAGAACAACCCCAGCTTCTCCAGTCTCTCCACGTAACTGAAGTCCCTCATCCCTGGTACCATTCTAGTAATGGGTGGGGGAATTCGGTAGCTAGGGGGATAAATATTGTCCTCTGCAGTAATCACCTAGGGTCCCGGAGGATGTACGGCTTACCTTTGCCAGGGTAAGGGATATCTTGGAGCCACCGGAGCGGAACTTGAAACAGGATGAGGGGGACCCAGTTGTTGTTGTCCATGTTGGCACCAAGTTCAGCCTGACTGTGGTTGGATATTATGTGTGTTACTCACACTCACGGGGTAGGAAGACTCGCTCTCTCTCTCTCTCTCTCAGGCGCTGTGAGCGAGAGGCCAGGAGCAGAAGGATCCCATAGTCTGAAATGGTTGAAGGTGGAATAAAAGGTGATTTCCTGCCGGTAATTAGAACGTCTCCTCATTCTTGCTTTGGTCACACCTCACCCATTGTCGGAATACTTCACATGCAGTCTGTCCGCTGCACACTTTACCTGCCTCGTCCTCCCCAGCCAGAGTCAGAAACATAGAAACATAGAAGATAGGAGCAGGAATCGGCCATTCGGCCCTTCGAGCCTGCTCCGCCATTCAACGAGATCATGGCTGATCATCCAAATTCAGTACCCTGTCCCTGCCTTCTCCCCATATCCCTTGATCCCTTTAGCCTTAAGAAATATATCCAACTCTTTCCTGAATATATTTAATGAACTGGCCTCCACCGCCCTCTGTGGCAGAGAATTCCACAGGTTCACCACTCTCTGGGTGAAGAAATTCCTCCTCATTTCAGTCCTAAATGTCCTACCCCTTATCCTTAGACTATGACCCCTGGTTCTGGACTCCCTGACCATCGGGAACATCCTTCCTGCATCTAGTCTGTCCAGGCCTGACAGAATTTTATAGGTTTTGATGAGATCCACTCTCAATCTTCTAAACTCCAGTGAGCATAAGCCCAATCGACACAATCTCTCCTCATACGTCATTCCTGCCATCCCAGGTATCAGCCTGGTGAATCTTCGCTGTACTCCTTCCATGGCAAGAACGTCCTTCCTCAGGTAAGGCGACCAAAACTGCACACAGTACTCAAGGTGTGGTCTCACCAAGGCCCTGTACAACTGTAGCAAGACATCCTTGTTCCTGTACTCGAACCCTCTTGCTACGAAGGCCAACATACCATTTGCCTTCTTAACCGCCTGCTGCACCTGCATGCTTACCTTCAGCGACTGGTGCACAAGAACACCCAGGTCTCTTTGCACTTCCCCTTCTCCCAATCTATTGCCATTCAAATAATAATCTGCCTTCCTGTTTTTGCCACCAAAGTGGATAGCCTCACATTTATCCACATTATAGTGCATTTGCCATGTTTCTGCCCAATCACCCAACCTGTCCAAATCGTACTGGAGTTTCACGACATCCTCCTCACAGCATACCCTCCCACCCAGCTTTGTGCCGTCTGCAAATTTGGAGATATTACATCCAATTCCCTCGTCCAGATCATTAATATATATTGTGAACAGCTGGGGTCCTAGGACTGATCCTTGCGGTACCCCACTAGTCACTGCCTGCCACTCGGAAAACGACCCGTTTATTCCAACTCTTTGCTTTCTGTCCGCCAACCAGTTCTCTATCCAAGTCAACACCTTGCCCCCAATCCCACGTGCCTTAATTTTGCACGCTAATCTCTTATGTGGGACCTTATCGAAAGCCTTCTGAAAGTCCAAATGCACCACATCCACTGGTTTTCCCTTATCTATTTTACCAGTTACATCCTCAAAAAATTCCAGTAGATTAGTCAAGCATGATTTACCTTTTGTAAATCCATGTTGACTTTGTCCGATCCTGTCACTGCTTTCCAAGTGCTCTGCTATTACATCTTATATAATGGTCCCATTGTTCAAAGCTGTCCATTCAGCCAGCTGTGCAACTAACTACTTCAATTCATTATCAGACTATTGCACCATGAAATGAATCGTTAACTTCCCAAAGACTGATTAACTTGCACATCTTAAGAGTTACATAGACTTTAAAATGGGACAATTGAGGGTTAAGGAGTAATCATATTTAGTAAGAATTATCCACGCGGTCGATACGGAGTAAAAGAGAGATCTGGAGAATCTTTTAAGTGCATGATTTGTTGATTAGATGTTACACTGTGGAAAAAATCTACAGTTTATCATGATTTTCTTTGAATCATTGCCGCTTGAAATGAATGAACTTAGTCAACGTGCGAGCGATTGCAAGATTGAATTATAACTGTGACTGTAATAATTGTGTTTTAGAACATAAGGAATAGGAGCAGGAGTCGGCCATTCGGCCCCTCGAGCCTGCTCCGCCATTCAATGAGATCATGGCTGATCATTGACCTCAGGTGGAAAGGGTGGACAGCTTTAAGTTCCTCGGAGTCCACATCACGGAAGACCTCTCCTGGTCCCTCAATACCTCCTCTCTGGTGAAGAAGGCCCAGCAGCGCCTATATTTCCTAAGGAGGCTGAAGGGATGTAACCTGTCGCCCCGATCCTCTCTAACTTTTACCGCTACACAATAGAGAGCATCCTGATGAACTGTATCATGGTGTGGTATGGCAGCTGTAGCTCCTATGACCGGAAAGCCCTGCAGCGGGTAGTCAAAACTGCCCAACGCATTACCGGCACCCGGCTACCGACCATAGAGCACATATACCAGAAACGCTGTTTACGGAGGTCACGGACCATCATCAAAGACCCTACCCACCCCAGCCACAGTCTGTTCGCCCTCCTGCCATCTGGGAGACGCTACAGATGCATTCGCACCCGTACGACCAGATTTAGGAACAGCTTCTTTCCCAGGGCTGTCATCCTACTGAACTCCACAAATAAACTCTAAAGCCTGCACATCTGTCAATGCACTTTATTATGGTCATGTTTATGTTAATGTATTACAAGCCAAATGAATGTTGAACGTTTAAATGTCTTAATCTAAATGTACACTCTCAGGAGCCGCAAGCCTACATTTTGTTGTACTGCACTTGTGCACGAACAATGACAATAAAGTTGATTATTATTATTCTTATTCACCGGCCCTCGCCATATCCCTAGTCAGAAATCTATTGACTTCCGTTTTGAATGTACCCAATGACTGAGCCTCCACAGTCCTCTGGGGTCGAGAATTTCAAAGATTCACCACCCTCTGTGTGAAGAAATTTCTCCTCATCTCAGTCCTGAATGTCCGACCCTTTATCCTGAGGCTGTGGCCCCTGGTTCTAGACTCCCCGGCCAAGGGAAACATTCTCCCAGCATCCACCCTATCAAGCTGTAGGATTCGCAAAATTGAACTTGATATTATAAAGGGTCGAATGGCAGAAGAGGCCATGATTTCAAAGACTGTTTTAAAAGAAGCCTAGGAAAAAGAGGGGCATTCAAAATGGCCGCCAGACCCCGTGACCAACTTATTGGGACACTTTAAAATGGTTCCTGCGAAACCTCAGACAGTTTTGTGGATTCAGCCCACAGTACGTTCTGGAAGCCGTTTCTGAGAGAACGAAACCAGACACCCACACATACATATAGGCCTAGAAATTGAGTGCCCTTAGCGCCGATTTTGCGGCGCTAGAGGGCCTAGCGCTGCATTTGGCGCCGGCGCCGAAATTGCCTGGGGCCCTTACGCCGCGGTAGACCGGTAGCGCTGCGCCGGCACCGATGACGTCATCGGTGTGCGCAGCGTCCCGGTTGCCATGCCGACGGGCCCCAGCGCCGAAATTCAGTTGCGGCCGCCTCGCCCGTGACAGCCGCAACTAAGACTCTGGCAACAGAGTCTTACGAGTCTTTGCGCCGGCGCATTAAAGGCCCCGCGGCGGCCGGCCGCTTTCCCGCCGGCCGCCTGGCCGCAGCTCCCTCCCCGGACTTCCCCCCCGCCCCCCCGGAACAGAAGCAAGCCCGGCACTTGTCCGAGGTGCCGGGCTCATTTTTTAAAAGATTTTCGCGGGCCGCGATCGGGTGCAGGCAGCTCCTCCTTAAGGGAAGGAGGAGGCCTGCACTTCCCGAGCCTGCCGCACCGCATCGGGTGCCGCAGCGCCGGAATTGCGGCGCGAAACGGCAGTTAGCGCCGATTTACCGCCGCAAAGACCCTTCAGTAGCGCCGGCAGCCGTTTGGGCGCGGCCCTGCTGAATTTTTGGCGCGCGCAGGGGGACTTAGCACCGGCACTAACTTCCGGCGCTAAAGCCCTGGCTAAGCCAAAACTCAATTTCTAGGCCATAGATTGGATGCAGATTCAGTCAAGAATGGCCTGTAGATAAAGGCCATCTAAATGTTTACCCAGACAAAGGGGAACAGTTTCATATTCATGAGAAGAGCATCAAGGACCCGTTAAGGGCATCACCAGGACATTAAAAACAATGAAGGTCATTCCAGACCAGAGATGGCCCATTACCGGCCATCCAAGAACAGTTTAAAATATAATAACTACCCCGTTGTGCTCCCAGCCCGCCAAAAATAAAACAAAAGACGAACCTGATTTGGCGCGAGATAAGGGCTTCTGATGAGAAGTACATCTGGGAACCCAGGGGTAGAAAGAAAGGGAAGCCATCGTGGTGCTACCATCGTATCGGTGGCATCATCGCTAGAAGAAGGAGAAGAAGACGGTTCGAGCCGGGGTAAAACATCGGGAGATCATCGACCAACCCCGGGCCGTTGACGAAACGGGAGGCCATCGACCCACTCCGGCTCGGGAGAAGAGACAATAAGAAACTGAAGAAACGATGGGGGCCAGCCCGAGGCTCCTCTGACCGGGGTCGAGCAGACGATCCCCGACCCCGCCGACATCCAAACCAGCCGGTGTCCAGCCGTCCCCGACCCCCACCTCAGGAGAGAGGTGTGGCGCAGCTCGCTGGGGCTCCACCAACCATGTGGAGACGGGAACGCCTGAAAGGATCAAACGCAGACCTGTTTCAAAACCTTACACTTCCTAGTTGGATTGGTGAGCATGTTTCTGGCCCTCCATAATCAGATCTAGATAGGTTTAAGGGGGTGGACATTTAAGGGTATAATTAACATGAGTCCCTCAATGTTCCGTGTGTTTCCCCATTTCATGATGATCTTTGTAGAGTATGGTAGGGAAATTATTGGAAGAAATTCTGAGGGACAAAATTAGTCTCCACTTGGAGAGGCAAGGATTAATCGGGGATGGTCAGCATGGCTTTGTCAAGGGTAAATCATGTCTGACCAATCCGATTGAATTTTTCGAGGGGGTGACTAGGTGTGTGGATGAAGGAAGTGCTGTGGATGTGGTTTACATGGACTTCAGTAAGGCTTTTGACAAAGTCCCGCATAGGAGACTGGTCAAGAAGGTAAGAGCCCATGGGATCCAGGGTGCCTTGGCGCGTTGGATCCTAAACTGGCTGAGTGGCAGGAGGCAGAGGGTGATGGTCGAAGGTTGCTTTTGTGACTGGAGGCCTGTGTCCAGTGGGGTACCTCAGGGATCGGTGCTGGGTCCCTTGCTGTTTGTGATCTACATAAATGATTTGGATGAGAATGTAAAAGGGATGATCAGTAAGTTCGCAGATGACACGAAAATTGGTGGGGTGGTAAATTGTGAGGAGGAAAGCCTCAGGCTACAGGACGATATAAACGGGTTGGTCAGATGGGCGGAAAAGTGGCAAATGGAATTTAACCCTGAAAAGTGCGAGGTGATGCATTTTGGACGGACAAATAAGGCAAGGGAATACACAATGAGTGGTAGGACCCTAGGAAGTACAGAGGGTCAGAGGGACCTTGGTGTACATGTACATAGATCCCTGAAGGCAGCGGAGCAGGTAGATAAGGTGGTTAAAAAGGCATATGGGATACTTGCCTTCATTAGCCGAGGCATAGAATATAAGAGCAGGGAGGTTATGATGGAGCTGTACAAAACGCTGGTAAGGCCACAGCTGGAGTACTGTGTGCAGTTCTGGTCGCCTCACTATAGGAAGGATGTGATTGCTTTGGAGAGGGTGCAGAGAAGATTCACCAGGATGTTACCTGGGATGGAGCGCCTCAGCTATGAAGAAAGACTAAACAGGCTGGGGTTGTTTTCCTTGGAGCAAAGAAGGTTGAGGGGGGACCTGATTGAGGTGTACAAAATGATGAGGGGCATAGATAGGGTAGATAAAGAGGAACTTTTCCCCTTAGTAGGGGGGTCAATAACAAGGGGGCATAGATTCAAGGTAAGGGGCAGGAGGTTTAGAGGGGATTTGAGGAGGAACTTTTTCACCCAGAGGGTGGTTGGAATCTGGAACTCACTGCCTGAAAGGGTGGTAGAGGCAGGAACCCTCACAACATTCAAGAAGCATTTGGATGAGCACTTGAAATGCCATTGCATACAAGGCTATGGACCAAGTGCTGGAAAATGGGATTAGATTGGACAGGGCTTGATGGACGGCGCAGACACGATGGGCCGAAGGGCCTCTTTCTGTGCTGTATAACTCTATGACTCTATGACTCTATGAGTATAATATGCCTGTATTTGCCTTAGCTAGTACTGTGTCGTTATGATTCGTTTGTGTTTTCCCCTCCCATGTACCCTCTTATTTGCTTGCATTTTGATTTTGTTTTACATTATGCAATAAAATTCCATTTCGTTTCATCAAACTTGGTCTATAAGAGTTTTCTGTACATTGTAGATCCTGCCCCAAAGTCCAGAGTACAGAATCTAAGGGGCGAGTGGGTCGAACCACTCAAGGTTTTACTGTGCAAGAGAGAGAGGCCTCTATAGAGAGAAACCTCTGCGATCTAAAACCCCTTACAAAGCCCTGTAATAATTTAGTAGGCTTCAATGAGATCCCCTCTCATTCTTCTGAATTCAAGAGAATACAGGCCTAGTTTACTCAATCTCTTCTCATACAGCAGTCCCTCCATCCCAGGAATCAATCTCCTGAACCTTCGTTGCACTCCCTCTGTGGCAAGTATATCCTTCCTTAGGTAAGGAGACCAACATTGTACACAATACTCCAGGTGTGGTCTCACCAAGGCTCTATATAATTGGAGTAAGACCCGGCTACCAAGAGAGGACAGGATATGCTCTCACTGCAGTCAGGGAGTGGTGGAGACAGAGATGCACTTCCTCACAGCTTGTAGAAAATATCAGGGCATAAGGGAGAATTTCTACCCAAAATTTACAAAAATATGCCCGGAATTCAGAAAATTGAATGACGACCAAAAACTCCCATACCTACTAGGGGAAGAGAGAAGTTGCATAACACTAGCGGCACACTATGTTACAGCTTGCCATAAACAGAGGGACAACCACTAAATATAAGAAAAGAGTATATATAAATTATATGAAAGTATATTTATACACTCAGGGATATATCTGTTTATACACTGTATGGATAGATCTGTATTTTTGTGAACAAACATGAATGTTTTCCGATGCTTTGGCAACATAAGATGTAACTTGTCATGCCAATAAAGCGATTTGAATTGAATTGAATTGAATTGACTTCTTTACTCCTGTACTCAAATCAATTCAATTCAATTCAATTCAATTCAATACAATTTTATTTGCCATATATGCAACAGACGTGTGTACTGCACAATGAAATGTTGATTTTTATGAGTCCTCCCAACGTTGGAATAAATATGGCATAACAATGATAAAAATACTAATAGAAAGACAGTAATAATAAATAAAACAACAGTATTAAATAATAATAAATTAATCGTTCATGAGTCTTATGGCCTGGGGGTAGAAGCTGTTTCGAAACCTGTTGGTACGAGACCGTATGCTTCGGTATCTCTTACCGGACGGGAGCAGGGCGAAGAGGTTGTGGCTGGGGTGACTCGCGTCTTTAATGATTCTCAGGGCCTTCCCCCGGCACCTCTCGGGGTAGATATCCTGCACAGCAGGTCGTTTAATTCCTATAGTGTGTTGTGCAGCTTTCACTACCATCTGCAGAGCCTTGCGGTCTGTGGCGGTGCAGTCGCCATACCAGGTAGTGATGCAGCCGGACAGGATACTCTCGATGGTGCACCGGTAGAAGTTGGTGAGAATCTGGGGGGCCATTACAAATAGAAACATAAAAACATAGGAGATAGGAGCAGGAGTAGGCCATTCGGCCCTTCGAGCCTGCTCCGCCATTCAATGAGATCATGGCTGATCATCCAAATTCAGTCCCCTGTCCCTGCCTTCTCCCCATATCCCTTGATCCCTTTAGCCTTAAGAAATATATCCAATTCTTTCTTGAATATGTTTAATGAACTGGCCTCCACCGCCCTCTGTGGCAGAGAATTCCACAGGTTCACCACTCTCTGGGTGAAGAAATTCCTCCTCATTTCAGTCCTAAATGGCTTACCCCTTATCCTCAAACTATGACCCCTGGTTCTGGACTCCCCGACCATCAGAAACATCCTTCCTGCATCTAGTCTGTCCAGGCCTGACAGAATTTTATAGGTTTCGATGAGATCCCCTCTCAATCTTCTAAACTCCAGCGAGTATAAGCCCAATCGACACAATCTCTCCTCATACGTCATTCCTGCCATCCCAGGTATCAGCCTGGTGAATCTTCGCTGCACTCCCTCCATGGCAAGAACGTCCTTCCTCAGGTAAGGCGACCAAAACTGCACACAATACTCAAGGTGCGGTCTCACCAAGGCCCTGTACAACTGCAGCAAGACATCCTTGTTCCTGTACTCGAACCCTCTCGCTACGAAGGCCAACTTGTAATGAAGACCAGCATACTGAAAGGGTTAAAAAGCAAATCCTCGCAGTGTTTAAAATGCAGGGCAAACAAAGTACTTTGGACAAAGGAAAGAGAGAGGGGTCATGTGCGAAATCACTAAGAGCTGAGGATAAGCCAGGTGGCTAGATAAATAGTCTGCCCAGCACAAGGACTTTATACAATGGAGCCTTACCAGAATAAGATAAGGCATAGCCACCAGTCTACACACAGCTAATGCTGAACTGTGAGAAAGATTTAATCAACTGTGTCAGCTAAACTTAGAACAATAATAAGAATAATCAACTTTTATTGTCATTGTTAGTGCACAAGTGCAGTACAACGAAACGTAGGCTTGCGGCTCCCGAGAGTATACATTTAGATTAAGACATTTAAACATTCAACATTCATTTGGCTTGTAATACATTAACATAAACGTAATAAAGTGCATTGGCAGGTGTGCAGGCTTTAGAGTTTATTTGAGGAGTTCAGTAGGATGACAGCCCTGGGAAAGAAGCTGTTCCTAAATCTGGTCGTTCGGGTGCGAATGCATCTGTAGCATCTCCCAGATGACAGGGGGGCGAACAGACTGTGGCTGGGGTGGGTAGGGTCTTTGATGATGGTCCGTGACCTCCGTAAACAGCGTTTCTGGTATATGTGCTCTATGGTCGGTAGCCGGGTGCCGGTGATGCGTTGGGCAGTTTTGACTACCCGCTGCAGGGCTTTCCGGTCATAGGAGCTACAGCTGCCATACCATACTGTGATACAGTTCGTCAGGATGCTCTCTATTGTGCAGCGGTAACAGTTAGAGAGGATCAGGGGTGACAGGTTACATCCCTTCAGCCTCCTTAGGAAATATAAGCGCTGCTGGGCCTTCTTCACCAGAGAGGAGGTATTGAGGGACCAGGAGAGGTCTTCCGTGATGTGGACTCCGAGGAACTTAAAGCTGTCCACCCTTTCCACCACAGCCCCATTGATGTGGATGGGGGTGTGTCTTCTGCCTTTAGACTTCCTGAAGTCCACAATGATTTCTGTGAGAAATGCTGAACTGTGAGAAGAACTGTGTCAGCTAAACTTAGAATAGTAACATAAAGAAACTAAATGGCTTGCATAGAATATCAATAGTTGTTTTTGAGTTTCGGAAAGGTAGGAAAAAGGAACCTCAGCCTAGCAAATGTGGTCTGGCGGTTTGAAGAACCAGACATCATGATCCAGAGGGCGGAGATAAGAAGGGGTTAAAATGAACCCTCTCAGAATTCGGACAGCCGAGGTGGCCACTACTTAAGTGATGCCAGCAAAATTAAACTCAGAACAAAGGAGTTGGGGTCATGTGAAAGTGAACAAGAACTAAAAGAAACCAGGTTGAGATAAGAAATATCACAATAAAAATTAACTTGCGTAAAAAGGCAAAACTAAACAAAGAACAATGTGAGAAGCTTCGCAAAACCAAGATATGACGCAGTTGTGGGACAAGACAGAATATGTGTGTTTTGTGTAAGCAATAAGGAATATGCTGCTTTACCTAAAAATTGTATACACAGCAGAATATAGGGGTCATGGGAATTTGACCTGTGACCAAAGGCATAGTAAGATGTAACTAACCTTTACTAATACTGAAAAGAATAAATAAGCCATATGTGATCAGGTGATTATTGTAATACAATGTGATCAGGTGATTATTGTAATACAATGTGATTGGATGAAAATAGATTAAAAAGCTGTACCAACCAAGAAATCACAGAAATCACAGAAACCCCACAGTGTAGATGGAGGCCATTTCGGCCCATCGAGCCCGCACCGACACATATCCCACCCGATCCCCGTAACCCCTACACCAACACATATCCCACCCTATCCCCGTAACCCCACGTATTTAATCCCCCTAACACTAAGGGTCAATTTATCATGGCCAATCAACCTAACCCGCACATCTTTGGACTGTGGGAGGAAACCGGAGCACCCGGAGGAAACCCACGCAAACACGGGGAGAATGTGCAAACTCCACACAGACAGTCGCCCGAGGCCGGATTCGAACCCGGGTCCCTGGCGCTGTGAGGCAACAGTGCTAACCGCTATGCCACCGAGAGAACGAGAAGGTGCTCGCACAGACCGCGGGGTCTGAGACTCTTCTCCCAGAGCTCTGATAATAAACTGCATCTTTTTACTTTTACACGGTTTAGATATTAATTTATTTTCACTACAACAATACCATTAGCCTTCCTAATGGCTTGCTGCACCTGCACATTCACTTTCAGTGACTCATGTGCAAGGACACCCAGGTCCCTTTGAGCATCTGCATTCCCCAATCTTTCCCCATTTAGGAAATACTCTGCCTTTCTGTTTTTTCTACCAAAGTGGATAACTTCACATTTATCCACATTCTATTCCATCTGCCATGTTCTCGCCCACTCACTGAGCCTGTCGAGATCCCCTTGAAGCCTCTTCACATCCTCTTCGCAACTGACACTGCCACCTAGCTTTGTGTCATCAGAAAATTTGGTTACATTTAGTCTCCTCATCCAAATCATTGATATAAATTGTGAACAGCTGGGGCCCAAGCACCGCTCCTTGTGGTACCTCACTAGGAGGTAACAGTACGGGAAAAGCCAGAACCAATGAGGTGGTTGTGGTGGTGCTTCCTAACGCATGACTGTTCCTGGGACTAGGGGCAGGGTCACTGGCAAGGCTGGAAGCTAAGCAGATGCCAGGCCTGGTTAGTACCTGGAGGAGGGAAGACCAGGTGCAGAAGGTCACGGAAGGAGCCCCGAGGAGGGGCGGTTGGTGAGAAGGTCACGGAAACAACCCCGGGAGGGGCGGCTGGTGAGCAGGCCCGGGCGTTGGGCTGAAGATTGTCGGACAGGAGGAATGGTGGAAATGGAATGGCGGCGCGCACAGACGCAGTGGCTTTGCTTCTCCCAGGCCGGTGCTATTTACGTTTAATGTTAATGTTATTGTACGGGACTCATGGGAGCTTGCAAGATCACATTTCGTTGTGCTTTGTACAATGACAATAAAAGTTGAATTATTATTATTATGAAGGTGACACAGAGGGATTGGGAACGGAGACGGAATGAGTAGGAAGGAGGAGGCAAGCTCCGACTCGATCTCTAGCCTGAACACCCGCAAGGAAGTCTTCCTTAGGGCAGCACGGTGGCATAGTGGTTAGCACTGTTGCCTCACAGCGCCAGGGACCCGGGTTCGAATCCGGCCTCGGGTGACTGTCTGTGTGGAGTTTGCACATTCTCCCAGTGTTTGCGTGGGTTTCCTCCGGGTGCTCCGGTTTCCTCCCACAGTCCAAAGATGTGCGGGTTAGGTTGATTGGCTATGATTAATTGACCCTTAGTGTAAGGGGGATTAAATACGTGGGGTTACAGGGATAGGGTGGGATATGTGTTGGTGTAGGGGTTACAGGGATCGGGTGGGATATGTGTCGGTGCAGGCTCGATGGGCTGAAATGGCCTCTATCTGCACTGTGGGGTTTCTGTGTTCTGTCTGTGTGATGTGCAATGTTACCCGGACAGTGGTGACGACGTACTTGATTGAGGGAGGAACCAGTTTGTGTGTGTAAAATGATCATGAAAAAGTCACGACCGCAACTACTATGCTTTACAGGTCTAGCAGGACCTTTCCCATTAACAGCCCTTCGATGTCTTGCTGCAGTTGTACAGGGCCTTGGTGAGACCGCACCTTGAGTATTGTGTGCAGTTTTGGTCACCTTATCTGAGGAAGGATGTTCTTGCCATGGAAGGAGTTCAGCGAAGATTCACCAGGCTGATACCTGGGATGGCAGTGAATGACGTATGAGGAGAGATTGGGTCATTTAGGCTTATATTCGCTGAAGTTTAGAAGAATGAGAGGGGATATCATAGAAACTTACAAAATTCTAACAGGACTAGATGCAGGAAGGATGTTCCCGATGGTCGGGGGAGTCCAGAACCAGGGGTCAAAGTCTAAGGATAAGGGGTAAGCCATTTAGGACTGAGATGGGGAGGAATTTCTTCACCCAGAGAGTGGTGAACCTGTGGAATTCTCTACCACAGAAGGCAGTAGAGGCCAATTCATTAAATATATTCAAGAAAGAGTTGGATATATTTCTTGAGGCTAAAGGGATCAAGGGATATGGGGAGAGGGCAGGGACCGGGTACTGAATTTGGATGATCAGCCATGATCGTATTGAATGGCGGAGCAGGCTCGAGGGGCCGAATGGCCTACTCCTGCTCCTATCTTCGATGTCTATGTTTCTGCTGCACACCACATCTACCCACAACCATCAACCAACACGTTTTACTCAATATCAAAACCTGTGCTCAAGTGAAACTGACAGCAAATGAGACACTTAAATAAGAGCTGCACAATTAAGTGTCACAATTGAGATACGACATCCCCCTGTTGTCCGCGGGCTTCAGTGAGCTCGTGATGTGACGGAACTTCTCCCGAAAGCATTTTTTTATGTTTTTGGAGCAAGACAACTCGAGAATAGGTATTGAAATTGACAGCATAGGGGACGATTCACTCTGGTGAGATATCGGGCTTAATATGTCAGCACAGCCTTGGGTTTGTGTTATGTCACACACTCTGGCAGTACTCCAGCTCGTAATGATTGTGTGTTTGATGGATGTAACCTGCTCAGTAAAAACTATGTTAAGGAGGCTTAAGCGCCGGACTCGATTATGGGAGGAGGCTTGACTCTTGAAGGGCCTGAAATAAAATTAAAAAGAGCTGTTCTCCACTGGCGCATAAGCCATTTGTGTACTCATGCCTATGACTAACCAGCGCTAACAAATTAATTGAGCACATCGAAAGGGAATATCCGAGACGCAGATTGAAGAAACAGAGGATTCCCTATTACTGACTACCCCACCACGAACTCTAAACCACCCATTTAATCACCTCCCACAGCCCGTGTACACTCTCCCCTATCATGGAATCTACCCACCCATTTAATCTCCTCCCACAGCCCATGTACACTCTCCCCTATCACGGACTCTACCCACCCATTTAATCTCCTCCCACAGCCCATGGACACTCTCCCCTATCACGGACTCTACCCACCCATTCAATCTCCTCCCACAGCCCATGGACACTCTCCCCTATCACGGACTCTACCCACCCATTTAATCTCCTCCCACAGCCCGTGTACACTCTCCCCTATCACAGACTCTACCCACCCATTTAATCTCCTCCCACAGCCCATGTACACTCTCCCCTATCACGGACTCTACCCACCCATTAAATCCCCTCCCACAGCCCGTGTACAATCTCCCCTATCATGGACTCTACCCACCCATTAAATCTCCTCCCACAGCCCATGGACACTCTCCCCTATCACGGACTCTACCCACCCATTTGATCTCCTCCCACAGCCCATGTACACTCTCTCCTATCATGGACTCTACCCACCCATTTAATCTCCTCCCACAGCCCGTGTACACTCTCCCCTATCACGGACTCCACCCACCCATTTAATCTCCTCCCACAGCCCATGGACACTCTCCCCTATCACGGACTCTACCCACCCATTTAATCTCCTCCCACAGCCCATGTACAGTCTCCCATATCACGGACCGTACCCACCCATTTAATCTCCTCCCACAGCCCGTGTACACTCTCCCCTATCATGGACTCTACCCACCCATTTAATCTCCTGCCACAGCCCATGTACACTCTCCCCTATCACGGACTCTACCCACCCATTCAATCTCCTCCCACAGCCCATGTACACTCTCCCCTATCACGGACTCTACCCACCCATTTAATCTCCTCCCACAGCCCATGTACACTCTCCCCTGTCACGGACTCTACCCACCCATTTAATCACCTACCACAGCCCGTGTACACTCTCCCCTATCACGGACTCCACCCACCCATTTAATCTCCTCCCACAGCCCATGGACACTCTCCCCTATCACGGACTCTACCCACCCATTTAATCTCCTCCCACAGCCCATGTACAGTCTCCCATATCACGGACCGTACCCACCCATTTAATCTCCTCCCACAGCCCGTGTACACTCTCCCCTATCATGGACTCTACCCACCCATTTAATCTCCTGCCACAGCCCATGTACACTCTCCCCTATCACGGACTCTACCCACCCATTCAATCTCCTCCCACAGCCCATGTACACTCTCCCCTATCACGGACTCTACCCACCCATTTAATCTCCTCCCACAGCCCATGTACACTCTCCCCTGTCACGGACTCTACCCACCCATTTAATCACCTACCACAGCCCATGGACACTCTCCCCTATCACGGACTCTCCCCACCCATTTAATCTCCTCCCACAGCCCATGTACACTCTCCCCTATCACGGACTCTACCCACCCATTTAATCTCCTCCCGCAGCCCGTGTACACTCTCCCCTATCACGGACTCTACCCACCCATTTAATCTCCTCCCACAGCCCGTGTACACTCTCCCCTATCACGGACTCTACCCACCCATTTAATCTCCTCCCACAGCCCATGTACATTCTCCCCTATCACGGACTCTCCCCACCCATTTAATCTCCTCCCACAGCCCGTGTACACTCTCCCCTATCACGGACTCTACCCACCCATTCAATCTCCTCCCACAGCCCGTGTACACTCTCCCCTATCACGGACTCTACCCACCCATTCAATCTCCTCCCACAGCCCATGTACACTCTCCCCTATCACGGACTCTACCCACCCATTTAATCTCCTCCCGCAGCCCATGTACACACTCCCCTATCACGGACTCTACCCACCCATTTAATCTCCTCCCACAGCCCGTGTACACTCTCCCCTATCACGGACTCTACCCACCCATTTAATCTCCTCCCACAGCCCATGTACACTCTCCCCTATCACGGACTCTACCCACCCATTTAATCTCCTCCCACAGCCCATGGACACTCTCCCCTATCATGGACTCTACCCACCCATTTAATCTCCTCCCACAGCCCATGTACACTCTCCCCTATCACAGACTCTACCCACCCATTTAATCTCCTCCCACAGCCCATGTACATTCTCCCCTATCACGGACTCTACCCACCCATTTAATCTCCTCCCACAGCCCATGGACACTCTCCCCTATCACGGACTCTACCCACCCATTTAATCTCCTCCCACAGCCCGTGGACACTCTCCCCTATCATTAACCCACGCCCCGCCTCCCATTCTTCCTCTCCCCGTTTGTTCAGCTGGCAGTGTCAGATCCCACGAGACCCGATTTGGTGAAGTGGGTGGGAGATCTTCCCGTGTCCTGGGGCCATCATTCCTCCATCATGCAACCCCGCATCTCCCCCCGAAATAAACACATATTAGCTGCTATTTGATCTGTTTGCAGTCAGTGGAATCTTGCTGTGCATAAAATGGTTTTCGTCTCCGTCTATATCAACGTGTCTGCACGATCGACGTCATTTGTCGGTGGTGATGAGGTCCCATTTCTGTCCTCTCTGTCTTTCCTTCGCAGGGTGAAATCATCTGGGCCTCGATCCCGACTAGCTTCGACCGGCATCCTGCGGCAGATGGAACGAGGGGGGGGGGGGGGCGGTCTCTCCCGCTGAACCCCGGGCCCGGAGACCCCCCTTTTTCATTCGAAGGCATGACAGATCAGGGCTGGTGGGACTCCCAGTCTGACGTGGCCGCCAGTGACCTTCTCATCCGTCATCATCTGTCACCTCCATCCCCCCTTCTCACTGGCCCCCTCCAAGCCCAAGCGGTCGGGAGAGGGGGCGATAGGGTCCGCACTGCGATGCCCGTCTTTAAGAGCGAGTGCGAGAGGGATCCGAGAATTTCGAATAAAATACTCGCAGATATTGAAAGGTTATCGAGCGTTCAACCTGTGTTGACTTCCTCCCCTCGCACACTTTCCCAATTCATTCCCGCTGCCAAGTCCGGGGGAATTCATCGACGCCCTGACCCCTGGTCACCCCTTGGAGAAGGTGGCCAATAGAGACGTGGGAAGATGAGGAGTCCCCACAGTTTGAGGAGTTGAATAGTTCCCCACAGTTTGGGGGGTGAGTAGTCCCCACAGTTTGGGAGGTGAGGAGTCCCCACAGTTTGGGAGGTGAGGAGTCCCCACAGTTTGGGGGGTGAGGAGTCCCCACAGTTTGGGGGTGAGGAGTCCCCACAGTTTGGGGGATGAGGAGTCCCCACAGTTTGGGGGGTGAGGAGTCCCACAGTTTGGGGGGTGAGGAGTCCCCACAGTTTGGGGGGTGAGGAGTCCCCACAGTTTGGGGGGTGAGGAGTCCCCACAGTTTGGGGGGTGAGGAGTCCCCACAGTTTGGGGGGTGAGGAGTCCCACAGTTTGGGGGGTGAGGAGTCCCCACAGTTTGGGAGGTGAGGAGTCCCCACAGTTTGGGGGGTGAGGAGTCCCCACAGTTTGGGGAGTGAGGAGTGCCCACAGTTTGGGGGGTGAGGAGTCCCCACAGTTTGGGGAGGTGAGGAATCCCCACAGTTTGGGGGGTGAGGAGTCCCACAGTTTGGGAGGTGAGGAGTCCCCACAGTTTGGGAGGTGAGGAGTCCCCACAGTTTGGGGGTAAGGAGTCCCCACAGTTTGGGAGGTGAGGAGTCCCCACAGTTTGGGGGTAAGGAGTCCCCACAGTTTGGGAGGTGAGGAGTCCCCACAGTTTGGGAGGTGAGGGGTCCCACAGTTTGGGAGGTGAGGAGTCCCCACAGTTTGGGAGGTGCGGAGTCTCACAGTTTGTGGGGTGAGGAATCCCCACAGTTTGAGGGGTGAGGAGTCCGCACATTTTGCGGGGTGAGGAGTCCCCACAGCTTGGGGGGTGAGGAGTCCCCATAGTTTGGGGGGTGAGGAGTCCCCACAGTTTGGGGGATGAGGAGTCCCCACAGTTTGGGAGGTGAGGAGTCCCCACAGTTTGGGGGGTGAGGAGTCCCCACAGTTTGGGAGGTGAGGAGTCCCCACAGTTTGGGGGGTGAGGAGTCCCCACAGTTTGGGGGGTGAGGAGTCCCCACAGTTTGGGAGGTGAGGAGTCCCCACAGTTTGGGGGATGAGGAGTCCCCACAGTTTGGGAGGTGAGGAGTCCCCACAGTTTGGGCGGTGAGGAGTCCCCACAGTTTGGGGGGTGAGGAGTCCCACAGTTTGGAGGGTGAGGAGTCCCCACAGTTTGGGGAGGTGAGGAGTCCCCACAGTTTGGGGGGGTGAGGAGTCCCCACAGTTTGGGGGGTGAGGAGTCCCACAGTTTGGGGGGTGAGGAGTCCCCACAGTTTGGGAGGTGAGGAGTCCCACAGATTGGGGGGTGAGGAGTCCCACAGTTTGGGGGGTGAGGAGTCCCACAGTTTGGGAGGTGAGGAGTACCCACAGTTTGGGAGGTGAGGAGTCCCCACAGTTTGGGAGGTGAGCAGTCCCACAGTTTGGGGGGTGAGGAGTCCCCACAGTTTGGGGGGTGAGGAGTCCCACAGTTTGGGAGGTGAGGAGTCCCACAGTTTGGGGGGTGAGGAGTCCCCACAGTTTGGGGGGTGAGGAGGCCCACAGTTTGGGGGGTGAGGAGTCCCCACAGTTTGGGGGGTGAGGAGCCCCACAGTTTGGGTGGTGAGGAGGCCCCACAGTTTGGGGGGATGAGGAGTCCCCACAGTTTGGGGGGTGAGGAGTTCCCACAGTTTGGGAGGTGAGGAGTCCCCACAGTTTGGGGGGTGAGGAGTCCCCACAGTTTGGGGGGTGAGGAGTCCCCACAGTTTGGGGGGTGAGGAGTCCCCACAGTTTGGGGGTGAGGAGTCCCCACAGTTTGGGAGGTGAGGAGTCCCCACAGTTTGGAAGGTGAGGAGTCCCACAGTTTGGGAGGTGAGGAGTCCCACAGTTTGGGGGGTGAGGAGTCCCACAGTTTGGGGGGTGAGGAGTCCCACAGTTTGGGAGGTGAGGAGTCCCCACAGTTTGGGGGGTGAGGAGTCCCCACAGTTTGGGGGGTGAGCAGTCCCACAGTTTGGGGGTTGAGGAGTCCCACAGTTTGGGGGGTGAGGAGTCCCCACAGTTTGGGGGGTGAGGAGTCCCCACAGTTTGGGAGGTGAGGAGTCCCACAGTTTGGGAGGTGAGGAGTCCCACAGTTTGGGAGGTGAGGAGTCCCCACAGTTTGGGAGGTGAGGAGTCCCACAGTTTGGGAGGTGAGGAGTCCCACAGTTTGGGAGGTGAGGAGTCCCCACAGTTTGGGAGGTGAGGAGTCCCACAGTTTGGGAGGTGAGGAGTCCCCACAGTTTGGGAGGTGAGGAGTCCCAGAGTTTGGGGGGTGAGGAGTCCCCACAGTTTGGGAGGTGAGGAGTCCCACAATTTGGGAGGTGAGGAGTCCCACAGTTTGGGAGGTGAGGAGTCCCCACAATTTGGGAGGTGAGGAGTCCCCACAGTTTGGGAGGTGAGGAGTCCCACAATTTGGGAGGTGAGGAGTCCCCACAGTTTGGGAGGTGAGGAGTCCCACAGTTTGGGAGGTGAGGAGTCCCACAATTTGGGAGGTGAGGAGTCCCCACAGTTTGGGGGGTGAGGAGTCCCCATAGTTTGGGGGGTGAGGAGTCCCCACAATTGGGGAGGTGAGGAGTCCCCACAGTTTGGGGGGTGAGGAGTCCCTACAGTTTGGGAGGTGAGGAGTCCCCACAGTTTGGGGGGGTGAGGAGTCCCAGAGTTTGGGAGGTGAGGAGTCCCCACAGTTTGGGAGGTGAGGAGTCCCACAATTTGGGAGGTGAGGAGTCCCCACAATTTGGGGGGTGAGGAGTCCCAGAGTTTGGGAGGTGAGGAGTCCCACAATTTGGGAGGTGAGGAGTCCCCACAGTTTGGGAGATGAGGAACCCCTTCCCCAGCCCTTGAAACACATCCCCCACCCATAAACCCCTTCTCCTTCCACTGAACCCCTGCCCCAACGGTGAACCCTCCCCCCATCCCCAGAACCCTTCCCCTCCCCCATGAACCATGCCCCCATGCCCTGAGCCCCTTCACCATGTCCATTCTAACAACCTTAATTACATAGGAACAGGAGGAAGCCATTCAGTGAGATCATGGCTGATCTGTGACCTGACTCCATCCAACCACCTTTGGCCCATATTCTTTAATACCTTTGGTTACAGAGATAGGGAGGTTTGTACGGGCTGGAGGAGGTTACAGAGATAGGGAGGGTTGTAGGGGCTGGAGTAGGTTACAGAGATAGGGAGGGGTGTAGGGGCTGGAGGAGGTTACAGAGATAGCGAGGGGTGTAGGGGCTGGAGGAGGTTACAGAGATAGGGAGGGGTGTAGGGGCTGGAGGTGGTTACAGAGATAGGGAGGGGTGTAGGGGATGGAGGAGGTTACAGAGATAGGGAGGGTTGTAGGGGCTGGAGGAGGTTACAGAGATAGGGAGTGGTGTAGGGCTGGAGGATGTTAGAGTGATAGGGAGGGGTGTAGGGGCTGGAGGATGTTACAGAGATAGGGAGGGGGTGTGGGGGCTGGAGGAGGTTACAGAGATAGGGAGCGTTGTAGGGGCTGGAGGAGGTTACAGAGATAGGGAGGGTTGTAGGGGCTGGAGGAGGTTACAGAGATAGGGAGGGGTGTGGGGGCTGGAGGAGGTTACAGAGATAGGGAGGATTGTATGGGCTGGAGGAGGTTTCAGAGATCGGGAGGGGTGTAGGGGGCTGGAGGAGGTTACAGATATAGGGAGGGTTGTAGGGGCTGGAGGAGGTTACAGAGATAGGGAGGGGTCATAGAGTCATAGAGTTATACAGCACGGATAGAGGCCCATCGTGTCCGTGCCGGCCATCAAGCCCTGTCTAATCTAATCCCATATTCCAGCATTTGGTCCGTAGCCTTGTATGCTATGGCATTTCAAGTGCTCATCCAAATGCTTCTTGAATGTTGTGAGGGTTCCTGCCTCTACCACCCTTTCAGGCAGTGAGTTCCAGACTCCAACCACCCTCTGGGTGAAAAAGTTCTTTCTCAAATCCCCTCTAAACCTCCCGCCCTTTACCTTGAATCTATGCCCCCTAGTTATTGACCCTTCTACTGAGGGAAAAATCTCCTTCGTGTCCATCCTATCTATGCCCCTCATAATTTTGTACACCTCAATCATGTCCCCCCTCACCCTCCTCTGCTCCAAGGAAAACAACCCCAGCCTGTCCAGTCTCTCTTCATAGCTGAAGCGCTCCAGCCCAGGTAACATCCTGGTGAATCTCCTCTGCACCCTCTCCAAAGGTATCACATCCTTCCTGTAGTGTGGCGACCAGAACTGCACACAGTATTCCAGCTGTGGCCTAACCAGTGTTTTATACAGCTCCATCCTAACCTCCTTGCTGTCTGTCTGTCCGCCTGGTCTCTATACGTTTGGAAGTTACAGAGCGTACCGACGCGTGTGTCGCCTCAAAAGAAAGCTTGCGATTCCGGACGGACATAGGCGTATTTACGTTTCGGCCGGACAAAAATCCCGAACGCGGTATCCCAAAAACGTTCAGCGTTCCGCTCATTAGCATCTCATTAGCGACCGTGTGACGTCGAGGTTTTCCTACAGTTGAGTGTCGAGTGACTCGACGATTGACCAATCCTACGCTTCGGTGACCTGACCGGTCGACCAATCGGTGCGTGTGTGGGCGGGCCTTATCCTTCTGAACCGAGGTGAGTGGCCGCCATCTTGATTTTTCACGATTTTTCCCCCCACACTTTCTCTGTGTTAGGGAACTAAGGTAAATATTTTAATGTGATCGCAAAATACTGCAGATGTTGGAAATCCGAAATAACAACAGAAAATGCTGGAAAAACTCAGCAAGTCAGGCAACATCCGTGGAGAGAAATTTGAGTTGACGTTTCGGGTTTGACCCTTCTTCAAAACTGGAGAGAAAAGGAACTAGATCGAAGGCAGGGCTGCGATCGGACAAAAGAATAAAAGAACCAAAAGAAGTAAAAGAGATTAGAAGCTAGACGAGATGGTAATCGGCTGTGATTAGGTGTAAAGTGTACTGGCAGGGTAAAAGATAGCTGCCAGGTGTGAGAGAGAAACAAAAGGAAAGGGGGGGGGGAAGGAAAGGAGTGGAAAAATATAAGTGAAAATGAAATCGGGGCCCAGGTTATGATCTGAAATTGTTGAACTCGATATTGAGACCGGAAGGCTGCAGACTGCCTAATCGGAAGATGAGGTGCTGTTCCTCGAGTTTACGTTGAGCTTCCGTGGAACAGTACAAGAGGCCAAGGACGGTGAGGTCCGAGTGGGAATGGAGCGGTGAATTGAAATGACAGGCGACCGGAAGCTCGGGGTCACCCTTACGGACTGAACGGAGGTGTTCCGCAAAGCGGTCACCCAATCTGCGTTTGGTCTCCCCAATGTAGAGGAGACCGCATCGTGAGCAGCGAATACAGTATACTAGATTGCGAGAAGTACAAGTAAATCGCTGTTTCACCTGGAAGGGGTGTTTGGGGCCCTGGACAGTGGGGAGGGGGGAGGTATAGGGGCAGGTGTTACATCTCCTCCGCTTGCACGGGAAGGTGCCAGGCGAAGAGGAAGGGCTGTTTGGGGTGATAGAGGAGTGGACTAGGGTGTCTCGGAGAGAGCGGTCCCTGCGGAATGCTGAAAGGGGAGGGGAGGGGAAGATACGTTTGGTGGTGGGATCACTTTGGAGGTAGCGGAAATGCCGGAGGATGATCCGTTGAATGTGGAGGCTGGTGGGGTGAAAGGTGAGGACAAGGGGAACCCTATCGTGGTTCCGGGAGGGAGGGGCAGGGGTGAGGGCAGAGGTGCGGGAGATAGAACTGACACGGTCGAGGGCGGTGTCAACCACGGTAGAGGGGAATCTTCGGTTGCGGAAAAAGGAAGACATGTCTGAAGCACTGGTGTGGAAGGTGGCATCGTCGGAGCAGATACGGCGGAGGCGGAGAAACTGGGAGAATGGAATAGAGTCCTTACAGGAAGCGGGGTGGGAGGAAGTGTAGTCCAGGTAGCTGTGGGAGTCAGTGGGCTTGTAGTAAATATTGGTCGATAACCTATCCCCAGAGATGGAGACGGAGAAGTCGAGGAAGGGAAGGGAAGAGTCAGAGATGGACCATGTGAAGGTGAGGGAAGGGTGGAAATTGGAGGCAAAGTGAATGAAATTGTCAAGTTCGGGGCGAGAGCAGGAAACGGCACCGATACAGTCATCAATGTATCGGAAAAAGAGTTGAGGGAGGGGACCCGAGTAGGACTGAAACAAAGAGTGTTCCACATAGCCCACGAAAAGGCAGGCATAGCTAGGACCCATGCGGGTACCCATGGCAACACCTTTAATTTGGAGGAAATGAGTGGAGTTAAAAGAGAAGTTGTTCAATGTGAGAACAAGTTCAGCCAAGCGGAGGAGGGTGGTGGTGGATGGGGACTGGACGAGCCTCTGTTCGAGGAAGAAGCGGAGCGCCCTCAGGCCATCCGGGTGGGAGATGGAGGTGTAGAAGGATTGTACGTCCATGGTGAAAAGGAAGCGGTTGGGGCCAGGAAACTGGAAACTGTTAAAGTGGCGGAGGGCTTCTGAAGAGTCGCGGATGTAGGTGGGAAGAGACTGGACAAGGGGAGAAAAGATAGAGTCGAGATAGGAAGAGCTAAGTTCCGTGGGGCAAGAACAGGCTGAAACGATGGGTCTACCAGGGCAGTCCTGTTTGTGGATCTTGGGAAGGAGGTAGAAGCGGGCTGTGCGGGGTTGGGGAACTATGAGGTTGGTGGCAGCGGGGGGAAGATCTCCAGAGGAGATGAGGTCAGTGACAGTCTTGGAAACGGTAGTTTGATGTTCGGTAGTGGGGTCATGGTCCAGGTGGAGGTAGGAGGAGGTGTCGGAGAGTTGGCGTTCAGCTTCCGCTGTGTTAGGTTTAATGGCGGGTGGGGGGGGGGGCGGGGGGAGAGCCTCGGGAAAAAGCGGGGCGCTCGCGCCGGCCGCACTGACCGCGCATGCGCCGGCCGCACTGACCGCGCATGCGCCGGCCGCGAGAGCCCGCTCCCGGCGCTGGCCGCCGCTCAGCATTCCCGCTCTGGCAACGGCACCGGACCTCAGGTAGGCAGGGGGAGGGGCCGGAGGGGAGGGGGAGGGACAGAGGGGAGATGGACAGATGGACAGAGGGGAGATGGTCAGATGGACAGAGGGGAGATGGACAGATGGACAGAGGGGAGATGGACAGATGGACAGAGGGGAGATGGACAGATGGACAGAGGGGAGATGGACAGATGGACAGAGGGGAGATGGACAGATGGACAGAGGGGAGATGGACAGAGGGGAGATGGACAGAGGGGAGATGGACAGATGGACAGAGGGGAGATGGACAGAGGGGAGATGGACAGATGGACAGAGGGGAGATGGACAGATGGACAGAGGGGAGATGGACAGATGGACAGAGGGGAGATGGACAGATGGACAGAGGGGAGATGGACAGATGGACAGAGGGGAGATGGACAGATGGACAGAGGGGAGATGGACAGATGGACAGAGGGGAGATGGACAGATGGACAGAGGGGAGATGGACAGAGGGGAGATGGACAGAGGGGAGATGGACAGATGGACAGAGGGGAGATGGACAGAGGGGAGATGGACAGAGGGGAGATGGACAGATGGACAGAGGGGAGATGGACAGATGGACAGAGGGGAGATGGACAGATGGACAGAGGGGAGATGGACAGAGGGGAGATGGACAGAGGGGAGATGGACAGATGGACAGAGGGGAGATGGACAGAGGGGAGATGGACAGATGGACAGAGGGGAGATGGACAGAGGGGAGATGGACAGATGGACAGATGGGAGAGGGACAGAGGGGAGATGGACAGATGGACAGAGGGGAGATGGACAGATGGACAGAGGGGAGATGGACAGATGGACAGAGGGGAGATGGACAGATGGACAGAGGGGAGATGGACAGAGGGGAGATGGACAGAGGGGAGATGGACAGAGGGGAGGGGGGAGGGACAGAGGGGAGATGGACAGATGGACAGAGGGGAGATGGACAGAGGGGAGATGGACAGATGGACAGAGGGGAGATGGACAGATGGACAGAGGGGAGATGGACAGAGGGGAGATGGACAGAGGGGAGATGGACAGAGGGGAGGGGGGAGGGACAGAGGGGAGATGGACAGATGGACAGAGGGGAGATGGACAGATGGACAGAGGGGAGATGGACAGATGGACAGAGGGGAGATGGACAGATGGACAGAGGGGAGATGGACAGAGGGGAGATGGACAGATGGACAGAGGGGAGATGGACAGAGGGGAGATGGACAGATGGACAGAGGGGAGATGGACAGATGGACAGAGGGGAGATGGACAGAGGGGAGATGGACAGAGGGGAGATGGACAGAGGGGAGGGGGGAGGGACAGAGGGGAGATGGACAGATGGACAGAGGGGAGATGGACAGATGGACAGAGGGGAGATGGACAGAGGGGAGATGGACAGATGGACAGAGGGGAGATGGACAGAGGGGAGATGGACAGATGGACAGAGGGGAGATGGACAGAGGGGAGATGGACAGAGGGGAGGGGGGAGGGACAGGGGAGATGGACAGATGGACAGAGGGGAGATGGACAGATGGACAGAGGGGAGATGGACAGAGGGGAGATGGACAGAGGGGAGATGGACAGAGGGGAGATGGACAGAGGGGAGATGGACAGATGGACAGAGGGGAGATGGACAGAGGGGAGGGGGGAGGGACAGAGGGGAGATGGACAGATGGACAGAGGGGAGATGGACAGATGGACAGAGGGGAGATGGACAGAGGGGAGATGGACAGAGGGCAGATGGACAGAGGGGAGATGGACAGATGGACAGAGGTCAGATGGACAGAGGGGAGATGGACAGATGGACAGAGGGGAGATGGACAGAGGGGAGATGGACAGAGGGGAGATGGACAGAGGGGAGATGGACAGATGGACAGAGGGGAGATGGACAGATGGACAGAGGGGAGATGGACAGATGGACAGAGGGGAGATGGACAGATGGACAGAGGGGAGATGGACAGAGGGGAGATGGACAGAGGGGAGATGGACAGATGGACAGAGGGGAGATGGACAGATGGACAGAGGGGAGATGGACAGAGGGGAGATGGACAGAGGGGAGATGGACAGAGGGGAGGGGGGAGGGACAGAGGGGAGATGGACAGATGGACAGAGGGGAGATGGACAGATGGACAGAGGGGAGATGGACAGAGGAGATGGACAGAGGGGAGATGGACAGATGGACAGAGGGGAGATGGACAGAGGGGAGATGGACAGATGGACAGAGGGGAGATGGACAGAGGGGAGATGGACAGAGGGGAGATGGACAGAGGGGAGGGGGGAGGGACAGAGGGGAGATGGACAGATGGACAGAGGGGAGATGGACAGATGGACAGAGGGGAGATGGACAGAGGGGAGATGGACAGAGGGGAGATGGACAGATGGACAGAGGGGAGATGGACAGATGGACAGAGGGGAGATGGACAGATGGACAGAGGGGAGATGGACAGAGGGGAGATGGACAGAGGGGAGATGGACAGAGGGGGAGGGGGAGGGACAGAGGGGAGATGGACAGAGGGCAGATGGACAGAGGGGAGATGGACAGAGGGGAGATGGACAGAGGGGAGATGGACAGATGGACAGAGGGGAGATGGACAGATGGACAGAGGGGAGATGGACAGATGGACAGAGGGGAGATGGACAGATGGACAGAGGGGAGATGGACAGATGGACAGAGGGGAGATGGACAGATGGACAGAGGGGAGATGGACAGATGGACAGAGGGGAGATGGACAGAGGGGAGATGGACAGAGGGGAGATGGACAGATGGACAGAGGGGAGATGGACAGATGGACAGAGGGGAGATGGACAGAGGGGAGATGGACAGATGGACAGAGGGGAGATGGACAGATGGACAGAGGGGAGATGGACAGATGGACAGAGGGGAGATGGATAGATGGACAGAGGGGAGATGGACAGATGGACAGAGGGGAGATGGACAGAGGGGAGATGGACAGATGGACAGAGGGGAGATGGACAGATGGACAGAGGGGAGATGGACAGAGGGGAGATGGACAGAGGGGAGATGGACAGAGGGGAGGGGGGAGGGACAGAGGGGAGATGGACAGAGGGGAGATGGACAGATGGACAGAGGGGAGATGGACAGAGGGGAGATGGACAGATGGACAGAGGGGAGATGGACAGAGGGGAGATGGACAGATGGACAGAGGGGAGATGGACAGATGGACAGAGGGGAGATGGACAGAGGGGACATGGACAGAGGGGAGATGGACAGAGGGGAGGGGGGAGGGACAGAGGGGAGATGGACAGATGGACAGAGGGGAGATGGACAGATGGACAGAGGGGAGATGGACAGAGGGGAGATGGACAGATGGACAGAGGGGAGATGGACAGATGGACAGAGGGGAGATGGACAGATGGACAGAGGGGAGATGGACAGAGGGGAGATGGACAGATGGACAGAGGGGAGATGGACAGAGGGGAGATGGACAGATGGACAGAGGGGAGATGGACAGATGGACAGAGGGGAGATGGACAGAGGGGAGATGGACAGAGGGGAGGGGGGAGGGACAGAGGGGAGATGGACAGATGGACAGAGGGGAGATGGACAGATGGACAGAGGGGAGATGGACAGAGGGGAGATGGACAGATGGACAGAGGGGAGATGGACAGATGGACAGAGGGGAGATGGACAGATGGACAGAGGGGAGATGGACAGAGGGGAGATGGACAGAGGGGAGATGGACAGAGGGGAGGGGGAGAGGGACAGAGGGAGATGGACAGATGGACAGAGGGGAGATGGACAGATGGACAGAGGGGAGATGGACAGAGGGGAGATGGACAGAGGGGAGATGGACAGATGGACAGAGGGGAGATGGACAGAGGGGAGATGGACAGATGGACAGAGGGGAGATGAGGGAGGGGAGATGGACAGAGGGGAGATGGACAGATGGACAGAGGGGAGATGGACAGATGGACAGAGGGGAGATGGACAGAGGGGAGATGGACAGAGGCAGATGGACAGAGGGGAGATGGACAGATGGACAGAGGTCAGATGGACAGAGGGGAGATGGACAGATGGACAGAGGGGAGATGGACAGAGGGAGATGGACAGAGGGGAGATGGACAGATGGACAGAGGGGAGATGGACAGATGGACAGAGGGGAGATGGACAGATGGACAGAGGGGAGATGGACAGATGGACAGAGGGGAGATGGACAGAGGGGAGATGGACAGAGGGGAGATGGACAGATGGACAGAGGGGAGATGGACAGATGGACAGAGGGGAGATGGACAGAGGGGAGATGGACAGATGGACAGAGGGGAGATGGACAGATGGACAGAGGGGAGATGGACAGATGGACAGAGGGGAGATGGACAGATGGACAGAGGGGAGGATGGACAGTTGGACAGAGGGGAGATGGACAGATGGACAGAGGGGAGATGGACAGAGGGGAGATGGACAGAGGGGAGATGGACAGATGGACAGAGGGGAGATGGACAGAGGGGAGATGGACAGAGGGGAGATGGACAGATGGACAGAGGGGAGATGGACAGAGGGGAGATGGACAGAGGGGAGATGGACAGAGGGGAGGGGGGAGGGACAGAGGGGAGATGGACAGAGGGGAGATGGACAGATGGACAGAGGGGAGATGGACAGAGGGGAGATGGACAGAGGGGAGATGGACAGAGGGGAGATGGACAGATGGACAGAGGGGAGATGGACAGAGGGGAGATGGACAGAGGGGAGATGGACAGAGGGGAGATGGACAGATGGACAGAGGGGAGATGGACAGATGGACAGAGGGGAGATGGACAGATGGACAGAGGGGAGATGGAGACAGAGGACAGAGGGAGATGGACAGAGGGGAGATGGACAGATGGACAGAGGGGAGATGGACAGATGGACAGAGGGGAGATGGACAGATGGACAGAGGGGAGATGGACAGAGGGGAGATGGACAGATGGACAGAGGGGAGATGGACAGATGGACAGAGGGGAGATGGACAGATGGACAGAGGGGAGATGGACAGAGGGGAGATGGACAGAGGGGAGATGGACAGATGGACAGAGGGGAGAGATGGACAGAGGGGAGATGGACAGATGGACAGAGGGGAGATGGACAGAGGGGAGATGGACAGATGGACAGAGGGGAGATGGACAGATGGACAGAGGGGAGATGGACAGAGGGGAGATGGACAGAGGGGAGATGGACAGATGGACAGAGGGGAGATGGACAGATGGACAGAGGGAGATGGACAGATGGACAGAGGGGAGATGGACAGAGGGGAGATGGACAGAGGGGAGATGGACAGAGGGGAGATGGACAGAGGGGAGATGGACAGATGGACAGAGGGGAGATGGACAGAGGGGAGATGGACAGATGGACAGAGGGGAGATGGACAGAGGGGAGATGGACAGATGGACAGAGGGGAGATGGACAGAGGGGAGATGGACAGAGGGGAGATGGACAGAGGGAGATGGACAGAGGGGAGATGGACAGATGGACAGAGGGGAGATGGACAGATGGACAGAGGGGAGATGGACAGATGGACAGAGGGGAGATGGACAGAGGGGAGATGGACAGATGGACAGAGGGGAGATGGACAGATGGACAGAGGGAGATGGACAGATGGACAGAGGGGAGATGGACAGATGGACAGAGGGGAGATGGACAGATGGACAGAGGGGAGATGGACAGAGGGGAGATGGACAGAGGGGAGATGGACAGATGGACAGAGGGGAGATGGACAGATGGACAGAGGGGAGATGGACAGAGGGGAGATGGACAGATGGACAGAGGGGAGATGGACAGAGGGGAGATGGACAGATGGACAGAGGGAGATGGACAGAGGGGAGATGGACAGATGGACAGAGGGGAGATGGACAGATGGACAGAGGGGAGATGGACAGATGGACAGAGGGGAGATGGACAGATGGACAGAGGGGAGATGGACAGAGGGGAGATGGACAGATGGACAGAGGGGAGATGGACAGAGGGGAGATGGACAGAGGGGAGATGGACAGATGGACAGAGGGGAGATGGACAGAGGGGAGATGGACAGATGGACAGAGGGAGATGGACAGAGGGGAGATGGACAGATGGACAGAGGGGAGATGGACAGATGGACAGAGGGGAGATGGACAGAGGGGAGATGGACAGAGGGGAGATGGACAGATGGACAGAGGGGAGATGGACAGAGGGGAGATGGACAGATGGACAGAGGGGAGATGGACAGAGGATGGACAGAGGGGAGATGGACAGAGGGAGAGGAGATGGACAGAGGGGAGATGGACAGAGGGGAGATGGACAGATGGACAGAGGGGAGATGGACAGATGGACAGAGGGGAGATGGACAGAGGGGAGATGGACAGATGGACAGAGGGGAGATGGACAGAGGGGAGATGGACAGAGGGGAGATGGACAGATGGACAGAGGGGAGATGGACAGATGGACAGAGGGGAGATGGGACAGATGGACAGAGGGAGATGGACGATGACAGAGGGGAGATGGACAGATGGACAGAGGGGAGATGGACAGAGGGGAGATGGACAGAGGGGAGATGGACAGATGGACAGAGGGGAGATGGACAGAGGGAGATGGACAGATGGACAGAGGGGAGATGGACAGATGGACAGAGGGGAGATGGACAGAGGGGAGATGGACAGATGGAGAGGGAGATGGACAGAGGGGAGATGGACAGATGGACAGAGGGGAGATGGACAGAGGGGAGATGGACAGATGGACAGAGGGGAGATGGACAGAGGGGAGATGGACAGATGGACAGAGGGGAGATGGACAGAGGGGAGATGGACAGAGGGGAGATGGACAGATGGACAGAGGGGAGATGGACAGAGGGGAGATGGACAGATGGACAGAGGGGAGATGGACAGATGGACAGAGGGAGATGGACAGAGGGGAGATGGACAGATGGACAGAGGGGAGATGGACAGAGGGGAGATGGACAGAGGGGAGATGGACAGATGGACAGAGGGGAGATGGACAGAGGGGAGATGGACGAGATGGACAGAGGGGAGATGGACAGATGGACAGAGGGGAGATGGACAGAGGGGAGATGGACAGATGGACAGAGGGGAGATGGACAGAGGGGAGATGGACAGATGGACAGAGGGGAGATGGACAGATGGACAGAGGGGAGATGGACAGAGGGGAGATGGACAGAGGGGAGATGGACAGATGGACAGAGGGAGAGGACAGATGGACAGAGGGGAGATGGACAGATGGACAGAGGGGAGATGGACAGAGGGGAGATGGACAGATGGACAGAGGGGAGATGGACAGATGGACAGAGGGGAGATGGACAGAGGGGAGATGGACAGATGGACAGAGGGGAGATGGACAGAGGGGAGATGGACAGATGGACAGAGGGGAGATGGACAGAGGGGAGATGGACAGATGGACAGAGGGGAGATGGACAGAGGGGAGATGGACAGATGGACAGAGGGGAGATGGACAGAGGGAGATGGACAGAGGGGAGATGGACAGATGGACAGAGGGGAGATGGACAGATGGACAGAGGGGAGATGGACAGATGGACAGAGGGGAGATGGACAGAGGGGAGATGGACAGATGGACAGAGGGGAGATGGACAGAGGGAGATGGACAGAGGGGAGATGGACAGATGGACAGAGGGGAGATGGACAGATGGACAGAGGGGAGATGGACAGAGGGGAGATGGACAGATGGACAGAGGGGAGATGGACAGATGGACAGAGGGGAGATGGACAGAGGGGAGATGGACAGAGGGAGATGGACAGAGGGAGATGGACAGAGGGGAGATGGACAGAGGGGAGATGGACAGATGGACAGAGGGGAGATGGACAGATGGACAGAGGGGAGATGGACAGAGGGAGATGGACAGATGGACAGAGGGGAGATGACAGATGGACAGAGGGGAGATGGACAGATGGACAGAGGGAGATGGACAGATGGACAGAGGGGAGATGGACAGAGGGGAGATGGACAGATGGACAGAGGGGAGATGGACAGAGGGAGATGGACAGATGGACAGAGGGGAGATGGACAGATGGACAGAGGGGAGATGGACAGAGGGGAGATGGACAGATGGAGAGGGAGAGGACAGAGGGAGATGGACAGATGGACAGAGGGGAGATGGACAGATGGACAGAGGGGAGATGGACAGAGGGGAGATGGACAGATGGACAGAGGGGAGATGGACAGATGGACAGAGGGGAGATGGACAGAGGGGAGATGGACAGATGGACAGAGGGGAGATGGACAGAGGGAGGAGATGGACAGAGGGGAGATGGACAGAGGGGACAGAGGGGAGATGGACAGAGGGGAGATGGACAGATGGACAGAGGGGAGATGGACAGATGGACAGAGGGGAGATGGACAGAGGGGAGATGGACAGATGGACAGAGGGGAGATGGACAGATGGACAGAGGGGAGATGGACAGATGGACAGAGGGGAGATGGACAGATGGACAGAGGGGAGATGGACAGAGGGGAGATGGAAACGCA
>NW_028225184.1:13326767-13374267 GCF_052327205.1 Somniosus microcephalus
TCTCAGTCAGGTCTCTCTCTCTCAGGGAGATATCTGTACACTGACTGGTGTCTCTCAGTCCCCTCTCTCTCAGGGAGATATCTGTACACTGACTGGTGTCTCTCAGTCCCCTCTCTTCAGGGAGATATCTGTAAAACTGACTGGTGTCTCTCAGTCCCTCTCTCTCAGGGAGATATCTGTACACTGGCTGGTGTCTCTCAGTCCTCTCTCTCAGGGAGATATCTGTACACTGACTGGTGTCTCTCAGTCCCTCTCTCTCAGGGAGATATCTGTACACTGACTGGTGTCTCTCAGTCCCTCTCTCTCAGGGGAGATATCTGTTACACTGACTGGTGTCTTCTCAGTCCCTCTCTCTCAGGGGAGATATCTGTACACTGACTGGTGTCTCTCAGTCCCTCTCTCTCAGGGAGATATCTGTACACTGACTGGTGTCTCTCAGTCCCTCTCTCTCAGGGAGATATCTGTACACTGACTGGTGTCTCTCAGTCCCTCTCTCTCAGGGAGATATCTGTACACTGACTGGTGTCTCTCAGTCCCTCTCTCTCAGGGAGATATCTGTACACTGACTGGTGTCTCTCAGTCCCTCTCTCTCAGGGAGATATCTGTACACTGACTGGTGTCTCTCAGTCCCTCTCTCTCAGGGAGATATCTGTACACTGACTGGTGTCTCTCAGTCCCTCTCTCTCAGGGAGATATCTGTACACTGACTGGTGTCTCTCAGTCCCTCTCTCTCAGGGAGATATCTGTACACTGACTGGTGTCTCTCAGTCCCTCTCTCTCAGGGAGATATCTGTACACTGACTGGTGTCTCTCAGTCCCTCTCTCTCGGGGAGATATCTGTACACTGACTGGTGTCTCTCAGTCCCTCTCTCTCAGGGAGATATCTGTACACTGACTGGTGTCTCTCAGTCCCTCTCTCTCAGGGAGATATCTGTACACTGACTGGTGTCTCTCAGTCCCTCTCCCTCAGGGAGATATCTGTACACTGACTGGTGTCTCTCAGTCCCTCTCTCTCAGGGAGATATCTGTACACTGACTGGTGTCTCTCAGTCCCTCTCTCTCAGGGAGATATCTGTACACTGACTGGTGTCTCTCAGTCCCTCTCTCTCGAGGGAGATATCTGTACACTGACTGGTGTCTCTCAGTCCCTCTCTCTCAGGGAGATATCTGTACACTGACTGGTGTCTCTCAGTCCCTCTCTCTCAGGGAGATATCTGTACACTGACTGGTGTCTCTCAGTCCCTCTCTCTCAGGGAGATATCTGTACACTGACTGGTGTCTCTCAGTCCCTCTCTCTCAGGGAGATATCTGTACACTGACTGGTGTCTCTCAGTCCCTCTCTCTCAGGGAGATATCTGTACACTGACTGGTGTCTCTCAGTCCCTCTCTCTCAGGGAGATATCTGTACACTGACTGGTGTCTCTCAGTCCCTCTCTCTCAGGGAGATATCTGTACACTGACTGGTGTCTCTCAGTCCCGCTCTCTCAGGGAGATATCTGTACACTGACTGGTGTCTCTCGGTCCCTCTCTCTCAGGGAGATATCTGTACACTGACTGGTGTCTCTCAGTCCCTCTCTCTCAGGGAGATATCTGTACACTGACTGGTGTCTCTCAGTCCCTCTCTCTCAGGGAGATATCTGTACACTTACTGGCAGTCTCTCAGTCCCTCTCCCTCAGGGAGATATCTGTACACTGACTGACTGGTGTCTCTCAGTCCCCTCTCTCTCAGGGAGATATCTGTACACTGACTGGTGTCTCTCAGTCCCTCTCTCTCAGGGAGATATCTGTACACTGACTGGTGTCTCTCAGTCCCTCTCTCGCAGGGAGATATCTGTACACTGACTGGTGTCTCTCAGTCCCTCTCTCTCGGGGAGATATCTGTACACTGACTGGTGTCTCTCAGTCCCTCTCTCTCAGGGAGATATCTGCTACACTGACTGGTGTCTCTCAGTCCCTCTCTCTCAGGGAGATATCTGTACACTGACTGGTGTCTCTCAGTCCTCTCTCTCGGGGAGATACTGTACACTGACTGGTGTCTCTCAGTCCCTCTCTCTCAGGGAGATATCTGTACACTGACTGGTGTCTCTCAGTCCCTCTCTCTCAGGGAGATATCTGTACACTTACTGGCTGTCTCTCAGTCCCTCTCCCTCAGGGAGATATCTGTACACTGACTGGTGTCTCTCAGTCCCTCTCTCGCAGGGAGATATCTGTACACTGACTGGTGTCTCTCAGTCCCTCTCTCTCAGGGAGATATCTGTACACTGACTGGTGTCTCTCAGTCCCTCTCTCTCAGGGAGATATCTGTACACTGACTGGTGTCTCTCAGTCCCTCTCTCTCGGGGAGATATCTGTACACTGACTGGTGTCTCTCAGTCCCTCTCTCTCAGGGAGATATCTGTACACTGACTGGTGTCTCTCAGTCCCTCTCTCTCAGGAAGATATCTGTACACTGACTGGTGTCTCTCAGTCCCTCTCCCTCAGGGAGATATCTGTACACTGACTGGTGTCTCTCAGTCCCTCTCTCTCAGGGAGATATCTGTACACTGACTGGTGTCTCTCAGTCCCTCTCTCGCAGGGAGATATCTGTACACTGACTGGTGTCTCTCAGTCCCTCTCTCTCAGGGAGATATCTGTACACTGACTGGTGTCTCTCAGTCCCTCTCTCTCAGGGAGATATCTGTACACTGACTGGTGTCTCTCAGTCCCTCTCTCTCAGGGAGATATCTGTACACTGACTGGTGTCTCTCAGTCCCTCTCTCTCGGGGAGATATCTGTGCACTGACTGGTGTCTCTCAGTCCCTCTCTCTCAGGGAGATATCTGTACACTGACTGGTGTCTCTCAGTCCCTCTCTCTCAGGGAGATATCTGTACACTTACTGGCGTCTCTCAGTCCCTCTCCCTCAGGGAGATATCTGTACACTGACTGGTGTCTCTCAGTCCCCTCTCTCTCAGGGAGATATCTGTACACTGACTGGTGTCTCTCAGTCCCTCTCTCTCAGGGAGATATCTGTACACTGACTGGTGTCTCTCAGTCCCTCTCTCTCAGGGAGATATCTGTACACTGACTGGTGCCTCTCAGTCCCTCGCTCTCAGCGAGATATCTGTGCACTGACTGGTGTCTCTCAGTCCCTCTCTCTCAGGGAGATATCTGTACACTGACTGGTGTCTCTCAGTCCTTCTGTCTCAGGGAGATATCTGTACACTGACTGGTGTCTCTCAGTCCGTCTCTCTCTCAGGCAGATATCTGTACACTGACTGGTGTCTCTCAGTCCCTCTCTCTCAGGGAGATATATGTTCACTGACTGGTGTCTCAGTCCCTCTCTCTCAGGGAGATATCTGTACACTGACTGGTGTCTCTCAGTCCCTCTCTCACCGGGAGATATCTGTACACTGACTGGTGTCTCAGTCCCTCTCTCTCAGGGAGATATCTGTACACTGACTGGTGTCTCTCAGTCCCTCTCTCGCAGGGAGATATCTGTACACTGACTGGTGTCTCAGTCCCTCTCTCTCAGGGAGATATCTGTACACTGACTGGTGTCTCTCAGTCCCTCTCTCTCAGGGAGATATCTGTACACCGACTGGTGTCTCTCAGTCCCTCTCTCTCAGGGAGATATCTGTACACTGACTGGTGTCTCTCAGTCCCTCTCCCTCAGGGAGATATCTGTGATGCACTATCAATTGCTACAAAAGACTGGAGATTGAGTAAGTAATAAACAGGCTTTTATTACCAAAGAACAGAGCATGCCTCTTGGGGTTGCCTGGTATCCAAAAGGGCCGGAGGCTTCTGAGCAGTGACCTTTATACCCAGCCATGAGGGTGGAGCCAGGGGCGGAGTCAGCTGAGGCATGCACAGACAAGTACAACAATACTAACAACAGTGGTTTACCACATTCACCCCTTGTTTAGAATTGAGTCCGGCGGGGTGAAGTGCACTAAAAATTCGTGTACTGAAGTCTATCAGGAGGCCTTGTAAGCCGTCCTGAGCGTCGCAGCAGCGGCGGTGATGGTGCAGCATCCAACGGTGAACCCGGTGTCTCGTTCAGAGGAGGTGTAGCAGGTGGCGGACCCTGGGGCTGCTGCATGCCGTCTACAGGGGTCAGAGCATGGGTAATGGGAGGTAGCGATGGTGGTCTCTCAGAGGCACCCGAAGGTGCGAGGTCTCGTGCGGGGACTGTGTCCTGGGGGTAGGCAGGAGTAGCGGTGGGTGGCGAAGAGGGTGTTTCAGGAGCACCTGCAGGTGCGAGGTCTCGAATGGAGACTGTGTCCTCCCGCCCGTCCAGGTACACCACGTAAGCATACTGCGGGTTAGCGTGGAGGAGGCTCACCCTCTCGACCAGGGGGTCCACCTTATGGGTCCTCACGTGCTTCCGCAGTAGGACGGGACCTGGAGAAGTCAGCCATGTTGGTAGCGAAATCCCCGACGTGGACTTCCTGGGGAAGGAGAACATTCTCTCGTGAGGAGTGGCATTGGTGGGTGTACAGAGCAGCGACCGAATGGAATGGAGCGCCGCAGGGAGGACCTCCTGCCAGCGGGAGGTCGGAAGGCCCTTAGATTTTAAGTTTAAAAGGACTGCCTTCCAGACTGTCGCATTCTCCCTTTCCACCTGGCCGTTACCCCGGGGGTTGTAGCTGGTGGTCCTGCTTGTAGCAATGCCTCTCGCGAGCAGGTACTGCCGAAGTTCGTCGCTCATAAAAGATGAGCCCCTGTCGCTATGGATATAGCTAGGGAAACCGAACAAGGCGAAGAGGTCATTCAGACATTTAATGACCGTGGTACTGGTCATGTCCGAGCAAGGGATGGCAAACGGGAAACGGGAGTACTCATCAATTATATTGAGGAAGTACACATTGCGGTCAGAGGAGGGGAGGGGCCCTTTAAAATCGATGCTCAGCCGCTCGAAGGGGCGCGTGGCTTTGATCAGGCTCGCTCTGTCTGGCCTATAAAAATGCGGCTTGCACTCGGCACAGATCTGGCAGTTCCTGGTCATGGTCCTGACCTCCTCGATGGAGTAGGGCAGGTTACGGGATTTGATAAAATGGAAGAACCTGGTGACCCCCGGGTGGCAGAGGTCATTGTGGAGGGTCTGTAGCCTATCAACCTGCGCGTTGGCGCACGTACCACGTGATAGGGCATCTGGGGGCTCATTGAGTTTCCCGGGCCGGTACAAGATATCGTAATTGTAGGTGGAGAGTTCGATTCTCCACCTTAAGATCTTGTCATTCTTGATTTTGCCCCGCTGCTTATTATGAAACATAAAAGCCACTGAACGCTGGTCAGTGAGCAGGGTAAATCGTTTTCCGGCCAGGTAATGCCGCCAATGTCGCACGGCTTCCACAATGGCCTGGGCCTCCTTTTCGACAGAGGAGTGTCGAATCTCGGGGCCCTGGAGGGTCCTTGAGAAAAAGGCCACGGGTCTCCCCGCCTGGTTAAGGGTTGCAGCTAGGGCAAAGTCGGATGCGTCGCTCTCCACTTGAAAAGGAAGGGACTCATCCACAGCGTGCATTGTGGCCTTCGCAATGTCTCCTTTTATGAGAGTGAAGGCTGCACAGGCCTCTGCTGTCAGGGGGAAGGAGGCGGACTTGATGAGGGGTCGGGCTTTATCCGCATAGTTGGGCACCCACTGCGCATAGTAAGAGAAAAACCCCAGGCATCTCTTCAGTGCTTTCTGGCAGTGGGGGAGGGGGAGCTCCATAAGGGGGCGCATTCTATCGGGGTCTGGGCCGATGACTCCGTTCTCCACTACGCAGCCAAGAATAGCAAGGCGCGTAGTACGAAACATACATTTGTCTTTGTTGTATGTGAGATTCAGCCGCTGGGCCGTCCGGAGGAATTTCTCTAGATTAACGTCGTGGTCCTGCTGGTCGTGGCCGCAGATGGTGACGTTGTCTAGATATGGGAAAGTGGCCTGGAGCGCGTTCTGGTCAACCATCCGGTCCATCTCCCGTTGGAAGACAGAAACTCCGTTGGTGACGCCGAAGGGAACTCTGAGAAAGTGATAGAGCCGACCGTCAGCTTCAAAAGCTGTGTACTGGCGGTCCTCAGCCCTGATGGGGAGCTGGTGGTATGCCGACTTCAGATCAATCGTCGAGAACACCCGGTATTGTGCTATCTGATTGACCATGTCAGATATGCGGGGGAGTGGATATGCATCCAGCTGGGTGTAGCGGTTGATCGTCTGGCTGTAGTCAATAACTAGGCGCTGTTTGCCGCCAGCCTTCACCACCACCACTTGTGCTCGCCATGGGCTATTGCTGCTCTCGATAATCCCTTCCTTCAGGAGTCTCGCTACCTCGGATTTAATGAAACCCCTATCCCCGGCACTGTAACGCCTACTTTTGGTAGCGATGGGCTTACAGTCGCGGGTGAGGTTAGCGAACAAGGAGGGGGGGGAGACTTTAAGGGTGGAGAGGCTGCAAATGGCGCGCGGCGGGCGATTTAAAAACTGCTGGCTGCAGACTGTGAGAGGGGGGAGGGGTCCACCATACGCTAAAGTGACACTCTTAAGGTGGCACTGAAAATCCAACCCCAGTAGGACGGCAGCGCAGAGATGGGGCAGGACCAGAAGTTTAAAATTTTTGTATTCAGTACCCCGCACTGAAAGAGTCACCATACAGTAGCCACCGACGTCCGCTGACTGGGCTTTGGAAGCCATAGAGATGCGATGACGCGTCGGCAGGACCGGGAGAGAGTAACTGCGCACCGTGTCGGGGTGTATAAAACTCTCCGTGCTCCCGCTGTCAAAAAGGCAGGTAGTGGCGCAGCCGTTTACCGTAATGTCCATCATGGACCTGGACAGTTGATGCGGGAGAGATTGATCCAGCGTCACGGAAGCCAGCGTATGTTCAAGCGCGTCGATGCGGTCGTCCGATGAGGCGGTGGTGGAGTCCGGGTCCCCCGTAACCAAAGTCGGAGGCGTCCAAGATGGCGGACAAAATGGCGGCGCCCACGGTCCCCACGCGGCTGGGGGAGCCCAAGATGGCGGACAAGATGGCTGCGCCCACGGTTCGCACGCAGCGCTGCTGGCGTTAGCGGTCTTCCCTTTGCAGGCGCTAACGTAGTGACCTTTCTTCCCGCAGCCGGAGCAGGTAGCATTCTTCGCGGGGCAGCGTGCTCTAGGGTGTTTAGCTTGGCCACAAAAATAGCATTTTTGTGCCTTGGACATCGCTGCAGCAGTTGGAGGTGGCGGTCCCATGGCCCAAGATTGCGGCGTCCACGGCGCGGGGCGATGAGGGGAGAAAGCGTCCATATTTCTGTGGGCCGCGTCGAGCGAGAGCGCGAGGGACACTGCCTTTGTCAGGGAGATATCTGTACACTGACTGGTGTCTCTCAGTCCCTCTCTCTCAGGGAGATATCTGCACACTGACTGGTGTCTCTCAGTCACTCTCTCTCAGGGAGATATCTGTACACTGACTGGTGTCTCTCAGTCCCTCTCTCTCGGGGAGATATCTGTACACTGACTGGTGTCTCTCAGTCCCTCTCTCTCAGGGAGATATCTGTACACTGACTGGTGTCTCTCAGTCCCTCTCTCTCAGGGAGATATCTGTACACTTACTGGCGTCTCTCAGTCCCTCTCCCTCAGGGAGATATCTGTACACTGACTGGTGTCTCTCAGTCCCTCTCTCGCAGGGAGATATCTGTACACTGACTGGTGTCTCTCAGTCCCTCTCTCTCAGGGAGATATCTGTACACTGACTGGTGTCTCTCAGTCCCTCTCTCTCGGGGAGATATCTGTACACTGACTGGTGTCTCTCAGTCCCTCTCTCTCGGGGAGATATCTGTACACTGACTGGTGTCTCTCAGTCCCTCTCACTCAGGGAGATATCTGTACACTGACTGGTGTCTCTCAGTCCCTCTCTCTCAGGGAGATATCTGTACACTGACTGGTGTCTCTCAGTCCCTCTCCCTCAGGGAGATATCTGTACACTGACTGGTGTCTCTCAGTCCCTCTCTCTCAGGGAGATATCTGTACACTGACTGGTGTCTCTCAGTCCCTCTCTCGCAGGGAGATATCTGTACACTGACTGGTGTCTCTCAGTCCCTCTCTCTCAGGGAGATACCTGTACACTGACTGGTGTCTCTCAGTCCCTCTCTCTCAGGGAGATATCTGTACACTGACTGGTGTCTCTCGGTCCCTCTCTCTCGGGGAGATATCTGTACACTGACTGGTGTCTCTCAGTCCCTCTCTCTCAGGGAGATATCTGTACACTGACTGGTGTCTCTCAGTCCCTCTCTCTCAGGGAGATATCTGTACACTTACTGGCATCTCTCAGTCCCTCTCCCTCAGGGAGATATCTGTACACTGACTGGTGTCTCTCAGTCCCCTCTCTCTCAGGGAGATATCTGTACACTGACTGGTGTCTCTCAGTCCCTCTCTCTCAGGGAGATATCTGTACACTGACTGGTGTCTCTCAGTCCCTCTCTCGCAGGGAGATATCTGTACACTGACTGGTGTCTCTCAGTCCCTCTCTCTCGGGGAGATATCTGTACACTGACTGGTGTCTCTCAGTCCCTCTCTCTCAGGGAGATATCTGCACACTGACTGGTGTCTCTCAGTCCCTCTCTCTCAGGGAGATATCTGTACACTGACTGGTGTCTCTCAGTTCCTCTCTCTCGGGGAGATACCTGTACACTGACTGGTGTCTCTCAGTCCCTCTCTCTCAGGGAGATATCTGTACACTGACTGGTGTCTCTCAGTCCCTCTCTCTCAGGGAGATATCTGTACACTTACTGGCATCTCTCAGTCCCTCTCCCTCAGGGAGATATCTGTACACTGACTGGTGTCTCTCAGTCCCTCTCTCGCAGGGAGATATCTGTACACTGACTGGTGTCTCTCAGTCCCTCTCTCTCAGGGAGATATCTGTACACTGACTGGTGTCTCTCAGTCCCTCTCTCTCGGGGAGATATCTGTACACTGACTGGTGTCTCTCAGTCCCTCTCTCTCGGGGAGATATCTGTACACTGACTGGTGTCTCTCAGTCCCTCTCTCTCAGGGAGATATCTGTACACTGACTGGTGTCTCTCAGTCCCTCTCTCTCAGGGAGATATCTGTACACTGACTGGTGTCTCTCAGTCCCTCTCCCTCAGGGAGATATCTGTACACTGACTGGTGTCTCTCAGTCCCTCTCTCTCAGGGAGATATCTGTACACTGACTGGTGTCTCTCAGTCCCTCTCTCGCAGGGAGATATCTGTACACTGACTGGTGTCTCTCAGTCCCTCTCTCTCAGGGAGATATCTGTACACTGACTGGTGTCTCTCAGTCCCTCTCTCTCAGGGAGATATCTGTACACTGACTGGTGTCTCTCAGTCCCTCTCTCTCAGGGAGATATCTGTACACTGACTGGTGTCTCTCAGTCCCTCTCTCTCGGGGAGATATCTGTGCACTGACTGGTGTCTCTCAGTCCCTCTCTCTCAGGGAGATATCTGTACACTGACTGGTGTCTCTCAGTCCCTCTCTCTCAGGGAGATATCTGTACACTTACTGGCGTCTCTCAGTCCCTCTCCCTCAGGGAGATATCTGTACACTGACTGGTGTCTCTCAGTCCCCTCTCTCTCAGGGAGATATCTGTACACTGACTGGTGTCTCTCAGTCCCTCTCTCTCAGGGAGATATCTGTACACTGACTGGTGTCTCTCAGTCCCTCTCTCTCAGGGAGATATCTGTACACTGACTGGTGCCTCTCAGTCCCTCGCTCTCAGCGAGATATCTGTGCACTGACTGGTGTCTCTCAGTCCCTCTCTCTCAGGGAGATATCTGTACACTGACTGGTGTCTCTCAGTCCTTCTGTCTCAGGGAGATATCTGTACACTGACTGGTGTCTCTCAGTCCGTCTCTCTCTCAGGCAGATATCTGTACACTGACTGGTGTCTCTCAGTCCCTCTCTCTCAGGGAGATATATGTACACTGACTGGTGTCTCAGTCCCTCTCTCTCAGGGAGATATCTGTACACTGACTGGTGTCTCTCAGTCCCTCTCTCACCGGGAGATATCTGTACACTGACTGGTGTCTCAGTCCCTCTCTCTCAGGGAGATATCTGTACACTGACTGGTGTCTCTCAGTCCCTCTCTCGCAGGGAGATATCTGTACACTGACTGGTGTCTCAGTCCCTCTCTCTCAGGGAGATATCTGTACACTGACTGGTGTCTCTCAGTCCCTCTCTCTCAGGGAGATATCTGTACACCGACTGGTGTCTCTCAGTCCCTCTCTCTCAGGGAGATATCTGTACACTGACTGGTGTCTCTCAGTCCCTCTCCCTCAGGGAGATATCTGTGATGCACTATCAATTGCTACAAAAGACTGGAGATTGAGTAAGTAATAAACAGGCTTTTATTACCAAAGAACAGAGCATGCCTCTTGGGGTTGCCTGGTATCCAAAAGGGCCGGAGGCTTCTGAGCAGCGACCTTTATACCCAGCCATGAGGGTGGAGCCAGGGGCGGAGTCAGCTGAGGCATGCACAGACAAGTACAACAATACTAACAACAGTGGTTTACCACATTCACCCCTTGTTTAGAATTGAGTCCGGCGGGGTGAAGTGCACTAAAAATTCGTGTACTGAAGTCTATCAGGAGGCCTTGTAAGCCGTCCTGAGCGTCGCAGCAGCGGCGGTGATGGTGCAGCATCCAACGGTGAACCCGGTGTCTCGTTCAGAGGAGGTGTAGCAGGTGGCGGACCCTGGGGCTGCTGCATGCCGTCTACAGGGGTCAGAGCATGGGTAATGGGAGGTAGCGATGGTGGTCTCTCAGAGGCACCCGAAGGTGCGAGGTCTCGTGCGGGGACTGTGTCCTGGGGGTAGGCAGGAGTAGCGGTGGGTGGCGAAGAGGGTGTTTCAGGAGCACCTGCAGGTGCGAGGTCTCGAATGGAGACTGTGTCCTCCCGCCCGTCCAGGTACACCACGTAAGCATACTGCGGGTTAGCGTGGAGGAGGCTCACCCTCTCGACCAGGGGGTCCACCTTATGGGTCCTCACGTGCTTCCGCAGTAGGACGGGACCTGGAGAAGTCAGCCATGTTGGTAGCGAAATCCCCGACGTGGACTTCCTGGGGAAGGAGAACATTCTCTCGTGAGGAGTGGCATTGGTGGGTGTACAGAGCAGCGACCGAATGGAATGGAGCGCCGCAGGGAGGACCTCCTGCCAGCGGGAGGTCGGAAGGCCCTTAGATTTTAAGTTTAAAAGGACTGCCTTCCAGACTGTCGCATTCTCCCTTTCCACCTGGCCGTTACCCCGGGGGTTGTAGCTGGTGGTCCTGCTTGTAGCAATGCCTCTCGCGAGCAGGTACTGCCGAAGTTCGTCGCTCATAAAAGATGAGCCCCTGTCGCTATGGATATAGCTAGGGAAACCGAACAAGGCGAAGAGGTCATTCAGACATTTAATGACCGTGGTACTGGTCATGTCCGAGCAAGGGATGGCAAACGGGAAACGGGAGTACTCATCAATTATATTGAGGAAGTACACATTGCGGTCAGAGGAGGGGAGGGGCCCTTTAAAATCGATGCTCAGCCGCTCGAAGGGGCGCGTGGCTTTGATCAGGCTCGCTCTGTCTGGCCTATAAAAATGCGGCTTGCACTCGGCACAGATCTGGCAGTTCCTGGTCATGGTCCTGACCTCCTCGATGGAGTAGGGCAGGTTACGGGATTTGATAAAATGGAAGAACCTGGTGACCCCCGGGTGGCAGAGGTCATTGTGGAGGGTCTGTAGCCTATCAACCTGCGCGTTGGCGCACGTACCACGTGATAGGGCATCTGGGGGCTCATTGAGTTTCCCGGGCCGGTACAAGATATCGTAATTGTAGGTGGAGAGTTCGATTCTCCACCTTAAGATCTTGTCATTCTTGATTTTGCCCCGCTGCTTATTATGAAACATAAAAGCCACTGAACGCTGGTCAGTGAGCAGGGTAAATCGTTTTCCGGCCAGGTAATGCCGCCAATGTCGCACGGCTTCCACAATGGCCTGGGCCTCCTTTTCGACAGAGGAGTGTCGAATCTCGGGGCCCTGGAGGGTCCTTGAGAAAAAGGCCACGGGTCTCCCCGCCTGGTTAAGGGTTGCAGCTAGGGCAAAGTCGGATGCGTCGCTCTCCACTTGAAAAGGAAGGGACTTATCCACAGCGTGCATTGTGGCCTTCGCAATGTCTCCTTTTATGAGAGTGAAGGCTGCACAGGCCTCTGCTGTCAGGGGGAAGGAGGCGGACTTGATGAGGGGTCGGGCTTTATCCGCATAGTTGGGCACCCACTGCGCATAGTAAGAGAAAAACCCCAGGCATCTCTTCAGTGCTTTCTGGCAGTGGGGGAGGGGGAGCTCCATAAGGGGGCGCATTCTATCGGGGTCTGGGCCGATGACTCCGTTCTCCACTACGCAGCCAAGAATAGCAAGGCGCGTAGTACGAAACATACATTTGTCTTTGTTGTATGTGAGATTCAGCCGCTGGGCCGTCCGGAGGAATTTCTCTAGATTAACGTCGTGGTCCTGCTGGTCGTGGCCGCAGATGGTGACGTTGTCTAGATATGGGAAAGTGGCCTGGAGCGCGTTCTGGTCAACCATCCGGTCCATCTCCCGTTGGAAGACAGAAACTCCGTTGGTGACGCCGAAGGGAACTCTGAGAAAGTGATAGAGCCGACCGTCAGCTTCAAAAGCTGTGTACTGGCGGTCCTCAGCCCTGATGGGGAGCTGGTGGTATGCCGACTTCAGATCAATCGTCGAGAACACCCGGTATTGTGCTATCTGATTGACCATGTCAGATATGCGGGGGAGTGGATATGCATCCAGCTGGGTGTAGCGGTTGATCGTCTGGCTGTAGTCAATAACTAGGCGCTGTTTGCCGCCAGCCTTCACCACCACCACTTGTGCTCGCCATGGGCTATTGCTGCTCTCGATAATCCCTTCCTTCAGGAGTCTCGCTACCTCGGATTTAATGAAACCCCTATCCCCGGCACTGTAACGCCTACTTTTGGTAGCGATGGGCTTACAGTCGCGGGTGAGGTTAGCGAACAAGGAGGGGGGGGAGACTTTAAGGGTGGAGAGGCTGCAAATGGCGCGCGGCGGGCGATTTAAAAACTGCTGGCTGCAGACTGTGAGAGGGGGGAGGGGTCCACCATACGCTAAAGTGACACTCTTAAGGTGGCACTGAAAATCCAACCCCAGTAGGACGGCAGCGCAGAGATGGGGCAGGACCAGAAGTTTAAAATTTTTGTATTCAGTACCCCGCACTGAAAGAGTCACCATACAGTAGCCACCGACGTCCGCTGACTGGGCTTTGGAAGCCATAGAGATGCGATGACGCGTCGGCAGGACCGGGAGAGAGTAACTGCGCACCGTGTCGGGGTGTATAAAACTCTCCGTGCTCCCGCTGTCAAAAAGGCAGGTAGTGGCGCAGCCGTTTACCGTAATGTCCATCATGGACCTGGACAGTTGATGCGGGAGAGATTGATCCAGCGTCACGGAAGCCAGCGTATGTTCAAGCGCGTCGATGCGGTCGTCCGATGAGGCGGTGGTGGAGTCCGGGTCCCCCGTAACCAAAGTCGGAGGCGTCCAAGATGGCGGACAAAATGGCGGCGCCCACGGTCCCCACGCGGCTGGGGGAGCCCAAGATGGCGGACAAGATGGCTGCGCCCACGGTTCGCACGCAGCGCTGCTGGCGTTAGCGGTCTTCCCTTTGCAGGCGCTAACGTAGTGACCTTTCTTCCCGCAGCCGGAGCAGGTAGCATTCTTCGCGGGGCAGCGTGCTCTAGGGTGTTTAGCTTGGCCACAAAAATAGCATTTTTGTGCCTTGGACATCGCTGCAGCAGTTGGAGGTGGCGGTCCCATGGCCCAAGATTGCGGCGTCCACGGCGCGGGGCGATGAGGGGAGAAAGCGTCCATATTTCTGTGGGCCGCGTCGAGCGAGAGCGCGAGGGACACTGCCTTTGTCAGGTCTATTTCACCCTTCTCCAGCAGCCTCTGCCGGGAGTAGTCGGACCTTAGACCCGCAACGAAAGCGTCTCGTATCAGTCCCTCCGCATGTGCCGCGGCCGATACTTCCTTGCAGTCGCAGCCGCGTCCGAGTACCCGCAGTGCCCGTAGGAAGGCTTCCACCGATTCCCCGGGGTGCTGTCTGCGAGATCTTAAAAGGTGCCTGGCATAGACCGTGTTAACCGGGCGTGCATACTGCCCTTTCAGTAGGTCGATAGCCGCCGCGTAGGTCGTCGCATCTTGGATTAAAGTATAGACTTGGTGGCTCACCTTCGAGGCCAGGATTTTCAGTTTATTTTCATCAAGAGTCACGGTCGAGGCTTCCAGATACGCCTCAAAGCAACGCAGCCATTGTGCGAATTTAGTCGACGAACCCGCTTCTTGGGGGTCTAGGTCCAGGCATGTTGGTCTGAGGGCTCGCAGCAGCGCCTGCTGCTCAGCGTTTTGCGCCATCGGTTGATCAGCATCCGCAGCCAACATTTAACTTTGGTAATAAAATTGATGCACTATCAATTGCTACAAAAGACTGGAGATTGAGTAAGTAATAAACAGGCTTTTATTACCAAAGAACAGAGCATGCCTCTTGGGGTTGCCTGGTATCCAAAAGGGCCGGAGGCTTCTGAGCAGCGACCTTTATACCCAGCCATGAGGGTGGAGCCAGGGGCGGAGTCAGCTGAGGCATGCACAGACAAGTACAACAATACTAACAACAGTGGTTTACCACAATCTGTACACTGACTGGTGCCTCTCAGTCCCTCGCTCTCAGCGAGATATCTGTGCACTGACTGGTGTCTCTCAGTCCCTCTCTCTCAGGGAGATATCTGTACACTGACTGGTGTCTCTCAGTCCTTCTGTCTCAGGGAGATATCTGTACACTGACTGGTGTCTCAGTCCCTCTCTCTCTCAGGGAGATATCTGTACACTGACTGGTGTCTCTCAGTCCCTCTCTCTCAGGGAGATATCTGTACACTGACTGGTGTCTCAGTCCCTCTCTCTCAGGGAGATATCTGTACACTGACTGGTGTCTCTCAGTCCCTCTCTCGCAGGGAGATATCTGTACACTGACTGGTGTCTCAGTCCCTCTCTCTCAGGAAGATATCTGTACACTGACTGGTGTCTCTCAGCCCCTCTCTCTCAGGGAGATATCTGTACACTGACTGGTGTCTCTCAGTCCCTCTCTCTCAGGGAGTTATCTGTACACTGATTGGTGTCTCTCAGTCCCTCTCTCTCAGGGAGATATCTGTACACTGACTGGTGTCTCTCAGTACCTCTCTCTCAGGGAGATATCTGTACACTGACTGATGTCTCTCAGTCCCCTCTCTCTCAGGGAGATATCTGTACACTGACTGGTGTCTCTCAGTCCCTCTCTCTCGGGGAGATATCTGTACACTGACTGGTGTCTCTCATAGACACTATATTTCTAAGAAGAACAGTGCAGTTAACCCCTGGGTCCTGGCCCATATTTTTCTGTCAAGCAGCAGCACTAAAAAAAGGTGCCCTGGTCATTATGACATTGCAGCTCACGGGAGCTTGCTGTGCGCAAGTTGGCTGCCATTTATCCCACGTCAAAACGTACTTCATTTTCTTTAAAGCGCTTTAGGAAGTCCGGTGCTAGTGAAAGGCGCTTTCGAAGGCTTTCGATAAGGTCCCGCATAAGAGATTGGCGTGTAAAGTTAAAGCACATGGGATTGGGGGCAAGGTACTGACTTGGATAGAGAACTGGTTAGCAGACAGGAAGCAAAGAGTTGGAATAAACGGGTCTTTTTCCGAGTGGCAGGCAGTGACTAGTGGGGTACCGCAGGGTTCGGTCCTTGGACCCCAGCTATTCACAATATATATTAATGACCTAGACGAGGGAACTAGATGTAATATCTCCAAGTTTGCAGACGACACAAAACTGGGTGGGCATGTGTGCTGTGAGGAGAATGCCGAGAAACTCCAGTATGATTTGGACAGGTTGGGTGATTGGGCAGATGCATGGCAGATGCAGTATAATGTGGATAAATGCGAGATTATCCACTTTGGTGGCAAAAACAAGAAGGCAGATTATTATCTGAACGGCAATAGATTGGGAGAAGGGGAAGTGCGACGAGACCTGGGTGTCCTTGTGCGCCAGTCGCTGAAGGTAAGCATGCAGGTGCAGCAGGCTGTTAAGAAGGCAAATGGTATGTTGGCCTTCGTAGCGGGAGGATTCGAGTACAGGAACAAGGAAGTCTTGCTGCAGTTGTACAGGGCCTTGGTGAGACCACACCTTGAGTATTGTGTGTAGTTTTGTCCGCCTTATCTGAGGAAGGACGTTCTTGCCAGGGAGGGAGTGCAGCGAAGATTCACCAGGCTGATACCTGGGATGGCAGGAATGACGTATGAGGAGAGATTGGGTCGATTGGGCTTATACTCGCTGGCGTTTAGAAGAATGAGAGGGGATCTCATTGAAACTTATAAAATTCTAACAGGACTGGACAGTCTAACTGCGGAAGGATGTTCCCGATGGTCGGGGAGTCCAGAACCAGGGGTCGCAGTCTAAAAATAAGGGGTAAGCCATTTAGGAGAGAGATGAGGAGTAATTTCTTTACCCAGAGAGTGGTGAACCTGTGGAATTCTCTACCACAGAAGGCAGTAGAGGCCAATTCATTAAATATATTCAAGAAGGAGTTGGATTTATTTCTTAAGGCTAAAGGGATCAAGGGATATGGGGAGAAGGCAGGGACAGGGTACTGAATTTGGATGATCAGCCATGATCGCGTTGAATGGCGGAGCAGGCTCGAGGGGCCGAATGGCCTACTCCTGCTCCTATCTTCTATGTTCCTATGATATGAAGTCTTTCTTTCTTTAAGGTTATGCCCCAATGTTCTGGATTGGCCCCACACCAGAGTTTACCTCCCTCTACCATCTTGAATCATTTAATATAATGGAAAGGCTGAAAAAATAATGCACACTTACTGAAGGAGAAGGAGATGAGGAGAAGTGAAATGGGTGCCTTTCTCTGCAATGTTCCCATTGATCTTCACAAACGTTAGACTGGGGTAGGGGATGGATTGAATCGTCCTGAGCCCCGGGCTGGTGTAGGGTCGAAATATTGGCGAATGAGTTGGGAAATCAGTTGCGTTCTCGCAGATACCAGCGTTCAAAAGGATGAGGAAGTTGAAGTGAATGAGTGTGCAGGAAGCAGGAAGTGCATAACGAAACAGGATGAAGTGAGCAAACGGCTTCGCTGGGAGAGTCGGGACTAGAGGGATGGGCTTCGATGGGAGAGTTAGGGGACTGGAGGGATGGGCTTCGATGGGAGAGTTAGGGGACTAGAGGGATGGGCTTCGATGGGAGAGTTAGGGGACTGGAGGGATGGGCTTCGATGGGAGAGTTAGGGTACTAGCGGGATGGGCTTCGATGGGAGAGTTAGGGGACTGGAGGGATGGGCTTCGATGGGAGAGTTAGGGGACTAGAGGGATGGGCTTCGATGGGAGAGTTAGGGGACTGGAGGGATGGGCTTCGATGGGAGAGTTAGGGGACTGGAGGGGGGGTTCGATGGGAGAGTTAGGGTACTAGCGGGATGGGCTTCGATGGGAGAGTTAGGGGACTGGAGGGATGGGCTTCGATGGGAGAGTTAGGGTACTGGAGGGATGGGCTTCGATCGGAGAGTTAGGGGACTAGAGGGATGGGCTTCGATGGGAGAGTTAGGGTACTGGAGGGATGGGCTTCGATGGGAGAGTTAGGGTACTGGAGGGATGGGCTTCGATGGGAGAGTTAGGGGACTAGAGGGATGGGCTTCGATGGGAGAGTTAGGGGACGAGAGGGATGGGCTTCGATCGGAGAGTTAGGGGACTAGAGGGATGGGCTTCGATGGGAGAGTTAGGGTACTGGAGGGATGGGCTTCGATGGGAGAGTTAGGGGACTAGAGGGATGGGCTTCGATGGGAGAGTTAGGGGACTGGAGAGATGGGCTTCGATGGGAGAGTTAGGGGACTAGAGGGATGGGCTTCGATCGGAGAGTTAGGGGACTGGAGGGATGGGCTTCGATGGGAGAGTTAGGGTACTGGAGGGATGGGCTTCGATGGGAGAGTTTGGGGACTCGAGGGATGGTCTTCGATGGGAGAGTTAGGGGACTAGAGGGATGGGCTTCGATGGGAGAGTGAGGGGACTGGAGGGATGGGCTTCGATGGGAGAGTTAGGGGACTGGAGGGATGGGCTTTGATGGGAGAGTTAGGGGACTAGAGGGATGGGCTTCGATGGAGAGTTAGGGGACTGGAGGGATGGGCTTCGATGGGAGAGTTAGGGGACTGGAGGGATGGGCTTCGATGGGAGAGTTAGGGGACTGGAGGGATGGGCTTCGATGGGAGAGTTAGGGGACTAGAGGGATGGGCTTCGATGGGAGAGTTAGGGGACTGGAGGGATGGGCTTCGATGGGAGAGTTAGGGGACTAGAGGGATGGGCTTCGATGGGAGAGTTAGAGGACTAGAGGGATGGGCTTCGATGGGAGAGTTAGGGGACTGGAGGGATGGGCTTCGATGGGAGAGTTAGGGGACTGGAGGGATGGGCTTCGATGGGAGAGTTAGGGGACTGGAGGGATGGGCTTCGATGGGAGAGTTAGGGGACTAGAGGGATGGGCTTCGATGGGAGAGTTAGGGGACTGGAGGGATGGGCTTCGATGGGAGAGTTAGGGGACTGGAGGGGGGGTTCGATGGGAGAGTTAGGGTACTAGCGGGATGGGCTTCGATGGGAGAGTTAGGGGACTGGAGGGATGGGCTTCGATGGGAGAGTTAGGGTACTGGAGGGATGGGCTTCGATGGGAGAGTTAGGGTACTGGAGGGATGGGCTTCGATCGGAGAGTTAGGGGACTAGAGGGATGGGCTTCGATGGGAGAGTTAGGGTACTAGCGGGATGGGCTTCGATGGGAGAGTTAGGGTACTAGAGGGATGGGCTTCGATGGGAGAGTTAGGGTACTGGAGGGATGGGCTTCGATGGGAGAGTTAGGGTACTGGAGGGATGGGCTTCGATGGGAGAGTTAGGGTACTAGAGGGATGGGCTTCGATGGGAGAGTTAGGGTACTGGAGGGATGGGCTTCGATGGGAGAGTTAGGGTACTCGCGGGATGGGCTTCGATGGGAGAGTTAGGGGACTAGAGGGATGGGCTTCGATGGGAGAGTTAGGGTACTGGAGGGATGGGCTTCGATGGGAGAGTTAGGGTACTAGCGGGATGGGCTTCGATGGGAGAGTTAGGGTACTAGCGGGATGGGCTTCGATGGGAGAGTTAGGGGACTAGAGGGATGGGCTTCGATGGGAGAGTTAGGGGACTGGAGGGATGGGCTTCGATGGGAGAGTTAGGGGACGAGAGGGATGGGCTTCGATGGGAGAGTTAGGGGACTGGAGGGATGGGCTTCGATGGGAGAGTTAGGGGACTGGAGGGATGGGCTTCGATGGGAGAGTTAGGGGACTGGAGGGATGGGCTTCGATGGGAGAGTTAGGGTACTCGCGGGATGGGCTTCGATGGAGAGTTAGGGGACTAGAGCGATGGGCTTCGATGGGAGAGTTAGGGTACTCGCGGGATGGGCTTCGATGGGAGAGTTAGGGGACTGGAGGGATGGGCTTCGATGGGAGAGTTAGGGGACTGGAGGGATGGGCTTCGATGGGAGAGTTAGGGGACTGGAGAGATGGGCTTCGATGGGAGAGTTAGGGGACTAGAGGGATGGGCTTCGATGGGAGAGTTAGGGGACTGGCGGGATGGGCTTCGATGGGAGAGTTAGGGGACTGGGGGATGAGCTTCGATGGGAGAGTTAGGGGACTGGAGGGATGGGCTTCGATGGGAGAGTTAGGGGACTGGAGGGATGGGCTTCGATGGGAGAGTTAGGGGACTGGCGGGATGGGCTTCGATGGGAGAGTTAGGGTACTGGAGGGATGGGCTTCGATGGGAGAGTTAGGGTACTGGAGGGATGGGCTTCGATGGGAGAGTTAGGGTACTGGAGGGATGGTCTTCGATGGGAGAGTTAGGGGACTAGAGGGATGGGCTTCGATGGGAGAGTTAGGGGACTGGAGGGATGGGCTTCGATGGGAGAGTTAGGGGACTGGAGGGATGGGCTTCGATGGGAGAGTTAGGGGACTGGAGGGGGGCTTCGATGGGAGAGTTAGGGGACTGGAGGGATGGGCTTCGATGGGAGAGTTAGGGGACTGGAGGGATGGGCTTCGATGGGAGAGTTAGGGGACTGGAGGAATGGGCTTCGATGGGAGAGTTAGGGGACTGGAGAGATGGGCTTCGATGGGAGAGTTAGGGGACTAGAGGGATGGGCTTCGATGGGAGAGTTAGGGTACTGGAGGGATGGGCTTCGATGGGAGAGTTAGGGGACTGGAGGGATGGGCTTCGATGGGAGAGTTAGGGGACTGGAGGAATGGGCTTCGATGGGAGAGTTAGGGTACTGGAGGGATGGTCTTCGATGGGAGAGTTAGGGGACTGGAGGAATGGGCTTCGATGGGAGAGTTAGGGGACTGGAGAGATGGGCTTCGATGGGAGAGTTAGGGGACTAGAGGGATGGGCTTCGATGGGAGAGTTAGGGTACTGGAGGGATGGGCTTCGATGGGAGAGTTAGGGGACTGGAGGGATGGGCTTCGATGGGAGAGTTAGGGGACTGGAGGAATGGGCTTCGATGGGAGAGTTAGGGTACTGGAGGGATGGGCTTCGATGGGAGAGTTAGGGGACTGGAGAGATGGGCTTCGATGGGAGAGTTAGGGGACTGGAGGGATGGGCCTCCATGGGAGAGTTAGGGGACTGGAGGGATGGGCTTCGATGGGAGAGTTAGGGGACTGGTGGGATGGGCTTCGATGGGAGAGTTAGGGGACTGGAGGGATGGGCTTTGATGGGAGAGTTAGGGGACTAGAGTGATGGGCTTCGATGGGAGAGTTAGGGGACTGGAGGGATGGGCTTCGATGGGAGAGTTAGGGGACTGGAGGGATGGGCTTCGATGGGAGAGTTAGGGGACTAGAGGGATGGGCCTCCATGGGAGAGTTAGGGGACTGGAGGGATGGGCTTCGATGGGAGAGTTAGGGGACTGGAGGGATGGGCCTCCATGGGAGAGTTAGGGGACTGGAGGGATGGGCTTCGATGGGAGAGTTAGGGGACTGGAGGGATGGGCTTCGATGGGAGAGTTAGGGGACTAGAGGGATGGGCTTCGATGGGAGAGTTAGGGGACTGGAGGAATGGGCTTCGATGGGAGAGTTAGGGGACTAGAGGGATGGGCTTCGATGGGAGAGTTAGGGTACTGGAGGGATGGGCTTCGATGGGAGAGTTAGGGTACTGGAGGGATGGGCTTCGATGGGAGAGTTAGGGGACTGGAGGGATGGGCTTCGATGGGAGAGTTAGGGTACTGGAGGGATGGGTTTCAATGGGAGAGTTAGGGTACTGGAGGGATGGGCTTCGATGGGAGAGTTAGGGGACTGGAGGGATGGGCTTCGATGGGAGAGTTAGGGGACTGGAGGGATGGGCTTCGATGGGAGAGTTAGGGGACTGGGGGGATGGGCTTCGATGGGTGAGTTAGGGGACTAGAGGGATGGGCTTCGATGGGAGAGTTAGGGGACTGGAGGGATGGGCTTTGATGGGAGAGTTAGGGGACTGGAGGGATGGGCTTCGATGGGTGAGTTAGGGGACTGGAGGGATGAGCTTTGATGGGGGAGTTAGCGGACTGGAGGGATGGGCTTCGATGGGAGAGTTAGGGGACTGGAGAGATGGGCTTCGATGGGAGAGTTAGGGGACTGGAGAGATGGGCTTCGATGGGAGAGTTAGGGGACTGGAGAGATGGGCTTCGATGGGAGAGTTAGGGGACTGGAGGGATGAGCTTTGATGGGGGAGTTAGCGGACTGGAGGGATGGGCTTCGATGGGAGAGTTAGGGGACTGGAGAGATGGGCTTCGATGGGAGAGTTAGGGGACTGGAGGGATGGGCTTCGATGGGAGAGTTAGGGGACTGGAGGGATGGGCTTCGATGGGAGAGTTAGGGTACTGGAGGGATGGGCTTCGATGGGAGAGTTAGGGGACTGGAGGGATGGGCTTCGATGGGAGAGTTAGGGGACTGGAGGGATGGGCTTCGATGGGAGAGTTAGGGGACTAGAGGGATGGGCTTCGATGGGAGAGTTAGGGGACTGGAGGGATGGGCTTCGATGGGAGAGTTAGGGGACGAGAGGGATGGGCTTCGATGGGAGAGTTAGGGGACTGGAGGGATGGGCTTCGATGGGAGAGTTAGGGGACCGGAGGGATGGGCTTCGATGGGAGAGTTAGGGGACTGGAGAGATGGGCTTCGATGGGAGAGTTAGGGGACTGGAGGGATGGGCTTCGATGGGAGAGTTAGGGGACCGGAGGGATGGGCTTCGATGGGAGAGTTAGGGTACTGGAGAGATGGGCTTCGATGGGAGAGTTAGGGGACTGGAGGGATGGGCTTCGATGGGAGAGTTAGGGGACTGAAGGGATGGGCTTCGATGGGAGAGTTAGGGTACTGGAGGGATGGGCTTCGATGGGAGAGTTAGGGGACTGGAGGGATGGGCTTCGATGGGAGAGTTAGGGTGCTGGAGGGATGGGCTTCGATGGGAGAGTTAGGGGACTAGAGGGATGGGCTTCGATGGGAGAGTTAGGGGACTGGAGGAATGGGCTTCGATGGGAGAGTTAGGGGACTGGAGGGATGGGCTTCGATGGGAGAGTTAGGGGACTGGAGGGATGGGCTTCGATGGGAGAGTTAGGGGACTGGAGGGATGGGCTTCGATGGGAGAGTTAGGGGACTGGAGGGATGGGCTTCGATGGGAGAGTTAGGGTACTGGAGAGATGGGCTTCGATGGGAGAGTTAGGGTACTGGAGGGATGGGCTTCGATGGGGGAGTTAGGGGACTGGAGGGATGGGCTTCGATGGGAGAGTTGGGGTACTGGAGGGATGGGCTTCGATGGGAGAGTTAGGGGACTGGAGGGATGGGCTTCGATGGGAGAGTTAGGGGACTGGAGGGATGGGCTTCGATGGGAGAGTTAGGGTACTGGAGGGGTGGGCTTCGATGGGAGAGTGAGGGGACTGGAGGGATGGGCTTCGATGGGAGAGTTAGGGGACTGGGGGATGAGCTTCGATGGGAGAGTTAGGGTACTGGAGGGGTGGGCTTCGATGGGAGAGTGAGGGGACTGGAGGGATGGGCTTCGATGGGAGAGTTAGGGGACTGGAGGGATGGGCTTCGATGGGAGAGTTAGGGGACTAGAGGGATGGGCTTCGATGGGAGAGTTAGGGGACTGGAGGGATGGGCTTCGATGGGAGAGTTAGGGGACTGGAGGGATGGGCCTCGATGGGCGAGTTAGGGGACTGGAGGGATGGGCTTCGATGGGAGAGTTAGGGTACTGGAGAGATGGGCTTCGATGGGAGAGTTAGGGGACTGGAGGGATGGGCTTCGATGGGAGAGTTAGGGTACTGGAGAGATGGGCTTCGATGGGAGAGTTAGGGGACTGGAGGGATGGGCTTCGATGGGAGAGTTAGGGGACTGGAGGGATGGGCTTCGATGGGAGAGTTAGGGGACTGGAGGGATGGGCTTCGATGGGAGAGTTAGGGGACTAGAGGGATGGGCTTCGATGGGAGAGTTAGGGTACTCGCGGGATGGGCTTCGATGGGAGAGTTAGGGGACTAGAGGGATGGGCTTCGATGGGAGAGTTAGGGGACTGGAGGGATGGGCTTCGATGGGAGAGTTAGGGGACTGGAGGGATGGGCTTCGATGGGAGAGTTAGGGGACTGGAGGGGGGGTTCGATGGGAGAGTTAGGGTACTCGCGGGATGGGCTTCGATGGGAGTGTTAGGGGACTGGAGGGATGGGCTTCGATGGGAGAGATAGGGGACTGGAGGGATGGGCTTCGATGGGAGAGTTAGGGGACTGGAGGGATGGGCTTCGATGGGAGAGTTAGGGGACTGGAGGGATGGGCTTCGATGGGAGAGTTAGGGGACTGGAGGGGGGTTCGATGGGAGAGTTAGGGTACTCGCGGGATGGGCTTCGATGGGAGTGTTAGGGGACTGGAGCGATGGGCTTCGATGGGAGAGTTAGGGGACTAGAGGGATGGGCTTCGATGGGAGAGTTAGGGGACTGGAGGGATGGGCTTCGATGGGAGAGTTAGGGGACTGGTGGGATGGGCTTTGATGGGAGAGTTAGGGGACTAGAGGGATGGGCTTCGATGGGAGAGTTAGGGGACTAGAGGGATGGGCTTCGATGGGAGAGTTAGGGGACTGGAGGGATGGGCTTCGATGGGAGAGTTAGGGGACTGGAGGGATGGGCCTCGATGGGAGAGTTAGGGGACTGGAGGGATGGGCTTCAATGGGAGAGTTAGGGGACTGGAGGGATGGGCTTCGATGGGAGAGTTAGGGGACTGGAGGGATGGGCTTCGATGGGAGAGTTAGGGGACTGGAGGGATGGGCCTCGATGGGAGAGTTAGGGTACTGGAGGGATGGGCTTCGATGGAGAGTTAGGGGACTAGAGGGATGGGCTTCGATGGGAGAGTTAGGGGACTAGAGGGATGGGCTTCGATGGGAGAGTTAGGGTACTGGAGGGATGGGCTTCGATGGGAGAGTTGGGGGACTGGAGGGATGGGCTTCGATGGGAGAGTTAGGGGACTAGAGGGATGGGCTTCGATGGGAGAGTTAGGGGACTGGTGGGATGGGCTTTGATGGGAGAGTTAGGGGACTGGAGGGATGGTCTTCGATGGGAGAGTTAGGGTACTGGAGAGATGGGCTTCGATGGGAGAGTTAGGGGACTGGAGGGATGGGCTTCGATGGGAGAGTTAGGGGACTAGAGGGATGGGCTTCGATGGGAGAGTTAGGGGACTGGTGGGATGGGCTTTGATGGGAGAGTTAGGGGACTAGAGGGATGGGCCTCGATGGGAGAGTTAGGGGACTGGAGGGATGGGCTTTGATGGGAGAGTTAGGGGACTGGAGGGATGGGCTTCGATGGGAGAGTTAGGGGACTGGAGGGATGGGCTTCGATGGGAGAGTTAGAGTACTGGAGGGATGGGCTTTGATGGGAGAGTTAGGGTACTGGAGGGATGGGCTTCGATGGGAGAGTTAGGGGACTAGAGGGATGGGCTTCGATGGGAGAGTTAGGGTACTCGCGGGATGGGCTTCGATGGGAGAGTTAGGGGACTGGAGGGATGGGCTTCGATGGGAGAGTTAGGGGACTGGAGGGATGGGCTTCGATGGGAGAGTTAGGGGACTGGAGGGATGGGCTTCGATGGGAGAGTTAGGGGACTGGAGGGATGGGCTTCGATGGGAGTGTTAGGGGACTAGAGGGATGGGCTTCGATGGGAGAGTTAGGGGACTAGAGGGATGGGCTTCGATGGGAGTGTTAGGGGACTAGAGGGATGGGCTTCGATGGGAGAGTTAGGGTACTAGCGGGATGGGCTTCGATGGGAGAGTTAGGGGACTGGAGGGATGGGCTTCGATGGGAGAGTTAGGGGACTGGAGGGATGGGCTTCGATCGGAATGGTACCAGGGATGAGGGACATCAGTTACGTGGAGAGACTGGAGAATCTGGAGTTGTTCTCCTTAGAGCAGAGGAGGTTAAGGGGGAGATTGACCAGAATGGTTCCAGGGATGAGGGACTTCAGTTACCTGGAGAAGCTGGGTTTGTTCTCCTTAGAGCAGAGAAGGTTAAGTGGAGAGTGATAGAGGTATTCCAAATGATGAGGATTTGATGGGAGATATTGTTTCCAGTGGCAGGAGCGGTCGGTAACCAGAGGACACAGCGTTAATGTAATTGGCCAAATAACCAGAGGGGTAGACCAGAGGAGGAGATCCGAGTGTGATTGGGACAGGGAACGATGGATGAGAAGGTCGCTGGAGGCCACGTCAGACTGGGAGTTCCACCAGCCCCGATCTGTCACGCCTTTGAATGAAAAGGGGGGTCTCCGGGCCCGGGGGTCAGCGGGAGAGACCGCCCCCCCCCCCCGCCCCTCGTTCCATCTGCCGCAGGATGCCGGTCGAAGCTGGTCGGCGATCGAGGCCCAGACGGTTTCACCCTGCGAAGGAAAGACCGAGAGGACGGGAATTGGCACCTCATCACCGCCGACAAATGACATCGCTCGTGCAGACACGTTGACATAGACGGAGACGGCAACCCTTTTATGCACAGCAAGATTCCACTGACTGCAATCAAATCAAATAACAGCTAATATGTGTTTTCTTGGGTGGGGGAGATGGGGGATTGCTTGAGGGAGGAATGTTGGCCCCAGGACACCGGGTGATCTCCCAGCCCCTTCACCCAATCAGTTCTCGTGGGATCTGACACTGCCACCTTAAGAACGTAAGAATATATTAGAACTGGGCAGAGATTTGGCAGATGGAATACAATACTGGAAAGTGTGAGGTTATGCACTTTGGCAGGAAAAACCGTCGAGCAAGTTATTATCTTAATGGCAAGAAACTGGAAAATACTGAAGTACAAAGGGATCTGGGGGTCCTGGTGCACGAAACTCAAAAGGTTAGTATGCAGGTGCAGCAAGTGATTAAGAAGGCCAATGGAATGTTGGCTTTCATTGCTAGGGGGATAGAATATAAAAATAGGGAGGTATTGCTTCAGTTGTACAAGGTATTGGTGAGACCGTACCTGGAATACTGCGTACAGTTTTGGTGTCCATACTTAAGAAAAGACATACTTGCTCTCGAGTCAGTACAAAGAAGGTTCACTCGGTTAATCCCGGGGATGAGGGGATGGACATATGAGGAGAGGTTGAGTAGATTGGGACTCTACTCATTGGAGTTCAAAAGAATGAGAGGCGATCTTATTGAAACATATAAGATTGTGAAGGGGTTGGATCGGGTGGATGCAGGGAAGATGTTCCCGATGATGGGTGAAACTAGAACGAGGGGGCATAGTCTTAGAATAAGGGGCTGCTCTTTCAAAACTGAGATGAGGAGCAACTAATTTACTCAGAGGGTGGTAGGTCCATGGAATATGCTGCCCCAAAAAGCTGTAGAAGCTACATCATTACATAAATTTAAAACAGAAATAGACAGTTTCCTAGAAGTAAAGGGAATTAAGGGTTACGGGGAGCGGGCAGGAATTTGGACATGAGTCTAGGTTCGGATCGGTCATGGCCCTGTGGGTAGCGGAGCGGGCCCAGGGGCCGTGTAGCCTGATCCTGCTCCTATTTCGTGTGTCTAATTCTGTTAGATTCAGGAGATGGTTCTGTTATAGTGGATTGGCGGTTAGGATCGGATCAGCCATGATCTTATTGAATGGCGGAGCAGGCTCGAGGGGCCGATTGGCCGACTCCTGCTCCTATTTCTTATGTTCTTATGTCTCTCAATCCCTCTCTCTCAGGGAGATATCTGTACACTGACTGGTGTCTCTCAACAGAAACAGGAGGAGGCCCATTCAGCCCCCTCGAGCCTGTTACACAGGAACAGGAGGAGGCCCATTCAGCCCCTCGAGCCTGTTACACAGGAACAGGAGGAGGCCCATTCAGCCCCTCGAGCCTGTTACACATGAACAGGAGGAGGCCCATTCAGCCCCCTCGAGCCTGTTACACAGGAACAGGAGGAGGCCCATTCAGCCCCTCGAGCCTGTTACACAGGAACAGGAGGAGGCCCATTCAGCCCCTCGAGCCTGTTACCCAGGAACAGGAGGAGGCCCATTCAGCCCCTCGAGCCTGTTACACAGGAACAGGAGGAGGCCCATTCAGCCCCCTCGAGCCTGTTACACAGGAACAGGAGGAGGCCCATTCAGCCCCTCGAGCCTGTTACACAGGAACAGGAGGAGGCCCATTCAGCCCCCTCGAGCCCGTTACACAGGAACAGGAGGAGGCCCATTCAGCCCCCTCGAGCCCGTTACACAGGAACAGGAGGAGGCCCATTCAACCCCTCGAGCCTGTTACACAGGAACAGGAGGAGGCCCATTCAGCCCCTCGAGCCCGTTACACAGGAACAGGAGGAGGCCCATTCAGCCCCCTCGAGCCCGTTACACAGGAACAGGAGGAGGCCCATTCAACCCCTCGAGCCTGTTACACAGGAACAGGAGGAGGCCCATTCAGCCCCTCGAGCCTGTTACACAGGAACAGGAGGAGGCCCATTCAGCCCCCTCGAGCCTGTTACACAGGAACAGGAGGAGGCCCATTCAGCCCCTCGAGCCTGTTACACAGGAACAGGAGGAGGCCCATTCAGCCTCCTCGAGCCTGTTACACAAGAACAGGAGGAGGCCCATTCAGCCCCTCGAGCCTGTTACACAGGAACAGGAGGAGGTCCATTCAGCCTCCTCGAGCCTGTTACACAAGAACAGGAGCAGGCCCATTCAGCCCCTCGAGCATGTTACACAAGAACAGGAGGAGGCCCATTCATCCCCTCGAGCCCGTTACACAGGAACAGGAGGAGGCCCATTCAGCCCCTCGAGCCTGTTACACAGGATCAGGAGCAGGCCATTTGAGCCTGTTCCGACTTTCAATTAGATCACGCCTGATCTATATCTTAACTTCATCGACATGCCTGGGTTGCATCAACCTCAATTCCCTTAGCGAATAAAAATCTATCGATCTCTTTCTTGAATATACTCAACGACGGAGCCTCCACAGCCCTGTGGGGCAGAGAATTCCCAAGATTCACCGCCCTCTGAGTGAAGAAATTTCTCCTCATCTCAGTCCTAAATGGCCGACCCCTTATCCCTAGACTGTGACCCCTGGTTCTGGACTCCCCCGCCATCGGAAACATCCTCCTTGCATCTACCCTGTCAATAACTGTCCGTGCCGGCCATCAAGCCCCATCTATTCTAATCCCATTTCCCAACATTTGGTCCGTAGCCTTGTATGCTATGGCATTTCAAGTGCTCATCTAAATGCTTCTTGAATGTTGTGAGGGTTCCTGCATCCACCACCCTTTCAGGCAGTGAGTTCCAGATTCCAACCACCCTCTGGGTGAAAGAGTTTTTCCTCAAATCCCCTCTAAACCTCCAGCCCCTTACCTTGAAACTATGCCCCCTGGTTATTGACCCCTCTACTAAGGGGAAAAGTTCCTTTCTATCTACGCCCCTCATAATTTTGTACACCTCAATCAGGTCCCCCCCTCAGCCTTCTCTGCTCCAAGGAAAACAACCCCAGCCTGTCCAGTCTCTCTTCATAGCTGAAGCGCTCCAGCCCAGGTAACATCCTGGCGAATCTCCTGTGCACCCTCTCCAATGCAATCACATCCTTCCTATAGTGTGGCGACCAGAACTGCACACAGTATTCCAGCTGTGGCCTAACTAGCGTTTTGTACAGCTCCATCACAACCTCCCTGTCAAGCCCTGTAAGAATCTTCACAGAATCACAGAAACCCCACAGTGCAGACAGAGGCCATTTCGGCCCATCGAGCCTGCACCGACACATATCCCACCCGATCCCCGTAACCCCTACACCAACACATATCCCACCCTACCCCGTAACCCCACGTATTTAATCCCCCTAACACTAAGGGTCAATTTATCATAGCCAATCAACCTAACCCGCACATCTTTGGACTGTGGGAGGAAACCGGAGCACCCGGAGGAAACCCACGCAAACACGGGGAGAATGTGCAAACTCCACACAGACAGTCACCCGAGGCTGGATTCAAACCCGGGTCTCTGGCGCTGTGAGGCAACAGTGCTAACCACTATGCCACCGTTTCAATGCGATCACCACTCATTCTTCGAAACTCTAGGGAATATAGACCTAGTCTACACAATCTCTCCTCATAGGACAATACCCCCCCATCCCAGGAACCAGTCTGGTGAACCTTTGTTGTGCGCCCTCGATGGCAAGTATTTCCTTCCTTAGGTAAGGTCACCAACCGTTTCCAAAAGCATTAGTGCAAAGTGACAAGCAATGAGTTTACTCTGCAATAAATCTTCAGATTTTCAGATAAAATTCCACACGCTCACACAGCTGCAGGTTCTGCCTTTATTAATTATTCTTCTTTTCATTCAATTAAACTGACGCTTCCCTTCAAATATTGAAGAGACATTTCTCTAAAGGACATCCCACGATAGACATTAGAAAACTTGCCGAGTTTGCGGTTAAGCGGCAAGCGGACTTTAACGCAGATGAATGCGAGGTGATGCACTTTGGTAGGAAAAGAGAAACATCGTGAGGGTAGTGCGGTGGATGTTGTGTATATGGACTCTCGAACAGGCGTTTGACAATGTGCCACATATCAGACAGGGTGGTAAAATTGTAGGGATTAAAAGGACAGGGCGGCATGGATGCAATCTGGGCTAAGGCACAGAAAGCAGTGTAAGACATTTTAATTCATCCTTGTCCTTGAACCTGTCCAACATTTTCCAAAGTTCAGACCCGGTGGAACAGACAACACAAATCACAAGGATTCCAGAATAACTTTCTTTTTACTTAAAATCAGTAAGAAGTTAGAAGTGCGCTCACACAAAACTGTCGCGCGTAATACTCCCGATTAAATCATCATCATCTTTATTGTCATTGTTAGTGTACAAGTGCAGTACAACGAAATGTAGGCTTGCGGCTCCCGAGAGTGTACATTTAGATTAAGACATTTAAACATTCAACATTCATTTGGCTTGTAATACATTAACATGACCATAATAAAGTGCATTGACAGATGTGCAGGCTTTAGAGTTTATTTGTGGAGTTCAGTAGGATGACAGCCCTGGGAAAGAAGCTGTTCCTGAATCTGGTCGTACGGGTGCGAATACATCTGTAGCGTCTCCCAGATGGCAGGAGGGCGAACAGACTGTGGCTGGGGTGGATAGGGTCTTTGATGATGGTCCGTGACCTCCGTAAACAGCGTTTCTGGTAGATGTGCTCTATGGTCGGTAGCCGGGTGCCGGTAATGCGTTGGGCAGTTTTGACTACCCGCTGCAGGGCTTTCCGGTCATAGTAGCTACAGCTGCCATACCATACTGTGATACAGTTCGTCAGGATGTTCTCTATTGTGCAGCGGTAAAAGTTAGAGAGGATCAGGGGTGGCAGGTTACATCCCTTCAGCCTCCTTAGGAAATATAGGCGCTGCTGGGCCTTCTTCACCAGAGAGGAGGTATTGAGGGACCAGGAGAGGTCTTCCGTGATGTGGACTCCGAGGAACTTAAAGCTGTCCACCCTTTCCACCGCAGCCCCATGGATGTGGATGGGGGTGTGACTTCCGCCTTTAGACTTCCTGAAGTCCACAATGATTTCTTTGGTTTTCTTGATGTTAAGGGCCAGGTTGTTATCGGCGCACCACTTCACGAGATGCTGGACCTCCTCCCTGTAGGCTGACTCATCGTTGTTGGTGATCTGGCCTACTACCGTGGTATCATCCGCAAACTTGATGATTGTTTTGGAACCATGAACAGCCACACAGGTTTATTCCCTTACTTTAAGCTCAAATGATTATAAGCCGACAATACACATGTACGGACACCAGCGAGTGGTCAGTTGGGCAATGGCTAGATGTACGACTTTAACTGGCAACTGGGCAAGTTGCCTCCAACTGCAGCAGCCCCGAGAGTCTTAAAACAGCATCTCTTCTACCCTTAAAAACCTGGGCGTGCTCCTCAATGTGTATCCAAGGTTATCCACCTTGGTGGCAAAAACAGGAAGGCAGATTATTATCTGAACGGCAATAGATTGGGAGAAGGGGAAGTGCAACGAGACCTGGGTGTTCTTGTGCACCAGTCGCTGAAGGTGAGCATGCAGGTGCAGCAGGCGGTTAAGAAGGCAAATGGTATGTTGGCCTTCAGAGCGAGAGGATTCGTGTATAGGAGCAGGGATGTCTTGCTGCAGTTGTACAGGGCATTGGCGAGACCACACCTTGAGTATTGTGTACAGTTTTGGCCGCCTTATCTGAGGAAGGATGTTCTTGCCATGGAGGGAGTGCAGCGAAGATTCACCAGGCTGATATCTGGGATTGCAGGAATTGCGTATGAGGAGAGATTGGGTCGATTAGGCTTGTACTCGCTGGAGTTTAGAAGAATGAGAGGGGATCTCACTGAAACTTATAAAATTCTGTCAGGTCTGGACAGACTAGATGCAGGAAGGATGTTCCTGATGGTCGGGGAGTCCAGAACCAGGGCTCACAGTCTAAGGATAAGGGGTAAGCCATTTAGGACAGAAATGAGGAGGAATTTCTTCACCCAGAGAGTGGTGAACCTGTGGAATTCTCTACCACAGAAGGCAGTTGAGGCCAATTCATTAAATATATTCACGAAGGAGTTGGATATATTTCTTCCGGCTAAAGGGATCAAGGGATATGGGGAGAAGGCAGGGACAGGGTACTGAATTTGGATGATCAGCCATGATCTCATTGAATGGCGGAGCAGGCTCGAGGGGCCAAATGGCCTCCTCCTGCTCCTATCTTCTATGTTTCTATGTTTTCTATGTATGTGTCCCAAACTGTGTGACAAATGGTCGGCAGTTGTTTTCCCCTTCTTAGCAGTGGGCCCCAATGCCCTTCGTACCATTTGCCTGAAGATGCTGCTGTCTTTGTAGTGCCCAGCCGCTTGGTCCCTGCTCGGGGTCTGTCGCTTCCATATCGGATTAACAGCTTCCGCACAAAGTTCCCACAGGAACCAGCCTCTCAACCTCCCGCAGCATGCTGGGATATTAAATTTGGTCAACTTTTTAAGTTCGGTCAAAGCTGTAGCAAACTCTTACAGCAGAGAGTGGTGGTGGCTGACTGTTTCTCAGACTGGAGGATGGTATACAGTGCCATACCCCAGGGGTCGCTATTAGGAGTACTGCTCTATTTGGTGCATATTAATGAGCTAGAGTTGCGATTACAATTCCTCCTCATCTCTGTCCTAAATAGCTTACCTCTTATCCTTAGACTGTGAGCCCTGGTTCTGGACTCCCCGACCATCAGGAACATCCTTCCTGCATCTAGTCTGTCCAGTCCTGTTAGAATTTTATAAGGTTCGATTAGATCCCCTCTCATTCTTCTAAACTCCATCACCAAAGACCCGACCCACCCCAGCCACAGTCTGTTCACCCCCCCTGCCATCTGGGAGACGCTACAGATGCATTCGCACCCGAACGACCAGATTTAGGAACAGCTTCTTTCCCAGGGCTGTCATCCTACTGAACTCCACAAATAAACTCTAACGCCTGCACATCTGTCAATGCACTTTATTATGTTTATGTTAATGTATTACAAGCCAAATGAATGTTGAATGTTTAAATGTCTTAATCTAAATGTACACTCTCGGGAGCCGCAAGCCTACATTTCGTTGTACTGCACTTGTGCACTAACAATGACAATAAAGATGATTATGACTATGATCATTTTATAACTTGCAGATGATATGAAGCTCGGAAATGTCGTACATAAGAACATAGACTACAGCTCAGCATTCAACACTATCGTCCCCAACAAGCTGGCCACCAAACTCCAAACTCTTGGCCTGAACACTTCCCTCTGCAACTGGACCCTGGACTTCCGAACAAACAGACCCCAGTCTGTCATATTAGGTAACCACACCTCCCCCCCGCCCTGACCCTGAACACGGGGGCCCCGCAAGGATGTGTGCCGAGCCCCCTCCTCTACTCCCTCTTCACCCACGACCGTGTGGCCGTTAACGGTTCCAACACCATCATCAAGTTTGCGGATGACACCACGGCGGTAGGCCAGATCACCAACAACGACGAGTCAGCCTACAGGGAGGAGGTCCAGCATCTCGCGAAGTGGTGCGCCGATAACAACCTGGCCCTTAACATCAAGAAAACCAAAGGAATCATTGTGGACTTCAGGAAGTCCAAAGGCGGAAGTCACACCCCCATCCACATCCATGGGGCTGTGGTGGAAAGGGTGGACAGCTTTAAGTTCGTCGGAGTCCACATCACGGAAGATCTCTCCTGGTCCCTCAATACCTCCTCTCTGGTGAAGAAGGCCCAGCAGCGCCTATATTTCCTAAGGAGGCTGAAGGGATGTAACCTGTCACCCCTGATCCTCTCTAACTGTTACCGCTGCACTAAAGAGAGCATCCTGACAAACTGTATCACAGTATGGTATGGCAGCTGTAGCTCCTATGACCGGAAAGCCCTGCAGCGGGTAGTCAAAACTGCCCGACGCATTACCGGCACCCGGCTACCAACCATAGAGCACATATACCAGAAACGCTGTCTACGGAGGTCACGGTCCATCATCAGAGGCCCTACCCACCCCAGCCACAGGCTGTTCGCCCTCCTGCCATCTGGGAGACGCTACAGATGCATTCGCACCTGAATGACCAGATTTAGGAACAGCTTCTTTCCCAGGGCTGTCATCCTACTGAACTCCACAAATAAACTCTAAAGCCTGCGCATCTGTCAATGCACTTTATTATGTTTATGTTAATGTATTACAAGCCAAATGAATGTTGAATGTTTAAATGTCTTAATCTAAATGTACACTCTCGGGAGCCGCAAGCCTACACTTCGTTGTACTGCACTTGTGCACTAACAATGACAATAAAGATGATTATGATCATTTTATAACTTGCAGATGATGCGAAACTCGGAAATGTCGTACATAAGAACATAAGAACATAAGAAATAGGAGCAGGAGTAGGCCAATCGGCCCCTCGAGCATTCAATAAGATCATGGCTGATCTGATCCTAACCTCAAATCTTCTATCACTCTCCATCCCACCCGAACCCATGTGATCTCCCGGGAGAGGTGAAAAACCAGATAAAAAAAACCAATGGCCAATTTGGGAGAAAAAATCTGGGAAATTCCTCTCCGACCCATCTAGGCGATCGAAACTCTTCCAGGAGATCACTCTGTCCCTATATTTTCTACAGTACTTACCGTCTGTAAAAGGCGATCTCCACCCCAGCCAGGAACAGGAATAAACCATCTCCTGAATCTAACAGAATTAGACACACGAAATAGGAGCAGGATCAGGCTACACGGCCCCTGGGCCCACTCCGCTACCCACAGGGCCATGACCGTTCCGAACCTAGACTCATGTCCAATTTTCTGCCCGCTCCCCGTAACCCCTAATTTCCTTTACTTCTAGGAAACTATCTGTTTCTGTTTTAAATTTATTTAATGATGTAGCTTCCACAGCTTTCTGGGGCAGCAAATTCCACAAACCTACCACCCTCTTAGTGAAGAAGTTTCTCTTCATCTCAGTTTTGAAAGAGCAGCCCCTTATTTTAAGATTATGCCCCCTAGTTCTAGTTTCACCCATCATTTGGGAACATCCTCACCGCATCCACCCGATCAAGCCCCTTCACAATCTTATATGTTTCAATAAGATCGCCTCTCATTCTTCTGAACTCCAATGAGTAGAGTCCCAACCTACTCAACCTCTCCTCATATGACCACCCCCTCATCCCCGGGATTAACCGAGTGAACCTTCTTTGTACTGACTCGAGAGCAAGTATGTCTTTTCTTAAGTATGGACACCAAAACTGTACGCAGTATTCCAGGTGCGGTCTCACCAATACCTTGTATAACTGCAGCAATACCTCCCTGTTTTTATATTCTATCCCCCTAGCAATAAAAGCCAACATTCCATTGGCCTTCTTGATCACTTGAACACAATGAGGAAGATAGTAACAGTCTTCAGGAGGACATAGGCTGACTGGTCAACATAAGAACATTAGAAAGAGGAGCCATTCAGCCCCTCGAGGCTGCTCCGCCATTCAATAACATCATAGCTGATCATCGGTAAAATAGACATTCATGTAACACCTTCTAACTGACCCTCATTCCTGCAGATACAGTTATCTCCTTATTCAGTTTACTGGTATATTTTGCATTAATAAAATATCATTGGAGCCTAAAACAGACCCTAAATCCCCAGCAAATTTGGCTGGGTATCGACTCTCGTAAAATGTTCCTCGGGCTGGAGGGTCTGAGAGCTTCAGAGAAGTCCCTGACCTGATGCTGAGTTTCCCTGATGGCGATTCTTTCCAAATTCCCACCCCTTCGCTTCCAACTTAACCCGAACTCTGATTCAACTGGGCCCCCTCCTCTGCTCCCTCTTCACCCACGACTGTGTGGCTGTTCATGGTTCCAACACCATCATCAAGTTTGCGGATGATACCACGGTAGTAGGCCAGATCACCAACAACGATGAGTCAGCCTACAGGGAGGAGGTCCAGCATCTCGTGAAGTGGTGCGCCGACAACAACCTGGCCCTTAACATCAAGAAAACCAAAGAAATCATTGTGGACTTCAGGAAGTCTAAAGGCAGAAGTCACACCCCCATCCACATCCATGGGGCTGTGGTGGAAAGGGTGGACAGCTTTAAGTTCCTCGGAGTCCACATCACGGAAGACCTCTCCTGGTCGCTCAATACCTCCTCTCTGGTGAAGAATCACAGAAATCACAGAAACCCCACAGTGCAGATAGAGGCCATTTCGGCCCATCGAGCCTGCACCAACACATATCCCACCCGATCCCCGTAACCCCTACACCAACACATATCCTGCTCTATCCCCGTAACCCCACGTATTTAATCCCCCTTACACTAAGGGTCAATTTATCATAGCCAATCAACCTAACCCGCACATTTTTGGACTGTGGGAGGAAACCGGAGCACCCGGAGGAAACCCACGCAAACACGGGGAGAATGTGCAAAGTCCACACAGACAGTCACCCGAGGCCAGATTCGAACCCGGGTCCCTGGCGCTGTGAGGCAACAGTGCTAACCACTATGCCACCGTGCTGCCCAGCAGCGCCTATATTTCCTAAGGAGGCTGAAGGGATGTAACCTGTCACCCCTGATCCTCTCTAACTTTTACCGCTGCACAATAGAGAGCATCCTGACAAACTGTATCACAGTATGGTATGGCAGCTGTAGCTACTATGACCGGAAAGCCCTGCAACGGGTAGTCAAAACTGCCCAACGATTACCGGCACCCGGCTACCGACCACAGAGCACATCTACCAGAAACGCTGTCTACGGAGATCACAGTCCATCATCAAAGACCCTACCCACCCCAGCCACAGTCTGTTCGCCCTCCTGCCATCTGGGAGACGCTACAGATGCATTCGCACCCGAACGACCAGATTTAGGAACAGCTTCTTTCCCAGGGCTGTCATCCTACTGAACTCCACAAATAAACTCTAAAGCCTGCACATCTGCCAATGCACTTTATTGTGGTCATGTTTATGTTAATGTGTTTCAAGCCAAATGTATGTTGAATGTTTAAATGTCTTAATCTAAGTGTACACTCTCGGGAGCCGCAAGCCTACATTTCGTTGTACTGCACTTGTGCACTAACAATGACAATAAAAGTTGATTTGATTTTTACATGGCCGCTTAAATTTAACACAGTTAATTGTGAAGTGATGCATTTTGGCAGGAAGACTGAGGAGGGGCAATATGAACAAAATGGTACAACTTTAAAGAGACCAACTGGAACAGAGAGACTTAGGGGTGGATGTACATAAATCCTTGAAGATGGCAGAACAAGTGGAGAAGGTTGTTAATAAAGCAGACGTGACCCTGGGCTTTATAAACAGTGGCATAGAGTACAACAACAATGGAGATATGATGAACCTTCATAAAACACTGGTTAGATCCCAACTGGAGTCTTGTGTCCAATCCTGGACACCGCACTTTAGGAAGGATGTCAAGGTCTTGGCGAGCGTGCAGAGGAGATTGACCAGAATGGTTCCAGGGATGAGGGATGTGGCGTGGAGAGACTGGCGAAGCTGGGATTGTTCTCCTTAGAGCAGAGAAGGTTAAGGGGAGATTGACCAGATGGTACCGGGGATGAGGGACTTCAGTTACGTGGAGAGACTGGAGAAGCTGGGGTTGTTCTCCTTAGAGTAGAGAAGGTTATGGGGAGATTGACCAGAATGGTACCAGGGATGAGGGACTTCAGTTATGTGGAGAGACTGGAGAAGCTGGGGTTGTTCTCCTTAGAGCAGAGAAGGTTAAGAGGAGATTGACCAGAATGGTTCCAGGGATGAGGGACTTCAGTGACGTGGAGAGACTGGAGAAGCTGGGGTTGTTCTCCTTAGAGCAGAGAAGGTTTAGGGGAGATTGACCAGAATGGTACCAGGGATGACGGACTTCAGTTACATGGAGAGACTGGAGAAGCTGGGGTTGTTCTCCTTAGAGCAGAGAAGGTTAAGAGGGAGATTGACCAGAATGGTACCAGGGATGAGGGACTTCAGTTACATGGAGAGACTGGAGAAGCTGGGGTTGTTCTCCTTAGAGCAGAGAAGGTTAAGGAGGAGATTGACCAGAATGGTACCAGGGATGAGGGACTTCAGTTATGTGGAGAGACTGGAGAAGCTGGGGTTGTTCTCCTTAGAGCAGAGAAGGTTAAGAGGAGATTGACCAGAATGGTTCCAGGGATGAGGGACTTCAGTGACGTGGAGAGACTGGAGAAGCTGGGGTTGTTCTCCTTAGAGCAGAGAAGGTTAAGGGGAGATTGACCAGAATGGTACCAGGAATGAGGGACTTCAGTTACGTGGAGAGACTGGAGAAGCTGGGGTTGTTCTCCGTAGAGCAGAGAAGGTTAAGGGGAGATTGACCTGAATGGTACCAGGGGTGAGGGACTTCAGTTACATGGAGAGACTGGAGAAGCTGGGGTTGTTCTCCTTAGAGCAGAGAAGGTTAAGGAGGAGATTGACTAGAATGGTACCAGGGATGAGGGACTTCAGTTACGTGGAGAGACTGGAGAAGCTGGAATTATTCTCCTTAGAGCAGAGAAGGTTAAGGGGAGATTGACCAGAATGGTACCAGGGATGACGGACTTCAGTTACGTGGAGAGACTGGAGAAGCTGGGGTTGTTCTCCTTAGAGCAGAGAAGGTTAAGAGGGAGATTGACCAGAATGGTACTAGGGATGAGGGACTTCAGTTATGTGGAGAGACTGGAGAAGCTGGGGTTGTTCTCCTTAGAGCAGAGAAGGTTAAGGAGGAGATTGACTAGAATGGTACCAGGGATGAGGGACTTCAGTTATGTGGAGAGACTGGAGAAGCTGGGGTTGTTCTCCTTAGAGCAGAGAAGGTTAAGGAGGAGATTGACTAGAATGGTACCAGGGATGAGGGACTTCAGTTACTTGGAGAGACTGGAGAAGCTGGGGTTATTCTCCTTAGAGCAGAGAAGGTTAAGGGGAGATTGACCAGAATGGTACCGGGGATGGGGGACTTCAGTTACGTGGAGAGACTGGAGAAGCTGGGGTTGTTCTCCTTAGAGCAGAGAAGGTTAAGGGGAGATTGACCAGAATGGTACCAGGGATGAGGGACTTCAGTTACGTGGAGAGACTGGAGAAGCTGGGGTTGTTCTCCTTAGAGCAGAGAAGGTTAAGGAGGAGATTGACTAGAATGGTACCAGGGATGAGGGTCTTCAGTTATGTGGAGAGACTGGAGAAGCTGGAATTATTCTCCTTAGAGCAGAGAAGGTTAAGGGGAGATTGACCAGAATGGTACCAGGGATGAGGGACTTCAGTTACGTGGAGAGACTGGAGAAGCTGGGGTTGTTCTCCTTAGAGCAGAGAAGGTTAAGGGGAGATTGACCAGAATGGTACCAGGGATGAGGGACTTCAGTTACGTGGAGAGACTGGAGAAGCTGGGGTTGTTCTCCTTAGAGCAGAGAAGGTTAAGGGGAGATTGGATAGAGGTGTTCAAAATCCCAAATGGATTTGATAGAGTAAATAAGGAGGAACTGTTTCCAGTGGCAGGAGGGTCGAGAACCAGAGGACACAGATTGAAGATAATCGGTAAAAGAACCAGAGGGGGAGATGAGGAGAATGTTTTTCCCGCAGCGAGTTGTTGTGATCTGGAACGCGCTGCCTGAAAGGGCGGTGGAAGCAGATTCAATAGTAACTTTCAAAGGGAATTTGGAAAAAATACTTGAATTAATAAAAATACCAGGGAGTGGAATTAATTGGACAGCTCTACTAACGAGCCGGTACAGGCACGATGGGCTCGAATGGCCTCTTCTGGGCTTTATCACTCTATGATTCTATAATCACCTGCGCCTTAAACAATCAGGAACTGAATGAGGCGGAAGGCAAAGAGTTCCAGGGATACAAATAATTACAATCAGTATCACAGGCCAGCGAAGCAATTAAAATGCTAATGACGAACTGGGGTTTATTTCATGAGAACATAAGAAATAGGAGCAGGAGTAGGCCAATCGGCCCCTCGAGCCTGCTCCGCCATTCAATAAGATCATGGCTGATCTGATCCTAACCGCCAATCCACTATCACAGAACCATCTCCTGAATCTAACAGAATTAGACACACGAAATAGGAGCAGGATCAGGCTACACGGCCCCTGGGCCCGCTCCGCTACCCACAGGGCCATGACCGATCCGGACCTAGGCTCATGTCCAAATTCCTGCCCGCTCCCCGTAACCCTTAATTCCCTTTACTTCTAGGAAACTGTCTATTTCTGTTTTAAATTTATGTAATGATGTAGCTTCTACAGCTTTTTGGGGCAGCATATTCCATGGACCTACCACCCTCTGAGTGAAGTAGTTCCTCCTCATCTCAGTTTTGAAAGAGCAGCCCCTTATTCTAAGACTATGCCCCCTAGTTCTAGTTCGATGTTTCTATGCCAGTGCTGCAAAGGACAGGTGCCTGGCCCTTCGGTGTGCACACTGGCATCTACCCACACTCAAATGGTGTCAGTATGGGAGCCAGGATGGGTCCTAGCCTGGCTGTCTTTTCGCGGGATACGTGGAACGTTGTATAGAAATATAGAAACATAGAAGTTAGGAGCAGGAGTAGGCCATTCAGCCCCTCGAGCCTGCTCCGCCATTCAATGAGATCATGGCTGATCATCCAAATTCAGTACCCTGTCCCTGCCTTCTCCCCATACCCCTTGATCCCTTTAGCCTTAAGAAATATATCCAACTCTTTCTTGAATATATTTAATGAATTGGCCTCTACTGCCTTCTGTGGTAGAGAATTCCACAGGTTCACCACTCTCTGGGTGAAGAAATTCCTCCTCATCTCAGTCCTAAATGTCCTACCCCTTATCCTTAGACTGTGACCCCTGGTTCTGGACTCCCCGACCATCGGGAACATCCTTCCTGCATCTAGTCTGTCTAGTCCTGTTAGAATTTTAAAAGTTTCAATGAGATCCCCTCTCATTCTTCTAAAATCTAGCGAATATAAGCCTAATCGACTCAATCTCTCCTCATACGTCATTCCTGCCATCCCAGGTATCAGTCTGGTCAATCTTTGCTGAACTCCTTCCATGGCAAGAACATCCTTCCTCAGATAAGGCGGCCAAAACTGCACACAATACTCGAGGTGTGGTCTCACCAAGGCCCTGTACAACTGCAGCAAGACATCCTTGTTCCTGTACTCGAACCCTCTCGCTACGAAGGCCAACATACCATTTGCCTTCTTAACCGCCTGCTGCACCTGCATGCTTACCTTCAGCGACTGGTGCACAAGAACCAATGTTCCAATCCTGGGTTAGTGTAATGATGCGCTGTTAGATCGAGATAGAAGCCTTACACCGTGCAATGTGTTATTATAGGGTTCAACCAGCGGATCTCCCTTGGCATTGCTCCTGGGTTAGTGTGATGATGCGCTGTTAGATCGAGATAGGAACCTTACACTGTGCAATGTGTCAGTATAGGGCGTAACCAGCGGATCTCCCTTGGCATTGCTCCTGAGTTAGTGTGATGATGCGCTGTTAGATCGAGATAGGAACCTTACACCGCGCAATGTGTCAGTATGGGGTGTAACCAGCAGATCTCCCTTGGCATTGCTCCTGGGTTAGTGTGATGATGCGCTGTTAGATCGAGATAGGAACCTTACACCGCGCAATGTGTCAGTATAGGGTGTAACCAGCAGATCTCCCTTGGCATTGCTCCTGAGTTAGTGTGATGATGCGCTGTTAGATCGAGATAGGAACCTTACACTGTGCAATGTGTCAGTATAGGGCGTAACCAGCGGATCTCCCTTGGCATTGCTCCTGGGTTAGTGTGATGATGCGCTGTTAGATCGAGATAGGAACCTTACACTGTGCAATGTGTCATTATAGGGTATCACTAACAGATCTCCCTTGGCATTGCTCCTGGGTTAGTGTGATGATGCGCTGTTAGATCGAGATAGGAGATCTTTTATTGACACAATCTGGATTGCAACATTTCCTGCCCAATAGTGTTATAGTTTTAAAAAATAGACGAGAGATCAGTATACGGTATAAAAAAGGTTTATTTTCTTGCAGAGTTTTGATACTTATAACAATACGGATGCAACACGCAACATCCATGTTATACTATCCTCTTAACAACAGATGAGAGAAAGCTAGATAATAATATGTGACAATTAACAACATATATTAACATTTAAAAAATTCACCGTGAGACTACATAGAGAGCAGTGCACGTGGTCCTATGCCCAAGACGCACGAGTAAAGAACTCTTCGGGAATCGGGAGCGATCACCTCTCCCGGAAGGTGTTTAAAGCCTCCACTGGGCTTTGCCTTTTAGTCCTGTCTGATATCACGTTAAGAACAAGCGCACGTTGCCCAATTCTTACAGAGACGGGCCCCAGACTGCTGTACACACCCAGCCAGCGGTGCATTCCCTGATCAATGCCCGAATCCGTCGTCTAAACGTTCATCCTCCTCCACTGTTAGCTCTGCCATCAAAAGGGTAGGATTTACCAGAGCAGGCATTAATCCAATGCTGCTCTAACCGTGCAGGTTCACCCTAATTGTTGCAGTCACTGATCTTTATTGTGCAATTAAAAAAATTAATGTAAAAATATATTCTGATATCTTTCTATCAAAAGTTGTTGGGGGCGTGAACGAGAGTCGTAAAATGACCCAATTTCCGCTCCCCCCCCCGATGTCTATTGACAGGACTGGACAGACTAGATGCAGGAAGGCTGTTCCCAATGGTCGGGGAGTCCAGAACCAGGGGTCACAGTCTAAGGATAAGGGGTAAGCCATTTAGGACAGAAATGAGGAGGAATTTCTTCACCCAGAATTTGCAAAATGGGACAAACACCCAATTGAGATCCTACATGCAGAATTCTGTAAAAGTATCCTCCGGACTCAAAGGAAAACAGTAAACAATGCATGCAGGGCAGAACTAGGCCAATATCCATTAATAATCACTATCCAAAAAAAGAGCCACCAAATTTTGGAAACACCTAGAAATGAGCAACCCCCAATGCTATCATTACGAAGCCCTGAAATGCCAAGAGATTACCATAAAGAAGAATACCCTCAGTCAACTAGTCCTGGGACTCAGTGAAGTAACTACTAACACTACTAACAATAACCAGCCCCAGGACAGTGACAGCGTAACACAAAGAATTCGACCCAACACAATCGTCGCTAAGCAAAAGGAAAAATATCTGACATATTGGGCAGAAACAACAAAAACCCAAAGCAAACTCAATTGCTACTTGGCCCTAAACAGACAATACAACATAGCTGATTACCTGACCATGGTAAAGGACAGCAAACTGAGAAAAATCTTGACAATGTACAGACTTAGTGAACATAGCCTGGCCATCGAAAAAGGTAGACACAGGCAGACCTGGCTACCAAGAGAGGACAGGATATGCTCCCACTGCAGTCAGGGAGTGGTGGAGACAGAGATGCACTTCCTCACAGCTTGTAGAAAATATCAGGGCATAAGGGAGAATTTCTACCCAAAATTTACAAAAATATGCCCGGAATTCAGAAATTTGAATGACGACCAAAAACTCCCATACCTACTAGGGGCAGAGAGAAACTGTGTAACACTAGCGGCACACTATGTTACAGCTTGCCATAAACAGAGGGACAACCACTAAATATAAGATAAGAGTATATATAAATTATATGAAAGTATATTTATACACTCAGGGATATATCTGTTTATACACTGTATGGATAGATCTGTATTTTTGTGAACAAACATGAATGTTTTCCGATGCTTTGGCAACATAAGATGCAACTTGTCATGCCAATAAAGTGATTTGAATTGAATTGAATTGAATTGAGTGGTGAACCTGTGGAATTCTCTACCACAGAAGGCAGTGGAGGCCAATTCATTAAATATATTGAAGCAGGAGTTGGATATATTTCTTAAGGCTAAAGGGATCAAGGGGTATGGGGAGAAAGCAGGGACCGGGTACTGAAATTGGATGATCAGCCATGATCGCATTGAATGGCGAAGCAAGCTCGAGGGGCCGAATGGACTACTCCTATTTTCTATGGTTCTATCTGTGTATCTATGACTGTACCCGGAGATTCGCCTGACTATTGTCTTCATAGTTACATACAGGAGAGGATAAAGAAGGGAATGCAAAGTGGTTTGGGGAAGCAGTGAAGGAAACCTGGCTCAGACACGATGGGTTCACAGAAATCACAGAAATCACAGAAACCCCACAGTGCAGATAGAGGCCATTTCGGCCCATCGAGCCTGCACCGACACATATCCCACCCCATCCCCGTAACCCCGCGTATTTAATCCCCCTAACACTAAGGGTCAATTTATCATAGCCAATCAACCTAACCCGCACACCTTTGGACTGTGGGAGGAAACCGGAGCACCCGGTTGAATGGTCTCCTCCTGCGGCATACCATCCCAAGTCTAATCGTGGCCCCCGCACTTACTAGCAGCCCAGGCTGGGTTCAGTTGACTCTGCATAGACCACGGGTGCAGTCTGGACCTTTCCTGGCTTGCCACGTTTTCCCTCCGCTGTACTCTGAGCCGCCTCTGGTCCTGGGACTGAGATTCCAGGTGCCCTGATCACATCGTACACTGTTGATGGCAACGCCAAATCCTCAGCACGACTCTCAACCTACAGAGCAAAGCAGAAAGGTTTGAGTCGAATCAAAGCAACCTCCCCAAACATCACAAGTTCCCCAGTAACTGGGCCTGACAAGTTGGCACAATTACATAGGATAAGGCCATTCGGCCCAACCAGCCAGTGCCGGCATTAATGCTCCACTCGAGCCTCCTCCCGTCTTGCCTCATCTCACTTTATCAGCGTAACATAAGAACATAAGAAGTAGGAGCAGGAGTAGGCCATACGGCCCCTCGGGCCTGCTCCGCCATCCAATAGGATTATGGCTGATCTGAATCCAGACTCATGTCCACTTCCCTGCCCTCTCCCTGTAACCCCTAATTCCCTTATCTGCTAGGAAACTGTCTATCTCCAGAATGGTACCAGGGATGAGGGACTTCAGTTACATGGAGAGACTGGAGAAGCTGGGGTTGTTCTCCTTAGAGCAGAGAAGGTTAAGGGGAGATTGACCAGAATGGTACCGGGGATGAGGGACTTCAGTTACGTGGAGAGACTGGAGAAGCTGGGGTAGATCTCCTTAGAGCAGAGAAGGTTAAGGGGAGATTGACCAGAATGTTACCGGAGATGAGGAACTTCACTTACGTGGAGAGACTGGAGAAGCTGGGGTTGTTCTCCTTAGAGCAGAGAAGGTTAAGAGGAGATTGACCAGAATGGTACCAGGGATGAGGGACTTCAGTTACGTGGAGAGACTGGAGAAGCTGGGGTTGTTCTCCTTGAAGCAGAGAAGGTTAAGGGGAGATTGATCAGAATGGTTCCAGGGATGAGGGACTTCAGTTACGTGGAGAGACTGGAGAAGCTGGGGTTGTTCTCCTTAGAGCAGAGTAGGTTAAGGGGAGATTGACCAGAATGGTTCCAGGGATGAGGGGCTTCAGTTACGTGGAGAGACTGGAGAAGCTGGTATTGTTCTCCTTGGAGCAGAGAAGGTTAAGAGGAGATTGACCAGAATGGTACCGGGGATGAGGGACTTCAGTTACGTGGAGAGACTGGAGAAGCTGGGATTGTTCTCCTTAGAGCAGAGAAGGTTAAGGGGAGATTGATCAGAATGGTACCAGGGATGAGGGGCTTCAGTTACGTGGAGAGACTGGAGAAGCTGGGGTTGTTCTCCTTAGAGCAGAGAAGGTTAAGGGGAGATTGACCAGAATGGTACCAGGGATGAGGGACTTCAGTTACGTGGAGAGACTGGAGAAGCTGGGGTTGTTCTCCTTAGAGCAGAGAAGGTTAAGGGGAGATTGACCAGAATGGTACCAGGGATGAGGGGCTTCAGTTACGTGGAGAGACTGGAGAAGCTGGGATTGTTCTCCTTGGAGCAGTGAAGGTTAAGGGGAGATTGATCAGAATGGTACCAGGGATGAGGGGCTTCAGTTACGTGGAGAGACTGGAGAAGCTGGGGTTGTTCTCCTTAGAGCAGAGAAGGTTAAGGGGAGATTGACCAGAATGGTACCAGGGATGAGGGACTTCAGTTACATGGAGAGACTGGAGAAGCTGGGGTTGTTCTCCTTAGAGCAGAGAAGGTTAAGGGGAGATTGACCAGAATGGTTCCAGGGATGAGGGACTTCAGTTACGTGGAGAGACTGGAGGGTTAACCCACTCCGATAGGGAACATAAGAACATAAGAAGTAGGAGCAGGAGTAGGCCATACGGCCCCTCGGGCCTGCTCCGCCATTCAATAGGATCATGGCTGATCGGAACCTGGACTCACCTCCACTTCCCTGCCCTCTCCCCGTAACCCCTAATTCCCTTATCTGCTAGGAAACTGTCTGTCTCCGTTTTAAATCTATTTAATGTTGCAGCTTCCACAGCTCTCTGGGGTAGCAAATTCCATAGATTTACTACCCTCTGAGTGAAGAAGTTTCTCCTCATCTCAGTTTTGAAAGGGCAGCCCCTTATTCTAAGATTATGCCCCCTAGTTCTAGTCTCACCCATCAGTGGAAACATCCTCCCCGCATCCACCCGATCAAGCCCCCTCACAATCTTATATGTTTCGATAAGATCGCCTCTCATTCTTCTGAACTCCAATGAGTAGAGTCCCAACCTACTCAACCTTTCCTCATACGTCAACCCCCTCATCTCCGGAATCAACCGAGTGAACCTTCTCTGAACCGCCTCGAGAGCAAGTATATCTTTTCTTAAATATGGAAACCAAAACTGCACGCAGTATTCCAGGTGTGGCCTCACTGATACCCTGTATAACTGCAGCAAGACTTCCCTGTTTTTATACTCCATCCCCCTTCCAATAAAAGCCAAGATTCCATTGGCCTTCCCGATCACCTGCTGCACCTGCATACTAACCTTCTGTGTTTCATGCACCAGGACCCCCAGATCCCTTTGTACTGTAGCACTTTGCAGTTTCTCTCCATTTAGATTATAACTTGCTCTTTGATTTTTTCTGCCAAAGTGCATAACCTCACACTTTCCAACATTATATTGCATCTGCCAAATCTCTGCCCACTCACTTAGCCTGTCTATGTCCTTATGCCCACTATTCCCGTCTCCCTCATGTGTTTGTCCAGCCTCCCCTTAAATGCCTCTATACTATTGGCTCCAACCACTCCCTGTGGTAGCGAGTTCCACATTCTCACCACTCTCTGGGGAAAGAAGTTTCTTCTGAATTCCCTATTGGATTTCTTGGTGACTAGATACAGCAAGGATGTCTTGCTGCAGTTGTACAGGGCCTTTGCGAGACCACACCTTGAGTGTTGTGTGCAGTTTTGGTCACCTTATCTGAGGAAGGATGTTCTTGCCACGGAGGGAGTGCAGTGAAGATTCACCAGGCTGATACCTGGGATGGCAGGAATGACGTATGAGGAGAGATTGGGTCGATTGGGCTTATACTCGCTGGAGTTTAGAAGAATGAGAGGGGATCTCATTGAAACTTATAAAATTCTAACAGGACTGGACAGACTAG
>NW_028225184.1:13408933-13418933 GCF_052327205.1 Somniosus microcephalus
AACACTCCCAGGGCAGGTACAGCACGGGTTAGATACAGAGTAAAGCTCCCTCTACACTGTCCCCATCAAACACTCCCAGGGCAGGTACAGCACAGGGTTAGATACAGAGTAAAGCTCCCTCTACCCTGTCCCATCAAACACTGCCAGGGCAGGTACAGCACGGGGTTAGATACAGAGTAAAGCTCCCTCTACACTGTCCCATCAAACACTCCCAGGGCAGGTACAGCACGGGTTAGATACAGAGTAAAGCTCCCTCTACACTGTCCCATCAAACACTCCCGGTGCGGGGAGAACACGTGACTGTCTAATACCTGAATGTATTTGCTCATTTCTCTCAGTGTGACACTCACCAGTCGCGGTTACATTACAGACATCACCCAGCTGGATCTGTGCAGTGCTCTCACTGACTGGGTTCCTGGACGCACACCGGTACACACTGTCCTCAGCCTCTCCTGTGAAATAAAGGGTCAACTGCTCTCCGTGTTCGGAGAGCCGATGGCTGCTGTCGTTTCCCACTGCTTCTGGGCCGCTCCACCATCTGAAGTTGATGTGATCGCCTGAGGTCACGGAGCAGGTCAGGGTGATGTTGCAGTTCCCCATGGTTTTCAGAATCGAGATGGTCGTTCCTGACACAGCCTCTGCCGTTCGGATAGAGAGACAAAAGACAGGTGAGGAAATAATGGAGGCCCTTGTGGGACATCTCAATACCCAACACTCCCGCGCCTTTTTCCGACTCTCGCGATGTGAAGGAATAGCCATGATTCAGAGAAATACATGATACTCTGTGCAGAATTCTGATATTATTAATAAAAGACGTACTGGATTATTATCTGAACGGCAATAGATTGGGAGAAGGGGAAGTGCAACGAGACCTGGGCGTCCTTGTGCACCAGTCGCTGAAGGTAAGCATGCAGGTGCAGCAGGCGGTTAAGTAGGCAAATGGTATGTTGGCCTTCGTAGCGAGAGGGTATGAGTACAGGAACAAGGATGTCTTGCTGCAGTTGTACAGGCCCTTGGTGAGGCCACATCTTGAGTATTGTGTGGAGTTTTGGTCGCCTTATCTGAGGAAGGATGTGCTTGCCATGGAAGGAGTGCAACGAAGATTCACCAGGCTGATACCTGGGATGGCAGGAATGACGTATGAGGAGAGATTGGGTCGATTGGGCTTGTACTCGCTGGAGTTTAGAAGAATGAGAGGGGATCTGATTGAAACTTATAAAATTCTAACAGGACTGGACAGACTAGATGCAGGAAGGATGTTCCCGATGGTCGGGGAGTCCAGAACCAGGGGTCACAGTCTAAGGATAAGGGGTAGGCCATTTAGGACAGAGATGAGGAGGAATTTCTTCACCCAGAGAGTGGTGAACCTGTGGAATTCTCTCCCACAGAAGGCAGTGGAGGCCAATTCATTAAATATATTCAAGAAAGAGTTGGATATATTTCTTAAGGCTAAGGGGATCAAGGGATATGGGGAGAAGGCAGGGACCGGGTACTGAATTTGGATGATCAGCCATGATCGCATTGAATTGCGGAGCAGGCTCGAGGGGCCGAATGGCCGACTCCTGCTCCTATCTTCTATGTTTCTATGTTTGTGTATGTAACACAACGGAAGACCCAAGTGAAGTGTGAAGAGCTAACACGTTCGAACAGGAACATAAAATATTGATTCAACCATGTGCCTTTGAAAAAGTAACATCAAAATAAGACAGGAACCCTAAGATGCAACCAATTGAGATAGCTAGAAATGGATGAACCACCCTGGTCAAAGTGTCTTTAATTTAGATATAGTAAATACCATACCAGCAAGAATGCTTTGAAGACTTCAGTAGAGACATTGGGCTAGAAATTCAGTTTTTTTGCGCCAGCCGTTAGCGCCTTAGGAGGAGTAGATGTGGAGCGCTTGGCGCTTAGCGCCCGGCCGCAGCGCGATCTGCGCCTCGCCCCAACTTCAGTAGACATTTAGCGCCGGCGCAAAGTCTTTGCGCGCGCTCAGCTGCGCGCGCAGACCATGACGTCATTTCCTCGTGCAACGCCCTTTGTGCGGCCCGCAACCGGATCTTCAGTCGCGCCGGCCCGTTGTGCGCCTGGCGGCCCTAGCGACTGTTGAGTCGAACGGTGCTCAGCCGATGCGGGCCGCGGGGAGCGCAAATTAAAGGGCACTCCTGCAGTATTTTTGCAACACCCCTTCTTTGTGAGCGACAAAGGTAGATTTGGGAGGAGGAGGAGGAGGAGGAGGAGGATATGATGATGATGATTGGTGTGCCGGTACCACATAACAAACTGATGGAGAGAAGCCCTCCAAAAACACAAATACACCAGTCTCGGCCTTTCAAAAAAACAAATCCACCCTCCCCCTTTAAGAGCTCACCGGAGCCAGAGTGTCTGCCGTCAATCAGCAGCTCGCCGCACCTGCCCTGCGCCCAGCTTCCGGTGTTAGCGCCCCGGGGCCGCCGGCTTAGCGCCTAATGATAGTCGTGCATCACCTGGTTTAGCGCAGCAGCAACCTCTTAGGGCGGTGCGACTGAATATCGGCGAAGGGGGCTCGACTTTGCGCCGGGCGCAAACTTTAGCGGCCGCCCCACTTTACTGCCCCAAAAGTGGCTATACTGAATTTCTAGGCCATTGTGTTTGTATTAAGCATGGGCCACCATGGAGACTCAATGGGGTCGATTTTCACTGCCCCCGTGGAGTCGGGATTGGAGGCGTGCGGTGGGTTAAAGCCCCGAATTCGGGGGTCCCGACACCATCCCGCCCCCAACCCGCCTCCATGTAAGTTTCAAAGGAGGCGGGTACCCGCCCCGCACTGGGACCCGCCTCCCCGAGGCGGGAAGCGGATTAGTGCCAATTAAATGCCTGTTGACAGGTAGTTAACAGGCAGTTTTGAGCCTAATCCCTATATTAAAGCTTGAAGTGAGAGATTCTCGACGGCTCCAAACCACGCCAAGTTAGAGGAGTCGGGCCGTCGGGTTGAAGGACTTGGAGGGGTCGAGATGTCGGTGTTCAGGTGAGTGATCAAATCAATCAAATCAACTTTTTTTGTCATTGTTAGTACACAAGTGCAGTACAACGAAATGTAGGCTTGCGGCTCCCGAGAGTGTACGTTTAGATTAAGACATTTAAACATTCAACATACATTTGGCTTGTAATACATTAACATAAACATGACCATAATAAAGTGCATTGACAGATGCGCAGGCTTTAGAGTTTATTTGTGGAGTTCAGTAGGATGACAGCCCTGGGAAAGAAGCTGTTCCTGAATCTGGTCGTTCGGGTGCGAATGCATCTGTAGCATCTCCCAGATGGCAGGAGGGCGAACAGACTGTGGCTGGGGTGGGTAGGGTCTTTGATGATGGACCGTGACCTCCGTAAACAGCGTTTCTGGAATATGTGCTCTATGGTCGGTAGCCGGGTGCCGGTAATGCGTTGGGCAGTAAATTACCTGTACTGGGATGAGATGAAGAGGGGTGGGAGGAGTCTCCTGTCGAGCATAAGCACCGGCACAGATTGGTTGAGCCGAATGGCCTGTTTCTGATCTGTAGACTTGATGGGCTGGATTTTCATTGAGGAGGCGGGTAGGAGGCGGAACTACAACTTTCGGGGTTGTAGTCCCGCCCAGCGGGCTCAGCAGGCCAATTAAGGGCCACCCGGCAACAGGTGACGTCACAGGCTGAAATTTCATTTGTCAAGAGGTTTTGACAGATGAAATATCAGCGTTTGAAAGCCCTTTGAAGTTGTCAAACACTGACAGTCTTACTTCTAACCTGAGTCCTTCTCCACAGACTCAGTTAGAAATCTCTCCTGCACAGAAAGCTGAAGGCTGTCACTTTTGACAGCTCGTGGCCATTCTGCTTTCTGTGCCGGTGAGATGAGCGACACCCGAGACCTAAAGGAAGGAAGGCTGTAAAGGTAAATAAAACTTCTTTAAACACTTTACACACACCAAACACACTTAACTCTGCACTCATGCACCCATCGCTCACCTGAACACCGGACATCTCGACCCCTCCAAGTCATTCATCCCGACGGCACGCCTCGCTAACTTGGCGTGATTTGGAGCCATCAGGAATCCCACACTTCACCAATGAAAATAGGGATTAGGCTAAAAACTGCCTGTTAACTACCTGTTAACAGGCAGTTAATTGGCATTAATCCCTTCCCGCCTCGGGGAGGCGGGTCCCAGTGCGGGTCGGGTACCCGCCCCCTTTGAAACTGGCATGGAGGCGGGTTGGGGGGCGGGATGGGTTCATGCCCCCGATTTCGGGATTTTAACCCCCCCCACACGCCTCCGCAGCCCAATAAAAATCCTGCCCAATGTATCTCATCGCTCCAATAGAAACAGGTTAACTCTGGGATGGAGTAAAGATGATTATTTCTCATCCATACCACTACCAACTGTAACTGAGATCCCTAAAGCTGACAGACTAAGCGGAGACATTCAGTAAAGCCCAGGAATGGGCGGTAAATTTAGAAACGTTTGAGATTTAGAGCCAGACGCTAATTATTCCGACTGCACGCCAAATTCAATCTCATTGCTGAAACATAGGAACATCGAAGATAGGAGCAGGAGTAGGCCATTCGGCCCCTCGAGCCTGCTCCGCCATTCAATGCGATCATGGCTGATCATCCAAATTCAGTACCCGGTCCCTGCCTTCTACCCATATCCCTTGATCCCCTTTAGCCTTAAGAAATATATCCAATTCCTTCTTGAATATATTTAATGAATTGGCCTCTACTGCCTTGTGTGGTAGAGAATTCCACAGGTTCACCACTCTCTGGGTGAAGAAATTCCTCCTCTGTCCTAAATGACTTACCCCTTATCCTTAGACTGTGACCCCTGGTTCTGGACTCCCTGGCCATCGGGAACATCCTTCCTGCATCTAGTCTGTCCAGTCCTGTCAGTATTTTATGTTTCAATGAGATCCCCTCTCATTCTTCTGAACTCCAGCGAGTATAAGCCCAATCGACCCAATCTCTCCTCATACGTCATTCCTGCCATCCCAGGTATCAGCCTGGTGAATCTTCGCTGAACTTCCTCCATGGCAAGAACATCCTTCCTCAGATAAGGCGACCAAAACTGCACACAATACTCCAGGTGTGGTCGCACCAAGGCCCTGTACAACTGTAGCAAGACATCCTTGCTCCTGTACTCAAACCCTCTCACTACGAAGGCCAACATACCATTTGCCTTCTTAACCGCCTGCTGCGCCTGCATGCTTACCTTCAGCGACTGGCGCACAAGGACACCCAGGTCTCGTTGCACTTCCCCTTCTCCCAATCTATTGCCATTCAAATAATAATCTGCCTTCCTGTTTTTGCCACCAAAGTGGATAACTTCTCATTTATCCACATTATATTGCATCTGCTATGCTTCTGCCCAATCACCCAACCTGTCCAAATCATACTGGAGTTTCTCGGCATCCTCCTTACAGCACACACGCCCACCCAGCTTTGTGTCATCTGCAAACTTGGAGATATTGCATCCAATTCCCTCGTCTAGATCATGAATATATATTGTGAATAGCTGGGGTCCTAGGACCGATCCCTGCGGTACCCCACTAGTCACTGCCTGCCACTCGGAAAACGACCCGTTTATTCCAACTCTTTGCTTTCTGTCTGCCAACCAGTTCTCTATCCAAGTCAATACCTTGCCCCCAATCCCATGTGCCTTAACGAAAGAAAGGATTGGAGCGCTAAATCAAGCGGTAAAGGCCTAGCTCAGTGGCGTTAAACTCAAAGCGCTGAGCAATATCGGGTGCAGTCTACTCTCAAGTCATCATCGCTACAGGCCTTTCCCAGCACTTAAAGGGGAGGTTCATTGATGCTGCAGCACCTCATTCTCAGCATTGCTGGCTGTGCAGCTGCCTCAACAAGGAGGGGCACAACAAGGAGGAGGAGCCGGAGGACTGAAGCAGGTCATGGCAGATCCACCTCAGTCGGGTGGGCAGGGTGAGTGAATGCTTCACCAAATGCTACATACCACCATCTGTACCACAAGCTTCACACACTGCCCAGAGCACCAGACCCCCCCCAGCGCTCACCCACCAACAATCTCTGCCTACCAAGACTCACACCCACATCTCACACCTTGCACACAATGACAGCTATTCAACTGTGGCAGGCACAAGGGTCATTAGTTATTGGAATGAATGTGATATGTGTGATATGTTTAAGCATAAATTTATTAACGGAGTTTGCAATATTTTGTGGTTTCCCTCATTTCACCTTTGCACTCAGGAGAACGCTGTGATATGGCATGACACAGGGATGGTATGATGGGCATCTGGTGAGCAAAAGGGATCTGGGGTTTTAGTCATCCTGGTGTGAGGCTGGAGGTTTGTTTGGAGGAGGTGGCAGAGTTCTGTGACCACCAACTTGGTGATGCGAAGCTGTCTAATACACTGCTCCTTGTTTCACTGAAGGTTGGAGAAGTGCTGTCAGAATACCCTCAGAGGGTAAGGCCTCCTGTTGAGAGCCCTGATGGCCCTTCTCCTCCCTCTGGCCACATGTTCCAATCTTTCTCGCTCCCTCCGCTCCCTCCGCAGTAGATCCTGCAGGACGGGTTCGACTGCCAGTACAGCCCCCATTAATGCAACCAAGTGCAGCACTTTGGTATGTTCTGAGAATAAATGTAACTAATTGTTAGGAGCCACAACACTCCTGATACTAAACAACCTTGAAATGACTGAATTAAACTGTCGCACAATGCCATACTGACAAGGATGCAGTGAAACAGCACCAACCTGACAGCTGCGACTCATTACCCATGATCCCTATAAGTAGCGCACCTGGAGCTGGCTTCCGCCTGCCTGATGCCTCCTCTCACTGTCGCTGTCGGGGCGAGGCGCTAAGGCAGGGGCGATAATCAATTTCGCAGATCGGGCACCCAATGAGCATTGCACACTCACTGATGTCACAATCTGGCTGATGCTGAATTCCCCAGTGCTCACTCGTAGCGGCTGCGCTATGGGGAGACTGGGTTTGTTGTACGTCACAGGATTCACCTCACCGGGGCGCTACTGCATCAGCGCCACATTAGCACCCACCACCGCCTGGTGCTAACGGGAGGTGCTAAACAACTGAATAATTCCCTCTTGGATTCGAACAGAAGATTGATTGAGATCTGGTTAACTGCAACTCACAGACTGGCCATTCAGCCCTCCTGGTCCGTGCCGGTGTTTATGCTCCACACGAGCCTCCTCCCATCCCCCTTCATCTCAACCCATCAACCTATCCTTCGATTCCTTTCTTCCTCATGTTCCGATCTCCTCTGATCTTGGAGTTTACCCTCTTCCCAGTCGAGGGATGAAACGGCCACAGGCACCTGGTCAGGTGTCCAGGGACGTACTGGGTGTTTACCCCAGTCTCAGTCTGCCTCAGCCCCATTACCCTGAGACCAGTGACCCCAGTATGGACACTGGTAATCAGGAGGGCTTCAATAATCTCTGTAACCTACAATATCAACCCTCACCCATTAATTAGTGGCGTATCAGTAACCGGGCATGTCCAATAGAATCTCACTCACCATACACGTCCAGTTGAACCATCCCTCGCATTTCATCTCCTGAATCTGATCCTACAATCACCTCGTAAACACCAGCATCCTCTCTCTGTAAGACACTGATATGCAGACTGAAATTCTCCAGATGAAGATTAAGCCGATTCTTGTACTCCTCCGCACCAAAATAGTCAACGCTCTCCTTAATGTATCTGGCTATTCTGAATATAGGTGCTGTTCGTTTCCATAAAACCTCAACATTATTCCATCCAGGTGGGATCCCAATGGGTAAGGAAACCGCCTGACCCAGCGTCCCATTCACACGGTAAGGGGGCGTCACAGGTTCAGCTAAAGTAACAAGAGGAGACAGTCAGTGTGGGCAGAACAAAGACAAGCTCAGTGACTGAACAAAGTATTGCATATATATAAAACCCAGTGTCCCATCAAACACTCCCAGGGCAGGTACAGCACAGGGTTAGATACAGAGTAAAGCTCCCTCTACACTGTCCCATCAAACACTCCCAGGGCAGGTACAGCACGGGTTAGATACAGAGTAAAGCTCCCTCTACACTGTCCCATCAAACACTCCCAGGGCAGGTACAGCACGGGTTAGATACAGAGTAAAGCTCCCTCTACACTGTCCCCATCAAACACTCACAGGGCAGGTATAGCACGGGTTAGATACAGAGTAAAGCTCCCTCTACACTGTCCCATCAAACACTCCCAGGGCAGGTACAGCACGGGGTTAGATACAGAGTAAAGCTCCCTCTACACTGTCCCATCAACCACACCCAGGGCAGGTACAGCACAGGTTTAGGTACAGAGTAAAGCTGCCTCTACACTGTCCCATCAAACATTCCCAGGGCAGGTACAGCACGGGGTTAGATACAGAGTAAAGCTCCATCTACACTGTCCCATCAAACACTCCCAGGGCAGGTACAGCATGGGTTAGATACAGAGTAAAGCTCCATCTACACTGTCCCATCAAAAACTCCCAGGGCAGGTACAGCACGGGGTTAGATACAGAGTAAAGCTCCCTCTACACTGTCCCATCAAACACTCCCAGGGCAGGTACAGCACGGGGTTAGATACAGAGTAAAGCTCCATCTACACTATCCCATCAAACACTCCCAGGGCAGGTACAGCACGGGTTAGATACAGAGTAAAGCTCCCTCTACACTGTCCCATCAAACACTCCCAGGGCAGGTACAGCATGGGGTTAGATATAGAGTAAAGCTCCCTCTACACTGTCCCATCAAACACTCCCAGGGCAGGTACAGCATGGGGTTAGATACAGAGTAAAGCTCCCTGTACATTGTCCCATCAAACACTCCCAGGGCAGGTACAGCACGGGATTAGACACAGAGTAAATCTACCTCTACACTGACCCATGAAACACTCCCAGGGCAGGTACAGCACGGGTTAGATACAGAGTAAAGCTCCCTCTACACTGTCCCATCAAACACTCCCAGGGCAGGTACAGCACGGGGTTAGATACAGAGTAAAGCTCCCTCTACACTGTCCCATCAAACACTCCCAGGGCAGGTACAGCACGGGGTTAGATACAGAGTAAAGCTCCCTCTACACTGTCCCATCAAACACTCCCAGGGCAGGTACAGCACGGGGTTAGATACAGAGTAAAGCTCCATCTACACTGTCCCATCAAACACTCCCAGGGCAGGTACAGCACGGTGTTAGATATAGAGTAAAGCTCCCTCTACACTGTCCCATCAAACACTCCCAGGGCAGGTACAGCACGGGTTAGATACAGAGTAAAGCTCCCTCTGCACTATCCCATCAAACACTCCCAGGGCAGATACAGCACGGGGTTAGATACAGAGTAAAGCTCCCTTAACACATTTCCATCAAACACTCCCAGTGCAGGCATAGCGTGGGTTAGATACAGAGTAAAGCTCCCTCTACACTGTCCCATCAAACACTCCCAGGGCAGGTACAGCACGGGGTTAGATACAGAGTAAAGCTCCCTCTACACTGTCCCATCAAACACTCCCAGGGCAGGTACAGCACGGGGTTAGACACAGAGTAAAGCTCCCTCTACACTGTCCCATCAAACACTCACAAGGCAGGTACAGCACGGGGTTAGATACAGAGTAAAGCTCCCTCTACACTGTCCCATCAAACACTCCCAGGGCAGGTACAGCACGGGGTTAGACACAAAGTAATGCTCCCTCTACACTGTCCCATCAAACACGCCCAGGGCAGGTCCACCACAGGTTAGATACAGAGTAAAGCTCCCTCTACACTGTCCCATCAAACACTCCCAGGGCAGGTACAGCACGGGGTTAGACACAGAGTAAAGCTCCCTCTACACAGTCCCATCAAACACGCCCAGGGCAGGTCCACCACAGGTTAGATACAGAGTAAAGCTCCCTCTATACTGTCCCATCAAACACTCCCAGGGCAGGTACAGCACGGGGTTAGATACAGAGTAAAGCTCCCTCTACACTGTCCCATCAAACACTCCCAGGGCAAGTACAGCATGGG